>NC_090662.1:88847970-89161690 GCF_013368605.1 Nyctibius grandis
CTAACAGATTTGAGTGGATATAGAAACCTTCAGAACACAGTACAGTCACTGTATGAAATTCAGATGATGTTTACCACTTATGATAGATATTACTTAAGAAGTGCACACGGAGCAGCCAAGTTTCACCAGAAACAAGCACACACTTACCAGGAACTACACACTTCCAAAGACCATAGGTTTTCCCTACTGTTGTCTGCCACAGCCTTAGTGTACCATCCTCAGAGCCACTTGCATATAACTCTCCATCAGGGCTAAATCTCACACAGTGAATTGGACCAAAATGTCCTTTGTAAGATTCTGTAAGAGAAAATATCAAGACCATTAATTTCAAATTTCAGCCAACTACTGATATTAGTAAGTAAAAACTGATCAAAGAGGGGAAAAAATACTGATGGAGGGGCACTTTCTCAGTATTTAACTTCTGATGCAAACCAAAGCTTCTATTAATTGGTATCTCAGCTATCTCTAATTTAGGTAACATATTAATGTTTTATTAACTGCAAGAAAACAGGTGTTTGTTTATTCTAGGCAAAACTACAAAGCAAGCCAGGAGCACGGAGTACACATGCTCTGTTCCTTCAACCACTCACTGCAAACACATACAATTTTAAACGAGGACAGGATCAACGAACAACCTTAGAAATAAACTTTTTTTGAAATACATTTGGCCAACGTTAACAAGAACACAAATATATCACATTTTTCATAAAAGCAAGTAGCTGCAACTCATTAGACATATCTAATGAATGCTATACTATGACACTTAAGATAACTTACAGCTTGCTATTGCAGCAATACAGAATGACAACTTTTTTTTTAAATAGGTGCAAAAAGCTGTTTAATGGAGGCTTTCATTAGTTCTAGAAGAGTAATGTTAAGTATACTAAGATAGGAAAAATGCTTAACTGATAATACACCTTTTCAGCCTCTTGCACAGCATGCTACGCTAAGACCTTATTTGAGTACAGCAGTTTCATTTACTAATCACTATTTCATTAATCTAATACCCATTTCAGAACTAATTTTTGATTACAGAAGACAAACATACCTAATTCTTCTCCTGTATTATAGTCATATTTATAGAGTTTAAAATCTTCACCACCTGCAACCAAACATTCTTTTGCAGGGTGAAGTGATGCAGAATTGATTGTAGCAGGTGCTTCAAATGATTTAATTTGCTCTAGACTGAGGGAGAAAAGTTTGTTAGTAAAGTTCATTTTTAAAAATAAAGAAAAAGATCCTGAGAGCAAAGAAACTGTGATTCTACTAATCACAACTGCTTTTAAGAAAAATAGAATACACCCACACACAGTTTCTGAAACAAGTTTTAATACTTGCAAATCACGCTCATCAAATTAGAAATGAGTTCAGAATAAGCAAAACAAAAGCTCACACATTCAGAACTACTTTCTGGAAAATGTTCAAGTGTGTAACTTGCTTTCTTAAGACATCCTAGAGATGTATAAATAATTAGTTCTCTGTAAAGCATTGAACTGAACCCTGCTTGAAACTTATTTAACCACGATTACAATTAGTGTGAAATATGAAAACGGCACCAAACCCTTACAGGCTAGCATCTTAGGCAGTTACAGTTCATGCTGTAGAAGAGGGCAGTTGTTTCACACTCTGCCTCTGACAAGACGGCAAGCAAAGATGTCCACTAATGCCAGTTCTGACAACTTGGTGATTTTGGTCTCGTACAGTCAGTTTTTATCCCCAACCAAACCCATTACTCAACCTGTGAAAATTCTGTGTTTTGGACTCACGTTTCTGCACTATGAAAAGCTATAGTCTTCCCATAGGTTATCACAAGTATCTGTCCTTCTGGAACATACTCCATGCTGCTCACTGACATTGCAACATTTAGTGCCTTCACTTCAGTCATGGTACTTCGGTCCCAGAGGCTTAAGAGGAAACAATAAGGAAAAGACGACTCTTGGATTACTTCAGCAAATCAAACAATTTTCACCTCACATCCATGGCAAGATTTGGATCAAAAAAGCCACCTAAGAAAGAACATGGCTTGATTCCACAGGTACTTCGGATTTTCAGTGGCATCCTTATCTTAAAACTTCGCTAGGTGAGAATGAAGACACACTTACTTTAAAATACTTCTGCTTTTGAACCTTAATGCAACAACATTAAATGGTACATATACCATTTAACTACTTAAGGATTCTCTTGAGAGATTAAAAACCTTGTTATAAGTCTCCTGAGCAATAGAGCTTTCTAGAAGCAAGGCTTGAAGATTCCATTCTGCCTTTTTACCTCACAAGGCAAAGAGGTACTAATGCCAATTTATACAAAGAACAGAGATTCAATTTAAGATAATATAGTTTTCTATCTAGGGATGCAAGAGCTATCTAAACAGAAAAGAAATTAAATTATTTTGCTATGACAAGTAAGAATCTTCATTCATGAGCCAACTGCTGCATTTTTATTTCTACAATTCAGAGAAAAATAAACAAGACTAGACTTTTGCCTCTCTTGAACACTAGGAAACTGGTAACAACTGGAGCTGAAAAGGAGACTAGAGGGAAATTGCATCAGTGACTTCACCCTCCCATCCTTCCTCCCACAAAGCAGAAAAGACCATTCTATTTCTCCCTCCTTTGTGCCATAAATATAAGAATGGTGAGACAGCTAGGCATGCGATGACACTGGTCCTATCAGCCAGAAAGCTGAGGAAGCAGTAAGGCACATCGCCCATCTTTTCTGAACAGCATAGTTTGAGGAACGGTCTTTGTCAATTCATCTCCCCAGCAGCCAGGTTTGTCTGGGTTTCAGCACATCTCCTACCAATTGGGCATAAAGTAAACAAAACACTTCACCATGACTGGATGAGCCATCTTATAAAACACCAATGCCTACTCAGCTTATCAGCATGATGGAGAAAAAGGGCTATGTCTATCAACAGCATGTTGTTTCCAGATACTCTTCCCAGTCCCTGGCTAGTCCATGCCCTATGCATCTTTCAAGGCTGGACTGCAGAACACAAGGCAGCAATACCTCAACACTATGTGTATTCACAAGACCTCATCTCTAAATTCATCTCTCTAGGATTATGAAAGTCATAAATTTACTCTACTATGCAGTTTTCAAAGACCACCTCTTCTTATCAGGGAGGACATGTTTATGGGGCAAATTAGAATTATTACAAAAGTTATGTCTGTAGCAGCAGAAGAGAACTGTATTAGGCATGCAGCTGTAATAATCTAGGATCAAATAACCTGTGCTGCTTATATCCTTTACCAAAAAACATAACTATCTTCTCACGTAGATTACGACAATAAATAAAAGTGAGCTGCTTAGAAAACCGAAAGTTACTTTTTCTTACCGGACAGTTTTATCATCAGCTGAAAGAATCTGTTTGTCATCACTGCTCCATAAAGCCTTTTTAATGCCAGAAGTATGTCCACTGATAACGTCAGGTTCTTAAAAGAAAGCCAAATATTTTAATACATGTAAGAAAATGAAATAATGTCATGCAGCAGTCTGGAAGCTTTCTTAAGCGATATGGATTTCCATTTACTACAAAACTGTAAAATTACTTCAAGCACTTATAACTTTATTTGTAGATCTTATTCCAGGAACAGGATAAATGCCAACTGGGTATCTGATTGCCTAAATTTAAAAAGCTTCACTAGTTTAAACAAGGTTCTCTTAGCTTCGTATCAGTCATCAGTAGTTCAGTACCAACATGAATTTAAACACACTTAGATATGTGGAGTCTGTTTTCTTTCAGATGACTAAATTTTAATTAATTAGACCTATTTCTAATGAGTCTGTGTTGAACTGAAACACGCTATCCTTGAAGTCACTTGTAAATGTAAATCATACAGATTATCTTACTCTAGCAAAAGGTATAGACACTACATTTGTAAAATAATCCTCAACTGTGTCTTCTGTGATTCATAACAGAAAGTAGCTCTTAATTTCAGAACTTCGATTTAACTCCAAAAAAAACAAGAATCAGTTCTGAAATCAGACTCACCTGCTTCTGGCTTGCTCAAGTCGTAGATACGCAACAGTTTATCTTGTCCACCTGTTAACAGATAATTGCTATCCTGAAACAGAAGTTATAAAGGGTCAACTCTATTACAAATCAAAAATACCAGCCACCTTCTGTGAGTCTTAAAATAACAGTTCTTTCTCTCAGACAGCCTCCAATACACTTATTACATTTAAGTTATCATCTTAAAAACTACAAGTGGTATGCTAGATTATTTGCCTGTTAAGATACATATGTAAAAAGCAGAAAAGTAACTAAGAGCAAAACACACTCAAGAGCTTAGTTCCCTGGTGAATAAAGTATAAAGGTTTTTCATACCTGTGTAAAATCCACACTTTTGACAATGTGTTTGTGAGCCAACGTGATTAATTCATCGCCTGACACAGCATCCCACACTTTGCTAAACGGCAAGAGAAAACATTTATATTTTAGCAGCACCAGGACAACTCAACCTGGACAGTCAGATTAGTTTGCAAGCAATCTTTCCTGACACCATCATAACATTTTATCATAAATGCTACATTATTTGAAGTTATAACCCAGTTAGTCAATGAGAATACTTTATATGCTATTACTGAAGCTTTTTTTTTTTTTTACTATCCCACCATTTTCCTTTATGCTCTTCTTCAGGATAATGCAGACTAATTAGCATTTCATTTTTAAGACAAAGGCAGTTCTCTGCAACTTAATAGAGATCACCCTCTACTAACAGGATTCAGCTTGCCAAGTATTAATGTATGCTGCAAATAGCACAAACAAACAACAAAAAACATCAAAGAAAAAATTCACTACAATTTTCACAAGTTTTCTTGTAATGAAAAGAGGCTAGCTGGTAGAAGCAAAATAAAAATCACTCTTTCAACTCTGTTATAACTACAGTACCAGAGATTAGGGCCGCATAGAAATGTTGTTCTAGCGAACTGGTATAGTTATTAAGTATATTCATCAAGAAACAATCATAGTTGTTCATCATGATGAAATTAACTATAGCTGCTTTCAAGAACCTAAAAGTCTAGGTTTTAATTTGGCTAGCCATAAATAAGCTAACAATTACTAGAGAAAAACAAATGAATCAGTAACTTACTACAGCTATATGTCACCAAAGAGCACTATAGAATAAAATCAAAATACAGACTTCACAGACAGTTAATCACTTACGCTGTAAAATCTGCTGCTGCTGTAGCTGCTTTAGTGGCATCCGTGTTCAAAGTGGCACCCCAAACAGCACCTTTATGACCTAGAAATGTGCCAATCCAGTCTCCTGTGTCGCCCTGACGCAGCATAGGCTTACCATCTTCACAAAAACAAAACCAGTATTCAGGTAACGTGATAAAAAAAGGAAGCTGTTTAAAAAAAAACAATTCCCTTGCACCAGAATGTGGAAATACCACATACTTTATGAAGCTATTATTTGTAAAAGAGTTTAGCTAAAGAGCTTAGATATGCAGCTGAACTTGCTGCAAGCATCTAAAACTGCATAGACATTAAAATACTACTCTAAATGAAATAAAAGTTTTCTTTAGGTTTGTGTTAAGGTAGAAGGGAGATAGAAAGGAGCACTTGTTTAAGTTTTATTTTCACTCAAGTCTTCGTCAGGCAGAACAGGTTTGGTTTTTTACTTTGGAACAACATTTTCAGACTAACAGTACACAGACAGAAGTTTCGTGTTTGTAATCAGATACGTTTAAAATACATACAGAAATGTTGTAAAAATGGAAGAGAAATAGAAAGCCTTTCCTGTGATTATTTTTTCTGGAAGGCTGTCAAACAGTTGTTCACACAAGAAGACAGAGAGCTGAACTGGAAGCACTCCAAGGCAGAAAGAAATGTCCTTTTACACTTATGAATACATACATAAGATTAAAATATATATTTATGAAGGGGAAATGCTATTCACGTAATGAGAAGAGAGTTCTCATGGGAAAGGAGGCGGACGTCATCATTCTACATCCAGCAAGGCAGCTGCCCTGGTTAAACGGGAGCTCACTTTAAAGTCTACAGCCTACGTGCACAGCAGGTAGAAACGGGCAGCTTCAGAAGCAAACCTTGCCGAGGCTTCCCACCCCCCACAGTCCGGATCCAAACCGAACGGCTGCGGCTGGGATACCCCCCAGCCTACCCCGGTAACTAATCACCACGCCAATCAGCTGTCCGCTCCCTTTCTCACCCGGTGACACCCTAAGCCGCTACTACCCTACAAGCACCAGCGTTTCGCGGGGCGAACGGCGCACACCCCGGCACAACCGCCCTGGCGAGCACCGGCCGCTCGCCCCCTCCCGCCGCTTCCAGCAACACCCCCCAGGAGGGCGATGCGCGGCCTCCGAGCAGCGGGGCGGCGGCGCGGCCCACACCCCCTCCCCACACACCCACCCCCGGGGGCGAGGGCAGCCCCGCCGGGCAGGCTAAAACAAAGGGGCCGGCAGCACGGCCGCCGCCGCCGCCCCTCGTCCCCACTCACCCTTGCAGGCGCTGATGAGGAAGTAGCCGTAGGGGGTGATGCCGCTGAAGGCCAGGTCCACCACGGGCCGCGTGTGCCCGGAGCAGGTCAGCGGGGTCTGCCTCATGGCCATGGCGGCGGCGGAGGGGGGCGGAAACGTGCGCGGAGCCTGGGCAGGGACACGGGCCCCCTCCGGCCGGGCAGGAAACGGCGGTCGCGGCGGCCGCGGGGGAGGAAATGACGTCACGGACACGCTGCGGAGCGGAAGTGCGTCAGCCGGCGCGTGCGCAGCCGGAAGCGCCGCCAGTCGCAGGCGCACTGCGAGGGACGCGGCGATGGCGGCGCCGTGTGACCCCGAGGGGAGCGGAGCGGAGCCGGGCCGGGCCGGGCCGGTGGGGCCCTTCTCACCTGCAGCGCCAGCGCCCCTCTGCCGAGACGAGCCGAGCGTGTGCCCCGCCTGCGCCCGCCCGAGGGCTGTGCTGAGCTCCTCGCAATGGCCTCTGTCAGTGCGGCGGTCCGCGCCGAGGGATAACCGCGCTCTCTCTTCCCTCATCCCGGTTCCTGAAGGAATAATACTTTCCCGACCCCAGGATAGGGTTCAGGGCTCCTCGCTGCTCCTGTATTTTGGTAGGAGCTCCTCCACAGCAGTTCCTGGCACGCCCCAGCCTTGTACTTTCACATAAACTGATGCCAGCGCTGGCATGGCCCTGCCCGTCTCCCCCTTAGTTCTTTGCTCCCCCGTGGGTGATCCCCTGCTCTCTTGTCAGGCTCCTAAACCGGCAGCAAATTAATCCTGACAAAAGGAAGCAGGGTTTTTTTCTGCAGGACTAGCTCATGGCTAACTGCAGGATCCGATCAGCCTTTCCAACCGAGGAGACAGTGGGGCTGGAAGGTGGTGGGAAGGGGACATAAGGATCTCGGGATACATAGCAGCACCCACCTGAGTTTGTGTAAAAGACGAGGGAGCCAAGATGATGGTAATGTCTAGACTTGCCCTCAGAAGCATCTAAACATGGCATTTGAAGATGTGTCAACAGACTTACTTAAAAATTACGGAAGTGGTGTTTCTCTTCCTTCAACAGGCTAAAAATTCAGAATGATTGACGGTTACTCATCTCCTTTTTCAAGTCTTAGGACTAGAAAAAACATTCAAATCATCAACAGATAATTGAAGTTTAAGGTAACTTCACTTTTCCACAGCTTCTCTTTAAAAGATAGGCACCGTATTTCACTTTCTGACCTCCTGGTGTTCCATTTATCATCCCAGAGTTCTCAAAAGTAACTCCTAGTGATTTTGCAATTTCATGACCAATTTTGTGCTACCACTGTAGCTGACACTTCCAGTTTTTCCACACGCAGCCACAGACTACCACGTAGAACTTCTCAGTATCTTATAAGATTTTCTGGACTTTTTTCCTAACAGTGATATCAATCTCTCACTCTGCTTTGACATAGGGCTATAGCTGAATCCAGCAACTCTCAGACTATACATTATAATCATGGGGAATTCAAATGCATCTCTGAAAGTTTTAAAGTAACATTAAGAGTCATACTTAAATAGAATTCCCAAAATGTGTGTTTCCCTTGATAAAACTGTTTGTGGCTGAAAAATTTTCTGTAATTTATCCCCTTCTTAGGAATACTTTGAGAGCTTAATGTATAAAAAATTTTTATTGAGTGGCTAAAGCTTCAGAGTGTAAAAGTCAAATGCAATTTTATTATACTTTTTATGATAGCAGTGTTTCCAAAATGTCATGGTATATTAGTGTTCTAAACCTTATGTTGATGTTCTCTATTTGCCCTATTCCTTGTAATTTTTTTTCTTCATTCCTAACTGTGTATATAGTTTTGTCCTCAGTAGAACCATTGCACACCAAAAGGTACATTTATAGCAATGGGGCAGAGACTAGGTGGAAAGACAGATGAAGATCCCTTATCTAAGTTTATATTTAAAACAGGACCAAACAAACGCATATCACTTTTACTTTTCTCAAAGCCTAATGTAAACATAGAATTATGTCTCGTAGCTAGCAATGCTTCTTGGCTTTACATTTTAAAACCCTGTTCTGGTAACTGGTGTTATAAACTTTTTGAGTGAAGAAAGCCCCTAGGGGTCAGTAAAGATAAAAGCTTAGCATTAGATTTAATTTGCTGTTACCTACTTAAAATTCAGTATTGAGGAATGGTAAGAAAGGGAGGATTATTTTTAACGATTTCATAGCTCTGATTGATTTTTGTCTTCTATTAAATTGGAGCATGATTTTCCACCTGCACAAAGCAACAACATGGCATCCACTTAGGAAGACACAAAATCTATAACAGGCAGACAAAGGCAACAATATTTCCAACTTGCTGGTAGGTAGCTGAAAATCAGAAAAGGAGAAAAGTCATGGAGATGTGAAACCTATAAAATGTAGACTATATTAAAAATCCCACTAGGCTCAGCAAAACTGTAGGGTAGTGTTATGAATTAAGTTTTTCATATGCTGCAGGAACATGAAAAGGCTAGTAAGGAACATGTGGGGTGTCACTAAAGCCAGATCCTTCAAAAGGGACTTTGATACCTACTGTGGGAGCTAGGCAGACGTTAGGCATTGTGCTGCTAACTGCTGCATTTCATCCTGAGGACAATAACTGTACTGGGTAGATACCTGTGGATTGATGGTTATCAGCTACTGCCCAGTTTTATAAAAGTTATAACTCTGCTGGTGGATGGGCTTAGTATAAGCATGTAGATGATTACGTGAGCACTGATCCTAGACGGTGCCCATACCTGCTTCCAGCAGTAGGTACTTGATTGATTCCCAGGCAGACCTTGACGCTTCCCTGCTGGCCCCAGACACAGCCTCTCTGGCCTCATTTCCCACCCGCTAGCTCCCCTGCTCTGTACCAGACAGTGGCTTCCAGAACCTGACTGATTTTTGCCTTCCACGCTGAAGATGTTTCCATTCCTACGTACAGTAATAGTACAGCCACATGGCTGGACAAGAAGTACAGGAATTAGGCCCTTAGAGTCTAGATTTAACAGAGATACAGAAGGATATGACTTCTTAAATTGCAATTCTGCAAAGCAAGGGGGACCTTTATTATCTTTGGGAAACATGTTTAAAGACACACAGAAATAATACTGAAAATAAAGCTGTCTACATTTTTTCATAAATCAAATCTTTAATACTGAGACAGAACATAGGAACTGAAAGTCTTCGAAATTTGTCCTAGGCCTATCTCAGGATATAACATGCATAATTCAGTCAGCCAGTTTGTTTAGCAGCAGTCTCAGACTTTTGTCCTTCTACGTTTCGGGGACATCCTGCATCACTAGCCCATCTCCAACTAGAAATTTTTAATGCAGCATTTCTTAAACTGAGCATGGGGAGAGGAAACAAACACTACCATGAAGCACGTTTGCGGTTGGGGAAGGAGAAACGCTTTGCCATGGAGCCACTGCAAGTGGAATGAGAAGTGTGTTCAGGAGAAGCAAGAGCAAGGATGAGAAGGGAAGGGGCCAAATACGCACAGAGCAGCAGCAAAAGGGGTGCTGAACTCACCTAGCATCGTCTGCGAGCTCTTGCTGAGGCGTAACATCCTAATGCGGTTGTTTCTGTCAGGCGTGCCTCCTCTGCTTGTGTTCAGAGCTGTTGCTTTCCTCTGTTGGAGCCTGACAGCCTTTGGCCCTCGCTGCAATTCCTCTGGCATTCCCTCGTTACTGCCCTCCTCTTAGCTCCCTGGTAGCATCTCCATTTAAATATGTTTATTCACCACAGCTTGAGAATCTTTTATTAGAAATACACTAATTCTGTGCGCTTTTAATACAGAGATTGTTAGAGAAGCTGGGAACTGTGAAACAGGCCTCAGTTTTTCAAGAAGGTCTAGAGAAGGTTTGAGAAAAAGAAGGAAAGATGGAAAAAGTAGTTAGTTACAAATGAACGCCTAGCAAGCTTAAAATAAAAATACTGAGTGTTTTTGTTTTAGCCAAGGTGATTATCTGTCAGACTCCAAAAACATTACAAAGAAATGTCACTAAAACATTTTTATTCAAAGTTTTGTATTTATCTATTTATTAGCAAAATAACTGTCTTGTAGTGTTAAATAAGTATTCATCAACCCCAGCTTGTCAGGAAGTAATCAAGGCCTTGTAATCATACAGAGTAATTCACCCCATTACTGCACAGAATGACAAGTATGCCAATCATAGGTTCTAAGGCACCTGGGCAAGTCTGTCTTCTACTTAACATTTATAATTCAGAGTGTCTGCTTGATTAAACAACATCTTTCTACAGCCAGTGATTGAATTTTCTCAGAAATTTTTGCTGAAGATGAACAACACTATCCTAGTGAAAGGTCATGATTCTAGTGCTTTGATTAAAATAAATCAAGCACCGATTGAATTAAGTAGAGGGTGTTTAGTATACATATTTACATTTCCAAAGACTCCTTTCTTCACATGTGTTAGATCTCATAGATGGAAATACATTCTCTTGCCACTGAGTGGAGCTCCTTACATACTTATTAGTACATTGACGATCTAGCTGAGAACTTCTACTGTGAGGTTTTGACACTGATGCTTATTTCAGCTTGTACCTGGCAGCTTTGTGGACATAGCACTCAAAAAGTTACTAGGTGCTTAGTTCTCTAAAATGAGTTGGCTAAATAGGTAAATGGAAATCTCTGGGTGCCACAAGAGACAGCAGCCGGGCAGCCCCTTTGTTAGCAGACCTTGAATATGTGTCATTTAAATATATTTCAGGTTTGAAACATTCTGTGTAATCTGTAGGTATGTTGATGCTCTTTAACTCTGATAAGATTTTCTTTGGAGAAATGTCCCTTGCTAGTTTGGGGAACGAAAAAAAAAAGGAATAGCTGTTTGCTAAAGGATGATGTGTTACAGATGCTGCGTGCAGATATGTGAGAGCGATTGCAGAGAATGTTGCTGTGTTTTCACCAGGGGAGTAATTATAACTGAGTGCCAGCCTTGAGCAGTCAATTATCACTGAGTAACAAGACAAAAGATAAAAGGCAGACATAATCATATTTCACAGATAATAGAACGGTGTGCTTCAAGTCAGGGAGTCCTTTCTAGATCAGCCTTTCATAGCAGGTGACCATATTTTTTTGTAGTTTCATGCAACTTCTTGTAACGTAGATCCAGGGAATGTGAGGGCTGCACCACAGACACTCTTCAGTTGGGTGTGCATGGTAGTATAGTTTGTGTGTGTGAATAGAAGCCAAGGGGATTAGGCAGGGAAATGGGCTGTAGAGGAATTGGGAAGAGTGTGAAGAGGAAGTTTGAGCCCACAGTAAGAAAGAGAAAAGTGGTTTAGTAGGACAAATGTAACACATGGAAGCTGGATAATAGGGGACATAGGAGACTTACCTCAGAGATCAGCTGTGTGCCTTAGTGTTAGGGTCTCAAAAGGATTTCCTCTTCTGAGAAGAACGTTTTTCCTAATGTTTTCTGCATGCAAGTTAGACCATCGCAGCCTTTCCGTCTGTCTGGAGGGCAGGGATCAGGCGCATTCAGAGCATGCACCAACCATAGAGTGTGACACCAATAAGGAATATTAAAAATTGTTTAATCTGTGCTAAAACAGCTGCTTCCTCAGTCTTCAGGTCCCATTCTGTCGTTTGAAAGGGAAAAGTTGACAGTGCTGGCCAGATAGAGAGGAGAGCTATAAGAAAAAGAAATGACAAACTTTAAATGAGCCAGTGTTTTCACTGAAAAGCTGAGCCACTGCAAAACCAAAGGGACAACAATTGAAGAAATGACTAAAACAAAAACAAATCCAAGAAAAGGAAGTGCTTCCCCAAATTCTAGCCAAATATTCTCAGAATACAGAGTTGCTAAAGTTAACCCTCAGAAAATAAAGGTATGTAAATTTAATGTATACATATTCAGGGTTTAGAGTGAAAGATGTAAAGACATAGTTGGGGAAGCCCAGACAGGGTCAATATAGGGAACTCAACTAGAGAGGGAAGTATAGTGTGTGTGTGTGTGTGTTTCAAAATCTTGTTACTAGGACTATGCTCAGTCAATCCATTTAACAGTATAGAATGCTGCAGTAAGCCAATGCATATGATACACATTTATAGAAGGAACAAAGGTCAGTGAAAAGCGTTATAGCAGCTCACGCAAGGCTTAGTGGGATAGGTGATCTTGCAGTGTTAGTAGGGGAGATGAGAAAGGGAAATGGAGAGAGAGAGAGATACACAAATCTGTTCCCATGCTTAGAGTTCCTGTAACCAAGACAAAGTGAAACATCTAAGTTACAGGTATTATGGGTGCTAAGTTCTGGCTGAAATAAGCCATTTCTGTATTTTTAGTCATCAGCTTTGCTCTCTAGACCATTCAAAGCATGAATGCACTGTAAAGGAGGAGACATAGAAGTAACATAATGTTCTTTTCCTACCTCTCTTCAAGCTTCATATTGGAACCACTTGGTAATTCAGGCTAGCTAAATAAGTATTTACCTCTGAAAAAAAAGAATTTCAATTCCTAATAAAAATGAATCAGATTGTAAAAGCTTTGCTAAAGGAGAATTAAAATTGTCTGCAGTTCGCTTGCTTTCCAGGAAACAGTTCAGGAAAATTCTTATTCTCTAAGTATCATGACATCTGTAATACCTCTCTCTGAGCTTACTGTACTGTAAGAAACAGTAATACAAATTTTCAGGAACAAGCTTTAGCTGAGTTAATTCATAATTGCAGGCTGCTTTGATGTTTTCCCTTGGAAGGTGTTGTTCACAGTGCAAGATGTTTTTACTTACTAAAACGCTATAGTAATGAAAACATCAGCCTCTGAGAATCAACCACAGCAGACAGCCTTAGTCCTACTATCCCCAGCGTACTTAAGCTGGTTGGACATACACAAGCCCATGGGACCAGACAGAACCCTTCCAAGAGTGCCAAGGGAGCAAGTTAATGCGGTTGCATGGCCGCTCTCTATCACCTTTAGAAGTCGTGGGGATCAGGGGAGGTTCTTCATAGCTACAAGAAGGTAAACATGCCCATCTTCAAGAAGGACAAGAGAAGGCTCCAGAGAACTGCAGGCCAGTCAGCCTGGGAAGGTTGCAGAGCCATTTCCAGACCAAGGACAAATTATGCCCAACCAACCATATTGCCTTATCTAATGAGATAGCTGGCTGTGTGGATGAGAAGAGAGCAATGGATTCTATGTACCTTGACTTTAGCAAGGCTTTTGATATGGTCTGTTATAGTATCTTTAAAGCCAAAATTGTAAGAACTGGGTAAGTGGATAGGTGGGTGGGAAATCAGCTGGAGTCATGGGCTCAAGGGATTGTGATCAGTGGTACAAGTCGAGCTGACAACTGGTTACCAGGAGCATCCCTCAGTAATTGTTGTGGCCAGTAACATGTAATGTCTTTATTAACAATCTGGATGAAGGGATAGAGTGCACGGCTGTTGAAGGCTGGAGAAATGGGCTGAAGGGAACCTCATGAAGTTCAGCAAAGGCAAGTGCAAAGTCCTGCACTTTGAGTACTGGATTCATTGAGGCATGAGAAGATGAAGCAAAGGTGGAGGACCTTATTGTTATGTACAATGACCTATAAAAGGATGTAAAGAAGACAGAGGCAGACTATTCTCAGAGGTGCACAGTGAAAGGATGAGGAGCAATGGACACAAGTTGGAATATGGGAAATTCCAAGTAAATGTAAGCAAAAAAAAAAAAAAATTCACCACAACATTGATCAAGTGCTGGAAGAGGTGCCCAGAGAGTAGGTGGAATCTCCTGTCTTGGAGGTACTCAAAACTTGACTATACAAGTCCCTGAGCAACCTGATCTACATTGTCCCTCCTTTGAGTAGAAGATTGGATGAGGTTAACTCTGGAGTTTTCTTTCAGCCTACATGATTTTCTTTCCTTTCCTGTTTCCTTTGAATTATGATTTCTCATGCCTTCACTACACATATTTGCCCTCAGTCTTTGAAGATGAGTCAGAATAGCTTGTAAAATTGTCATCTTGTTTAAGGCAAAACATTATGTCTCAAAGGACTGACAGGAGTCACCCTTACATACTTTATATTCAAGCATTGACCTGATTCCTCAGAAGCACATCCTTTTCCACTGCTAAATTTTACAAGTCCTTCACCTTCATCCACAGGATGTCATCGAACATATGCTTCCTGTGCATTATTGAGTCTATATATCAGAGATGCAATGCTGACTGATGCAGGATTGCTATAACTCAGTATTAAATTGGATCATTCAAAAGACTCATACATCTGCTTCCTTTAGTCACACAACCAGACGTGGCAGGGTGAAGATCAGTCATACTCCTTAAGTGACCTTACATTGCAATAATGCCAAGCTAATGCAGTGAATGCTTCCAGCAATGAAAAGAGCTAGATCAAATGCAAAGAACACAGTGAAATTTATTTATATAATCCATGGCAGCTATCAAGACCTCTACAGGGCAGCAGATACAGAATTAAATTTATGTTGGCATGGACTGTAATTTTTTTTCTTGTTTTCAGAGGTATAAGCTTTGCTGAGTTCAACAGTTCAAAAAAAAAAAAAGCTGAACTGGGTAACATCAGTCAGGCTTGTTGATAAGCCTTTTCTAATAGCTTTTTGAACAATCGTGCAGATTTTCTTTAGATTCCATTTTTTAGCAGTCACTTACAGTCCAGTTGTTATATCATTAATATTAGTGGTACAGGGCCAGGATGTAAAAGCCTATAATCTCTGATAAATAAAGCTTAGTTTGTAACTTGACTGGAAGCCTCTCTTCACCAGGCAACATGACATTTGCTGGTTTATCAGAGCAAGCTGTGCATTGCACAGAACTGGAATACAGCAATGTTTTTCCGCTACTACTTGTACAATAAATCAGATTTGAAAAAGTAGAACTTTTTTTTTTAAATGGAAAGTACTATGTATTAGACTGTCTTTGCCTTTTAGGACACACCAGAAAAATAAGAGAACTTGAAAACAGAAGATAGTAAGAAAAAGATAAAAGAAACTACTCATGTGGGGCATAGATTTGTGTTATTTAGAAAAAATACTAGATACCATTTCTTTGCATAGACAACGTCATATGATTATCTTTGCCCTAAGGGCATAAAAAACCCCACTTTTAAACAAATATTACTGCTGTTTGGAGATTTGAAAGTATGTTCCATTTCAAAACAACTTAAAGCTACGTTTGTCTCTGGACTGAAGCCACCAATGTCATCGGTATTAGATCATGGATTAATTTGGCTCATGGTATTACGCTTGGAGTAACTACAGTTGTGGGATTTTGGTTTGTTGCCAAGATCAAACTTTGAAAGAAATGCATAGCACTGATGGTAGAAGACAGTGCTTTTACAAGTATGAGAAATGACAGGGAGATTTGCAAAGGTTTCCATTTTATTGAGATTTGGGGGAACAGAGATGATTGTCCAAGATGTATAATGATTATATAACTCCAAGGAACTGAAAATATGTAACAGTGGAGTGAGTCAAAAGGTAGGAAGTACCATCATTATGCTTGAGTAGAACTTTGCTTGTGAGTCTTGTGCAAATATTTGGAAATTCATTAATACAATGAAGATACTTGCCAGTTGGGTTTCTGTGAGAATTGTACCTTTGATGCTGCACATCGTATAATCATGCCATGCAAAATACAGACTAGGATTCCAAAAAGTGTAATTCCTATTTATTTCTTTTTTGTTTCTTGATGGTGGCACAGGAACAGCTTGACAAGCTGGAGGGAGGCATTAGTTCATCTCGCAGTCATGTCCAGGCTAGTCTGTTCTAGTAATGGATCATCTGCAATCACTACAGGATGCTAAAACCAAGAATCTTATCTGCACGTGAATGTCAGTGTGACCCAGGTTTTACATAACATTTAATGTGCATATATGAATAGCTTTATGTGAAAGAGCAGTTTAGATTTAGGCTGGAAGTGGCTGGCTGGCAGATTGGATAAAAATAGAACTAATCTTTAGACACCCATACCACTTGATTCCAGGTGAAACCATTGTCTTTGCTTGTACAGATACAGGTTCATCAGCTGACTGAGCGTGACAGGAAGAAATCACAAGTTCCCAAGATAGCTAGATCCCTTCAGACCCATCAAGAGCCTTTGAAGTTTAACAACAAAGCCTGACTCCAAGGGAATAAGTATAAGACCGTGTAAGGAAAAATCATTAAGTAGTTAATCTTAGGCCTTATCTGGAAAGTACTCTGTCTCTGTGGAAACGGAGTACTTGGCTCTGAACACTAGAGTTTATCACAGTAACTCATTGTAAGAGTATTGGAGCAAACAGAGGTATCCAGTTATGTGTCAGTTCGAATAACATTCTCTAGTTGTTCTACTTGTCAGTTTTCCCCTGGTTTTACACCTAATCCCTTACCTCAGTTTTGTCCTTGTGTTTTACAGTCTTGGATTGCCCCATCTTTGTGGGGGCAGTAAATCCCAAGGGAGCAGTGTGTTCAGGCATTCCCTGAGATAGTTGGGGCACTCTTCATTTGCTAAAGTAGAGAGGACCAGTGTGGGAATATTACCAAGTGCAGGGTTTTGGAAAGGAGTTTTTCTGACAGACAAAAAAAGTCATTTTACAGAACTAGTAACACACTACAGCTTCCTGCAAAACCCTTGAACATAGTGACCACCTAAGAGCTGACAGCTGCAAACAGATTACAGACAAAACCCCATAACACACTAGCCTATCTGAGGACTTCAGCTAGTCTATTTACATGAATAATAAAACAACACTAAAAATAATTCATGTGAATGTAGTATTATAACTAATAATATGCATCTAGTATCTCACCTATTCAAGGCACTGAACAAATAACCATACGTGAAGTAAGAAATGGGAGCAGAATTTGGAAAATAATAACTGGTAACCTACAGGAATGATATGAGTAATTTAACTTACCATGTTACATCTCAGTGTATCAGCCAAAAAAAAAAATCCATTAAAAATCTGCCCAGCACCTGGGAATGGGCTGTTAGTACAGTTGGCAAGAGCTACAGAGATTTCCATCTGCGGATCATTAATCAAATCTGTGCCAACTTGAAAGACCAAAACCTGCTATCAGTTAGCTTGTCATAAAAAAAAATCAAAAGTATCAGAAAGCCCTCTTGTTGACAGCATCACTTGAGAGGCCAAAGGCAGTTTAATCCTATCATATGAACAACTGTCAGTCGTCTTGTGAGAGTTAAAATACGTTGGTGGAAAAGTATAAAGTTATGTATTAGTACATTCATTTAATTCTATTGAAAAATTGATTTATTCTACATATTCCATTAAACAACTGTCAGTTCACCATCTTATCTATCAGATCACCAGCACTTACAGGCTGCTGATGACTGTAGCTGAGTGTGAATTAGTTGTCTGGAAGTGAAATATTTCGTTCACTGTGATAACTGAGGTAACCTTTACCATCCTGAAGGCCTTCGGGCTTCTTCCCTGTGGCTCCTAACCAGGCTTTGATACCTCCCTTTGCTTTTTCTGTTACCTGTCTCTTCTGCCTCTTGTCAGCTCCTCCATTAAAGCCACAGCTAATTTGCTGGACATTCTTATCCTTATTTCTTTACAAATGTTTTGCTAACTAAATTGGTGTATTCCCTTCACCCGTTTTCCACTGCAGAACTTGATGGCAATGCAGAAGACTCCAGATGAAAGCTGCTTTTTGTGCAAACTTTCTGTTCACTGCGAATGAGTCTCTGGGTCTCAGGTGTTCCAGCTGCTGGTTTGATTCCATTTGCAAAACTCGGAATTGAAGTACTTGGAGAGATGTGAGTTTGAGGAGAAACATAGATACTGGATGTTTGTTCAGAGCTGTAATGTGAATGAGTAGATAAAAACAAACATACCACTTTCATATGCTCTTGATCTGACAACAAGTACCATGGAAACAGTGGTAGGAAGCACAAAGTTTTCAGGAATAAAACCTATATTAATTCCTTTGCTGAGAATCTTTGTACTTCTAGGAAAAAACAGTGCTATGCTTTTATCTCAATAGGTGTTACTGAAAATAGCTCAAATTCCACATCCAGATACCACATGACTTGGCATCAAGCTTGTAGTTACAAAATTTTTACACATAGGTCCCTACTTGTATAATGCTTATAAACTTATTGTTTAAGTTATGTATAACTTAAACAAAAAGCCAAACTGCCAGCCCTAGACTTTCAAGTCTATATAAGGATTGTTTTCATAGAACAAGTTAAATGAGTCTAAATTACTTTTAAAATATTTTCCAGAAAACTAAATTTAGCTTTTAAAAACTATCTTCACTAGAAAATGTAGATAAAATATTTTTGCTTTGAGATCTGGGTTCATTGAACTCTCCCCGAGTCCTAACACGTGCATGAGCCAAAAAAACCCCATGAAACAACCGTTCACACGAACTCCTGAGAACCCAATCAGCTGACTCTGGCAGAGCACAAATGTTTTTAAACTCATTTCAGCTTCTTTTATGAAGATAATCCAAGCAGTACCAACTTGCTCTTTCCACAAGCATCTTTGCTGCTTCTCCCAGGACAAAATGATAACATAGCAGTCAAAGACTTGCAGCATCGCAGAGTCGTGGCCTAGATTTTTTTACTGTAGCAACAGATCCTCAGGAGACAAACATTTATTTTATAATATGGAAAAGAATGTTGGAAAATAACAGAAATAATCATCTTTTTTAAGTAGCCACAGTATTTTAGAGAAGCCTGGAATGCCCTGTCTCTAATGTAAATGTACAGTACTCCATTTAACACACTTCTTTCCTTTATTTTGTCTTAGTAATCAGCTGCTGCCTTTGAGAGGATAATAAAATTAGTTTTTATTCCCACACGCAAACAGGCACATACAATGTAATGTATTGTGACCAATTTACTTTTTTTTAGAGAAGCTAAAAAAGGAGAAATACACAAGAGCACCCTTGTTTGAATAAATACTGGGCTGTCTGTATGGAATAACAATTATATGCTGAAGCTAGAGCAGATGTATGGGTGTGAATCACGTAAGGGTAGGTTGGGGAATTATAATCAGCCAAACAGACCTAGGAATCAATCAGCAGTGGAAATTTTTCTGTGGTCAAACAGTGGATTTTTATAACTATTATGGGGCAAGACAGGGAAAGTGATTTTCAGCCCATGTTTTGCTGCAAGTCTAGTGTGGAAGTTGCCAAAGTGCATGACATGCATTTGTGGTACAGAAATGCAAAATGAAATGAGAGCTGGCACTGCCATTGGCAGCCACCATTAAGACTGCTGAAGAAAAGTTTGCAGACCTCTTATTTAGTACTCTGCAAGAAGAACAACTCTGTAGTTAAGACTAGAGATGTGAATACTATTTTTCCTGGTTTTGCCATACACTCTGACCTAGGTCAGATTTGGACTGATTTGCACCACCACTGGGTATACAACTGTTACTGTCATCAGCTGAAGGAGTCAATAAAAGTCACCTTCTTTGAAGGATGAGGTCAGCTTCTGTGTTACAAGTCATGCAATATAATTGTATGTCTTCATTGACATTTGTGATGTTCCTTTCATACTTTCATCTATAGAGTAGTTGCAAAGCACTGTTTAAAACAAATGTCATTTGCCTACTTTTCTTCATCATTTCTACATTATCATAAAAAAAATTATTCAATGAGGTCATTCAATGTCTTTCCCAGTAGTGTGTTTATTACCCACTTACTCTCATACTTATAAAACAGCTTTACCTAAACCATCAATATAGGCGTGCTCCCAAAGAGAGTTATTCAGGAAGAGCCATGCTGCAAATTTTGTCTTCTATCAAGTCCTTTCTTCTCTCTTGTTTGTTTTACATTTCACGTGGTGTCATGTATCTTGTGTTAGAGTGTGAAAAATGAACAAAGGCATCTGTGAGCTAGGGATTCTAAAGCATCCTCCAAAAACCTGCCGGAAACATCTTCCATCAACTGCAAGTAATAAACAAAAGGGCTTGTTAAGTTCATTCCTATTGTCAGCCTAAGGTACACCATGGCCCAGGAGGATGGAGAACAACAGGCAATTAGTAGTGATTACACAACATTACCATTTGACGATTGGGTGGCATTTATTTAGTGAGTCAGCAGGTTTTTTTGCCCACGTCGCTAAGATGTCTGCTGATTAAGAAAAGTAATTTTAGCTAGGTGCTTTATGGGCAGTCTCAGCTGAGAGTTAAGACATAAAGGCAAAGGAACAGAACCAAAGTCATTGCTAGGGCACTGCGAGGGACGCGGAGTCTTGCAGTCGCTGCTTTTGCTGCTCTCATACCTGCTGTGGGTGGAGAGATGACAGTAATGTTTGTTGTTTCATCTCAAATGCATTAATCTACCAAAGGTAGAGAGCTTATATTATATTGTGCTTAGTTCATAATTGAAGGAAGTTTCTCCACTATTATCCCCTTTACAGAAATTTCATGTGCATTAGCTGCTTCCCAAAAAAATGTGTACCTGGTCCTGGCAGTCAAGTGTTTTCTAGCTGCTGCATTAAAATAATTCAAAATAATTTGGAAAACATATGAAATTCCAGATTTTTAAACAATTTATAGAAGAAATAGACTATTTTTCAATAAGCTTGGATATGGTTATGGAACCAGTGACCAAAAAAATCAACCCTTTCTCTTTCTAGTGATAACTGAAATGTGTCCAGACTTGTTTCCAGTCAAGCCAGTGGGCGTTTGTATAATGATTTTAGTGAAAGTAGATTGGGCACTTGATTCTTTTTCCACAATCTTTATTAGGTAGACTTGGACACTGTAAAATTTAGTTAATTAAAGAAAAGATGGTGCATTAAAAGCATAAAACAAACATACTGATACATCATTTTGCTTAAAGATGTAAGAAGATTGCCTGCCTAAATATGCCTGAAGTTTGGTTTCGCTTTTGGTTTTTTTTGTGATTGCAAGAAGCCACCATCAGAATGTATACCATCCCTTCTCTAGACCTTTTTTTTCCAGAAACTAGAGATCTTTTCTTCCAGAAGCCTGAGAAACTCATCTGGTAAATGTGTACATATGGGAACAATTACAAAGCAGCACAGTAGCACACTAGGGAGAAGATGTATGGTAGTTGAATTGATGATTGATACACAGAGCATTAAGACAATTGAAGAAGTTATAGTGGACATATACAACCATGGAGTGCATTTTCAGTTTGTGTCCAGCTTCTCTTCTTTTGTTAGAAGAAATGGAAGACACTCAGTGTCTCTATTTCAAATAACATTTTTTGCAAGATAGGTCACCTAGTGCCACTTCTCATTTAAGCAGGTCTTTTAGCTATTTATCCTGTTGTACTAACTGTGTAATCCAACCACAGCAGTGATATCTGGGATGACTATCTATCCTATTTTACAGGCAATATCAGCCAAGCAGGAGCGGCACTCCCAGGAGTTAGTTTTAGACACACATGAAACTCTTGCATTTGCGCTCCAGAACATGACAACCTGCAAAACTAGCCTGGCATGTCTTCTTACTGCTGAAGAAGCATATATTTATTAATGGAAATTATGAGCTTCAGAGAAATAAGACCACCATGAATTTCATGAAAGCAGTAGAAGCATCAGGATAACAACAGATACTGGTAGCATCCTCATTTATTGCACTATTTCGTCCTCCTATTTTTAGACAAAATCATTGTCGACAAGTAGTAAGGCTTCCAAATGTTCCTGCTGCTGGGTTAACTGGATATCAGCAAGATACAGAGAGGGTAGCAATGATGCAAAGAAAGGGCAGGACTTTCTTGTGGCACTGGATACAAACTGTATGTGAATGTTTAGTCTGGCCAACGATGCAGAAAACCCTTTTACATCACAAAGTGGAACAGGAAAAATGTACAGTTTGGCCACTCAGTATTACATGGCAGTCATGTAATCATGTAATCAAGTCTCCCTATCAACAGCGTTGTGAGATCAGTGAGGAGCAAGAAGTCCTTTTCTGCTAAGTTGTCCTAGACAGAAATCCTGCTTCGGTAGATATGTGATACCGCTTGGGAATATGGAGTGATATCAACCGTACATCAGGTATAATTGTTTGGATATATAGTTTTCCACAGAAGAATTCAGCATCAAAAATTCCACAGTATTTAATGCTTGAATGAGGAACCAGTTACTCAGATTAATGGTGTGCCATGCCAAAATAACAGTAGCTGCCTCCCAGAGCTGTCCTATGTAGCTAGAATATATTTTCTTCCTTCCATCCAGATGTTAATGTGATCAGAAGTATCAGCAGCATTGGCAGCATGGCAAAAAGTCATCCTTAAACTTGATCCCATTTCCCTGTATCCTGTCAGAAGAGATCCTGACTACAGTAGCCCATCAGTTACAGAGGTTGTCCAAAGGTGAAGACAACACCGGGGCTTCTGCTGCTGAAGAATGCAACTGTCTAATTTTCAGGTGGATTAAGAGCTGCAGCTATTCTACTCTGCACTGATCTTTGTTAGCTTCAGGTCTATTCTGGTTGCCAATTTGAGGGTCAGATCCTAATCTTCAAAGCCATGACCAAGTTTTAATCTATTCCTATTGGCAGGGCATTGCTATCTGCACTGCAGCTACAGAGCTGCATCCTTCTCAGAAAAGCATCTCAGGAGTCCAGGACAAAGTACACTAAAGCTGAAGACAGATATTTTTGGCAGAGGGTCTTCGCTACTGAGTAACCTCCTCAAGGAGATTACACATGCATCAATCCTGAACCATAAAACCACTCCTCATATCCTTTGCAAAGTTACCCGTCTTCCCTGTAGAATGTTCCTCTCATTTTTGTAGTACAAAATCATTTATTTTGTATCAGAAACATGGAAATGTAAATTAAGATTACTGAAATTTATTTACAATTTAGAATGAACAAACCCACAATCATTTAGAAGTTACTTGCACAAAAAAGAAAAAAAATCGTGCTGTTCATTTTGGGACCCTTATGACATTCTGGACTCCAACTTTGGAGTTTTGCCAATTGGAAAAAGATGCTGTTAGTTCCCAGATTTGAGTAACTTTAGATACACCTCCAGACCTCTCTTGAGAAAGACTTTTTTTCCACTAGAACTGAGTTGATTCAAATTGTAAAGTAAACCTTTCCTAACAGAGAAGGATTTAGGTTACATACTCCACTCTCTTCAGAAATAGCCTCTTCTGCCTTTCTACGTATCCTGATGGAGATAATTCCCTGCAGCTGCTGATTCATGGTGAGATTGCTCAAGCAACGGTTTTATGCAAGATTTACAATTGCAATAGAGTGCCTATCATTGTGTGAAGGGACTTTTGCAGAAAACTAGATTTATCTTTCCTTAATAAGCAATCAGCTGTGTTCCAGGTGGTGACGCAATGCTGGGAATCAGGTAGCAGCTTGAATATCCCTTGATCTATACGACAGCCTACAATTTGCTCCATTTTATTAGTGAGTAGGAGGGAAAAAAGAGGAAGTATTAAGTAAAAACAACTGACAACCAACCCCACAACTCTTGATTTATTTATTTCGCTTTTAATTTTCTGCCTTGTAGTAGGCCAACAAGAGGACTCTGCCTGTTGATATTTGTACGATAATTTAAGAGAGAAAGCAAAGACTGCCTTTTTTTTTCCAATGGTGCTTGCTTCATTCCCATTCTCCTATTTGGCTAGCAACAGTGAAATAACACTACTGATTGCTGCAGCTTTCATGTCTTTACTTGATACTTCAGATCTTGAAGAAGCTCAGACTTCACTTTTATAAAGTTATGAGGTCTCACAGAGAAAAAAAAAACACATGAACCCAAGTGCACCTTAAGGGCTCAAAATTAAAGGAAAACTAAAATATCTTCATTTAATATTTCACAGCTAGACTGCATAAATTGCAATGTTTACAACTAGCAATTTTGCCAAAGATTATGATCTGGATATCAAATTTTTCTGGGGTAACTTTTTATAATTTAAATGTAAAATGGTCTACCCTCAAAGACATTTCAAAGATTCCAGTTTTGTGATTCACTTGTAAAGGGAGTTATTTTCAATCTTTCCCATGATCTCAGTGTCATGGGATTTTTATTCTCTGGGAGACACGAATAACATTAACAATAACAAATGCATTATCCATTTTGAATTTATGATAAGAAAGAAGCTCATGACTTTTGATAATTTGTTAGTGGGCATCAGCTTTTGGGGGTTGGACTTGATGATCTCCAGAGGTCCCTTCCAACCCCTAACATTCTATGATTCTATGATTTTGTTACCTGCTACCAGTACAAACCTGGCTGTCATCAGTTGTGGAAGGCTGCATAGGCTCAACTAGATGTCACCAAAATTGCAGGTTATTTTCACGTTTTTCTTGTGTTTTCTGTGCAATTTGTCTGCCTCATATAGCATCTGTAAAATGGGAGTGTTTAGGTTTTCTTCTATTTTATTATAAACAGATTGTTACAGTGGGACAGATTCTGTCACCTTTGCTCTTGTATCAGAACTCTTTGCAAATGAAAATAATACGAGTGAGAATGCATATTGAGCGGTTATCAGAAGGAGAACCTGGTTATGAAGCCTGTAGATGTATTCATTGATCTGCATATAACAAATAGAGCTATTAGTAAAGTGATGAAAAATTTCAAAGGTGTGGAGGCTTATCTGGTGTGCAAATTCTAGATAATACAAAACAGTTTTATGGCGTACTTGCTGCTAGTTTCTCAATGATTCAACGTGTATAGAAAGAGAAATCCCTATTCCTTCAACACATTTTCCTCACTTCAGGCAGACTCTGTGTCCATTCTGTTTTGTGGTTAAGGACATCAGTATCTTGGAGCATCCCATACCAAACTGATATTATAAAATAAATAACATTTGAAAAGAACTACGAGGGCACTACCAGTGTGCCTACAAATGTCTCTTCTCCTGTGCTGTTGTTTTGCCATGCTGACCTAAGCCCTGGGATCAGTGTGCTCGGTCCAGCTGCTGTAAGAAGATGTTCTGGTAAAGCGTGCTGCGTGTGCCACAGCAGCACAGGGTGCTGCAAGGTCACATCGAACCTCCAGCTCCTTGTTCTGCAACTAAAAATACTGCTCTTGTGTACAAAATCCTGTTTCAACATTATCTCTTTGGAATTCAGTATCAAATGCCTCTGCCTATTCCAGATAGATCACACGCTGTGCTTGGGAACCACCAGCTTGTGCTACATCAGGTTACCTTCTTAGTGTACCTCAGGACTCGCTGTCCTGGGTTGAAACAGGAACAACTAGGAAAATGTGGCGATATATATTGATATTCATACTATGTTTTGGCAAAGGATGTTAAAAATGAATAGAATTTAACCCCCAAATTTGTCATAGTAAGTACCTGAAATATAGACACCAGACGAGATACAAATTTTGCATATGGTCTTTTCATTTCTTTTTATAGCAGGAATAAATATTTAAAGAATGTGTGATATCTGTCTTTCTGTTTCCTACAATGGAATGGGAGAGATAATTGCTGTCTCTTTGATTAAGTTCTGAATGTAGTTAAATGATATTTTTAAGGCACTGTAAGGTATTATGTGAGAACAAAACAGGATTGGTTTATTTTTTTTTAATTTTTAATCTACATTTGTTGCAAATCGATTTTATTTTTGTCTAGCTGAGAGAACACAGCCATACCTTACCTATATAAGCTATTTTTGTTATTTTGAAACAGTTTTTCTTGTCTCAAAAAGTGTCCAAATGAAGTACTAATACTGTTGATGGGATCCTTGTTTTTCCAGAAACTTTTTAGACTTTGAACAATTAAATTTAAATAATATGGTCTGAGGTATCTCTACATTGGATTTATGATTTTGTTTTGGAGACCGTTCTGGTTAACACTCAACATGATGCAGGGTAATAAATACTGTTGCAAAAATGTGTGAAAATTCTGATATTGATAAGGATATATGTTTAAACATTTATTTCAAGAGAGGTCTGTTTCAAATCCTTGCAAATGAAGAGGAAGAGGACAGCTTTCTTCTAACATTGTTTTGTTTTGTTTTCAATCTCACAGAAATTGGATGCAAAACTGATACTGTCTCTCGGGTTGCTTTGCTGCCAAGGTCAGCTCTGCAAGCTAACTTCATATTTTTCACATGGCTGTTTTGTGCTTCAGATATTTCTCTGGTGCATTAAAAACAAACAGGCACTTCTCCAACATCAAATGTCTTTTGTTTATTTCTCCGCCTCCTTTTTAACCCTTACAACTGTTTAAGCCCTAGGAAGATGCCCCTACCCCCTCACCCCACCCCATCCTTAAGCTGCTGGTTCTCCAGCTGCCTAACTGCTGTACTGAGCAAAAGCTGAAGGTCTGTCTGGGGAGACAGGGGTCAGGCTGTACTAGGTTGTAACCACTGATAAGGAGGAACTAGTTGCCAAAGTGGCAAAGACTAAGATTGAGGATGCCGAAAGATTTCTTCCTCTGAACAGCCATGTGGTTCCAGAATTGGGTAGACGATGGTGGTGGCAGCTGTAGTATGAGAGTGCAGGGTTTTGTTTTGTTCTGGACCTACAGTGGCCTGTCTGTCCTATTGCAAATACAATAGTTTTTTCCCTGTCTTAGGTGTAGGACCCAAATACTGAATATGCATAGGACGTTTTCCAAATTAAATGGAAGCCAAATGTACCAGACAATTGCAAAACTCAAAGGTTCTGAACTCACTAGTTAAGTCTTTACCATTTTGACTACTTCATGCTCAGCACTGTGAGGGTTATGGTCTGGGCTGTGCTCTTGAGCGCGCTTGGGTTTAAGTGTTCATATCTTTGAAAAACTGATCTAGTGATCAGTATTTATATATTGATACCCACTGATGGCTAATATGAATGTCCCTCCGTCCCTCCTATGCATATACATTTCCATAAAGAACCAACTGGAAAGAGCACTGTCACTGAAATATGCCCATCATTTTTAAAATGGAAAAATTAATCTTGACTTGTGAGAGCATAACACTAGTGTCTGTGTTTCTTGCTTCTGTGTCATATTATCAGGGCTCCCTGCTGCATTGGGTAGCGTGTAAGCAGTCAGGAAAACTTTCTGACACTGAAAGGACTGTGCTGCAGAAGTGCTGCTCTCAGTCTGATCTCCTTATTTAAAGAAGCTCAAAAGGTATTTAAAGAGGCTGGAAGAGAAATATCCCTGTCCAGGGGCTTAGGCAACCTCACAAGCCTCAGTATAGTGGCCATACAAGTGATTATACAGTATCTATATAATATTGGAAGTGAAGAAGGTAGCTTTGAAAGATACAGAACAGCTGAGCTTCTGTATACGAGATCATCCTCTGGACTGCTCAATGTCCAAATTCCTCTATGCTGCAATGTTGTGTGCTTTGAATGCCCTAGATGATATTTCAGTTTAGAAGCTCAATACTTTCTGGCTTTATAACTAAGCTAAATAAATTCTTCTCTGATTTATAGCTCTAACTTAATGACAAACTTCCTATTGTAATAAGTGCAGCTGTGACACCACGGGCCTGTAATTCACAGGATGCTAGAACAACCCTTGGTCAAACAAAGTGTTGGCTCTTGATAGAAAGAAGGTATCTGCGGATCTTCATACGAGTCCAAAAGATGACTCAGTGGTAGAAAAGGCAATTCTAAATTACCCTCTGTCGTGACCTATAAAAACATACCCAACAGCCAACTTTTTCTGTTTCCAACTATCAATACAGGGCTCCAAACAAAACAAAACAAACTCAAACCCAAGCATGAGCCCCGATGAGGTGAAATAAAGCATACTAAAATTTGGGCAACTTAATGAGAAAACAAGTGCAATTTTTTTGGCATATTCCCACAATTTAAGTCAATGCAAACAGTAATACTATAAGTAGTTCGCTGTTAGAGTTTATTGCTCGAGACCTGTACCTCATTTTTATTACTATATGGTCAAAACTGCCTACAAATGAGAAATAATTTAAAATGCAGGTCATTAAAAAATCACATTCCTCTCGTATTAAATAATAAATTCTCTGAAGAGAAAAGTCTACTGCAATAACTCTAAAGATTTAATTTCCTTAAACATCTTAAGGATATAAATTGATGACTAGAACGAGGATAAGGTCAATATAACATTGTAAGCTCAATGAAATATATCAATGAGGATGAAAAATGTAGCAAATCAGTTGCTGATAAATTATGATGAGGGACTGAGATATTTTTTTCCAATGTATTGTGAGATCAGCAGTCAAAAACTTCAGTCTTGCCATCAATTAATTGAGTTCTGTCTCACTTTACTCTAACCCTTAGCCCATAAAGTCTTGTTTTATAGCAGCAATGAAATCTTTCTAATATGAAAATAAAACTTTATGAAAAGATGTTGAAAAAATGGAAGTCTTTATGTTGAAAAACAGGTCTACTACTAAAGAGACCTTCATTCTGGTATAGGTGTTACTCAGAAAAATGAATATATTTTCACTAGGATAAACATGCTTTGAACAATACTCTGTTCCTGTGTTGGGCAGCAAAAGAATTTTATTCGTACCCAGAGAATCAAGTTCATATGCAGATAATTCCTTCATATTCCAGAAAAAGACAGTAACACTGCCATGCCTCCGCACAGCAGTCCTGCATTACAATTATGCAGTCTGGCAACATACCCTAACTTGTCAACATAAACTTTTGTGTTGAACGAGGATATATGGTAAGCCAGATTTCATAGCCAGCAGAGTTCAGAAATCTGGTGATCTGGAAAAGGAAAGAGATTTCAAGCCTTGGGATTTGTTTTTGAACTGCAAAAGCAAGTTTGGGTCATAAAGCTGTTGCGATATGAGGAGAGAGAAGTCTGGTGGGAATGGTCAGGGAGAAGGCCCCTCAAATCAGTGTTGGTAGTCTTGAAAAGCAGCTTATGGATGAGGGAGAGAAAGGTTGGACATGGAAGGGAATTCATAATATTTGAATTTTACATCAATGTGTTAACTATGTCTTGGATGTATATTTTAATTGAAGGAGATAAAAGAGCGGGAAGGGTTACAGTTAAATGATGCAATAGTCAGCGAAACACAAGTCTGAAACAGCTTACGTTGATATGAATCCTTTTAGCTCCCAAAGATTTCTGTGAACTGGTTTCTTACACTACAGGATTCTTTATTAGGATTATAGGGTTACTATAATAATAATAGACTGTATAAGCAATAATCATAATGTATTATTAACAAGAATATATAATGGATTGTCTTTTTCTTGTTATTTTTTCTTTTACTCACTCCAGATTTTGCAGACATTACCATATTATTACTGTTACTATTTTGTAGAACAGAAATGCCTGAAAGCACTCAAACTGAGGTCATGCAGCAGCTAGACTGAAACAACGGACACACATTGACCCCACTCCGGATTGCTTAAAAATGCAAAATGCAAAACAACAGCTGAATTTAATGTACAAATGCTTGAAAAACATGACCAAACATGAAATAGCTCTGTAGAGCTGGGGACAAAGCTGGGGACTGACTGGGCCAGGGAGCAGCTTTGCCATAAAGGACTTGGGGGTCCTGGTAGACAGACAGGTTTGAGCATGCATCAGGCAGCATGACCCAGGGAAAGAGAGGCTGAGCACATACCAGGTGGTAGTAACAAGAAAGTAGCTGCAGATCCCAAGAAGTGATTCTGCTTCCTCAGTAAAGCTTGTGAAGCCCTGTCTAAAGTGGTGTGTCTGGTTTTGGGCCCCAGAATACAAGAGCAATATGGAAAAAGTGAAGTGAGTGCAGTGAAAGATCACTAAGATAATTTATTTGGGTGACATGATGTACAAAGAGAGTCTGAGAAAGCTGAGTTTCTTCAGCCTTAAGAAGAGAAAGCTTAGGGGAGATCTTACTGCTGACTATAACTACCTAACAAAAGCATGCTGAGGAGACAAGTTCAGATGTGGCTCAAAGGTGCACAAGGGAAGGATAAGAAGCAGTTGGCACAGGCTGGAACACGGGAAATTCCAAGTAGATGGAAGGGAAAAAAAATCACAGATACGTTGTGGAATTTCCATTTCTTGGAGATACTCAAAACTCAATGGTAGGAGTCTCTGAGCAACCTGAGGTAACTTAGAAGTTAGCCTTACTTTGAGCAGATTGTATTAGATGACCTCTAGAGGTCCCCTCCAAACTGAATTATTATCTGAATCTGTAATTTTCTGGTTCTCATTTATGTTAAAGCTTCTTTTACCCCAGCTCTTGCAGTTTTACAGGGCTTTCAAGTAAGTGCAAATAAATAAATAAAATATCCCTGTAAGTAAATGAAATGGTGAAACTTCAGTGCTGTAGCAGAGTAAACAAGAATCAGGTCCACCAAATCTCAGATTCAGCCATGAGTGGCCATCAGCTAGAGTCACTGCATTGGGCAGACTGCTGTGTGGAGAAAACAACCCACAGTCTGAACTGGAGAAGTTTGTATCTGCTTGAAATGGGAAAATTCATTCAGCCCACATCCGGGAGTATATGCCAGGTCACATCAGTGTCCAACGGGAGTTAATCCTATATTGGGAAGATGCACTCATAAACACAGAATTTTCTTTAAAACCTCCAGCTTTCTTGGCCAATAGCTCCTCAAGGAAACTGCATGGAAGGTTGCAGGAAAAATCCCATGTCCCTGTTACGACAACCTTACCTATTGTGTGTGTTCAGTTGCCAGTGATTGGAGAGTGTTGACATGGCTGGGTAACATCACATGTCTGTCTGTCTCTCTGCTAAATAAATAAGCTGTCAAACTGTCTCTCCCTGCTCTTCCTGGGAGAAGTGCATTGAATGAAGCACACAAGAGAATTTTTCATTTACCACTAAGCTTTTGGATTCCTTCGAAACTGCTCTAGCATCTACCTCGTAAATGAGGAAAGTTAATTGAAAATTGCTCTCAGCACAAGGAGCCTAACGCTGGGGGAGTATTGTCTGTCCATGCTATAGTGATTTGATTGGGGCTGCTGTCAGATGTTATATATGTTATGTTCAGCTCAGCACTGAAAAACAGTCTTTGCCATTTGCCCTGTTCTCACAGACAGAGAAGCTCAAGCCATTGTTCCTGATTTGTTTTCAATTGTTGTAGTGTTCGTGCTGATAATTTAACAGCGTATAACTTAGATGAGGATAACAAGAATATCTCTCTGGAATAATACAGAGCAAAGGCACATGGAGAAATAATTAATTCTAGTTTCATAGTACTGTGTGCATCCTGATTTATCTGTTGCAACAGTCATTTACTCTGTAAAGTTCAGTAGTAATTTTGCAGTATGTATGGGCCTGCTCCAATGTCCCATAAATTGAAAATATCCTTTTGCCTTCAGGGGACTTTGGATTCAGTTTTATCACAGTTCTCATCTTGGGATCTCAGAGTATTGTGTAATTACACCTGAATAAATCTTCACCGTGTCTCACTCTCCTCCACGTAACTATTCACTTACTCCAGAGGGCAGGGTAGGATTTGGAGGCAGAGAACAAGAGAGAAATGCAAAGCTGGCCGTAGTGCCTCGCTAAGGGAGAGCAGCCTCTCCTGTGGGTGCACACGCAAAACCAGAGCCTGCCTGCTCACACACCCTTGTGATGGACCTGCACTTTATTTTAGGCCTATAGAAGTCTGTGTTGGTTTAAAAAGAAAAGAAATCTGAGATATGCTTATTCTTACCCTTATTCTGTTTGGCTATGGTGTGCATATAATAAAACTTAGAAAGAGAGCTTCTTTTTTTTATGCAGATACAGCACCATTTTAAAGTGTTGTGGAGCCTCTACTTTAAGGGACCATTAGGAGCAATGTTACATTAAAATCATTGTCATTTCCTGCCGCTTGTACAATGTGTGAATATGCCTAAAAAGAAGGGAGCAAAATAATCTCTACAACTGTTATCAAAACAAATTAGGAATAAGTTTCGCTTTGCAATAAAGAAAAAGAGAAAAGGAACAGGAGTTTAAAGAAATAAGAGCACTTAAGCATTTTTATTTTCAAAAGAGATTTGGGGTCTTTGGGTGGAAATCCCATCGACTATCTCATTTGTGTTGGCTTTGCTTTTGTTTTCAGACTGAGAAGGAAGGATGTTCCAGACATCCAAGATTCACTTTCTTCACCTGCATCAAAAAAAATACATCCCCCAAGTTTTAAATGCAAGGAAAAAACAGTCATAAACCTGCTACATTTTTTTCAGATCCCACAAATCCACAAGTACTTCATGGGTTACAAATCCTTGAAACAGATTTCTGTTAGACCAGGTAGGCTAGCAATCCCTTGCTGTGCACGTTTCTGGCATGTATGGCTGTCTTATGGTTGTGAATCTGAAAGCTCTTACAGTCCCTCCAGGGAGTCTCCCAGATTATCTATTCAGTTATTTCCAGTAACAGTTTGTTTGTTTATTTTACTTTGTGATTGACTCAATTCCTTATCTTCCTATTTTTCTCATAGTCCAGAAATATCCATATTCATGAGTGCGTTCCCCATCCTTGGTTTGTTCATTTTAGGGGTTAAGTCATCCGCATCATGTTATAAGAGTTTCAGTCCTTCTCAGTTTTTCCTTTTGTCTCGATACAGCTGCACCAGCCACAAGCATCGCCTGATCGAGACCATTCAAGCCCCCTTTTTTAAATTCAACAGCAGTCCCGGTGTCTCTGCCCTTTGGAGTGGTAAATTCTGCTGGCTGACACCACTCCAGAGGAAGAAGAAATTCTCTTGGCCAAGTGCTTGCTTATTCTTTTAACATAGGATCATGTAAAGAGGAAGGACTGACATTATTTTTGTTATTATTTTGCCTGTTTTGGTAGGATACAGAGTCCCTTCTCAGCACGGAGCCCTGGCCGTGCTAGGCACCGTATACATACATATGTGAGGACAAGTCCCCGCCTTGAAAATCTCACCCTTTTAAAAAACAAAACCACAGAAGATGTGGGAAAATGTTTCTGTAAACAAACAGGGTCATTATCATTGTGTATAAGCTCAATTTCTTCCTTCAGCTCATTGAAAAGCACCCCTGTGAAGGGTCAGGAGGGAAGGCAGCTTGGGTTTCTCCCGCTTTCAGTGGTGGTTGGGTGCCAAGGCAGGGATGGACCATGAAACTAAGCTGCCACATGAAAGCCTTTCCACTGATGTGCCTGTCACCTGCAGCCTGGCACAATGGCTTTTACCCACCCTGTACCCCTTCCCCTCATCACCCCCTTGTGCCTCTTCTATAGAATCACAGAGGGAGGGAGAGGTCCCGGTGCTGCCTGGCTTTGTAGCGGGGTCGGGGGAGAGTCAGCTCTGCAAGTCTCACATTCATGGTGTGCCAGTGATGGGCATATCTAGGTCAGGGCCTTTTGGTCTTGAAGACACACCTCTGTTTTTTGGACCTCTGGCACCAGAGGGGTCAAATACCTGGCATCTCACTGCTGCTAGAAAGGACAAAAATGCTTTTGGCCTGTCAGTGGGTGTTGATGAGTGCACTTACTTATAAAGCGGTGGGAAAAGGGATGGGGCATCACAATAAAAAGGAAAGGAAAAATGGGGAAAGAGGGGAGGGCTGATGGAGAGGGTTTTATGTGCAAAATCTTGTTATTGGCAAAGAGGGAACACACAAGCGAAGAATTTTTTAGTCTAATTAAAATTTTAACAGGCTAACTAATATACAAGATGCAATTAATTATTAGTAGTACAGTTGCAATGCACAAATATTCACAGTCCAAATTATCTAATTAATATAAAATAAGTCCTATTAACAAAATGGTTAAAAATTATTATACAGTTCCCTGGTCTTACGCTCCTTTCCACCACCTCTCTGTGTTCCAGGGGCGACGACACAAGTCTTCCTTATGAACAAAGCAAGTAGCGGGTTTGCAGCAAGGCATCAGTGTCCCATGTGTCATGGCTCTGGAAGCACCACCAGCCCTTGCTGTCCCTGCCCAGCCCACAGCCCAGGACCCCATTTCAGCCCCCCAGGGCCATCGGTCCCTGCCCCAGCGATACCGCAGCAGAGCTGGTCTCCAGCTCCCCACAGCACTGCCATGCTCAGGCATGGGCCCTGCCAAACTGGGCCCACACATGGGCCCATGTCTCATCCCTTCCCCATCCCCATGGCCCTGCCTGGCCATCCTGGGGCTGTGTCTGACCCTGGTTTGTTCACCGCAGGTGAATGGTTTATCGCCCTGAAGTCTCCAGTATCATCCTGTCCCTGTACTTCTCTGGGCTGTGTCCCGTGTCCCCACTTCAGAGGCTTCTGCTGTCCTTCTACATAATTATACGAGGGTTATAAATGTGTCATAATATGCAGACTATCAGCTCATTAGTATTATCCGTATAAAAATCATTATGCCATATGTTTATGCCATATGATTCTGTCATATGATTTTATGATAGAGCTAAGCAAAAGTTAAGCAAATTAGGCAATGGCCACCTGGACATTAGAAAATTGCTGCTAGGGCTAAACAAGATAAAACACCATTCCAGGTGGGCCAAAATAAGTCCAGACAAAGTCTGACATATTCTGAGGTGTTGCTGGGTTAGTACAAAGCCTGCGGACTGTCCCTAGTCATGGCAGCACAGCACTTCCTGGGCTAGGAAGCTATGGTCAGGAGCAAGGGGCTGGGGAGGAGGGAGGGACACTTCTGGGGAAGCAGAGGGAGAAGGGAGGTTTGGCAAACAGCCACTCAGTGAAAGCAAAACATCCCTTGCCTGAAGGCAATCCGATGCCCAAGAGACACAGGGGTGGAGCATGTGGTGGGATTCTGATGTCTCTTCTCCAGTTACAGCTGAAAAAAGCTGAACAAGCTGATGGAAAGATGGCCATTAGAGGGAGGGTGCTCTTAAAGACCCCTCCACCATCCATGTCTAGTGAGAGGCAGTGACCTCCAGCCAAGAGTTTTCCTGAGCACTTTTTCCATGCCCCAGCCATTTCTATTCAGTACTTCCCAAGATGTGTGTCACACAGCTGGCAATGCCACCTCCCAATTGGCGCATCGGTGAGAGAAAGGGTGTCAAACACTATGAGCTTTCATAAGCCCTTGGGTTAAAAACCACATCTTTGCCCTGTTTCTCCCTGGAAAAATATGCATATGATGGATGTCCTCTGAATTTTCTCATCCCCTCTTTACCAGACAGGATTATTTTGGAGTGCAAAAGGTCTTTCAGACCTCTGTAAGGACATCCTTCAGTACTGTCTGAAAACCACATACCAAACCTATGCTTATTTAATTAGTAAAAGGGGAAAATATTTTTTTCTGAATACATACAGCTACATTGTCCCATTTTTGTATAAGGCACTGTAATGGTCAGAGCACCACGCTGGCAGCTTGGGTTCCTGAGTCATGCCATAGCCCAACCTCCAGGCACAATGGATGCAGTTTCCCAGCGTTACCAAGCCTCCTCAGCTTTGCCAGTGCAGTGTGACCAGAAATAATGAGTCATGTTCTTCCACCCAAAACTCATGAGATGCACCTAAAATGTATTTAAAACTATACATGTACACACACACACGGAGTTGTTTTATATGCATTTATTGCTACTTCTATTTTTGGTCTCCTAGGATCAGATGGTACCGTCTTTTAAATTCTGTGATTTTATGCTTTAATAAAAATACAGTTTATCCAAGTTTCAGGATAGAACTGTGAGGGTTTTCAGTATTAGCTGAATCTTGACTGCTCCTTCTGTACAATGAAGCTTGTCTCTCCAGATTTATTAATGCTGGCAGATGATTTTGAGGTCTGTGGCAAAAGCTATGTAACCAAAAATTGTGATCAGCATTATTAATTACTTCCCTCAGCTAATGAAATAATTATGTAATCAGGACTAAGCAAGTGTTTGCTGAAATGATGGGGATTTTTTCCCACATATGCAAATACAGCATTTCAGATGACCTACATATTCTCTAAACAGGTCAGACAGCTGAACCGGGCCCTTCTGTCCTTAAAAACAGGAACTGGGACTACTATTTTCAAAATTAAAATTCAGCACAATTAACAATAAAAATACAGTTTACAAAGTAAGTCTGGCCAATCTAGTGATTTTAGTATTGTGGTAATGATATTTTATATATTTCTTAAAGGCTTAGTTGGCTATGGTCTTGTGAATGCAACAAATCCTTGTCATTTGTTAGAAGAAGAAAGCCTCTCCCTCTGACATTTCTGCTAGGAAGTATGAAATCTACAGACCCCAAACCCAAATAAAAATGTCAGCACCTTTTTTATCAACACTTCATGATTATTAAAGAAATGTCTTGATTTTAGATGCTTGACTCAACTCAAGAATTATGAAGGCTTGGGATGAGCTATATGGTTAATATTGTTCCCCCTCCTCCACCAGAGAAGTACAGTTCAAAACCCTAGAAGGAAAAAGAAAAAGCAGAAACTTCTATAAATTCTGGCAAAACAGATGAAATTTTTTTTTCAGTTATATATTTTTCTTTCTGCCTGCCCTTTTTTCTCATGAGTATGAGATATGACGAGGAAAATGAAATATCTACCTCTCTCCCAATAAACATACAATTGTAATAAAAAACATCTGTCACGCTTCCCTATAAAGAGCAGAGTGTAGATATAAAAAGATTGATTGTCTCCATCTTATTTCATTTTTGTCTCCGTATGATAGGAATATGGAGGCATCAAAAATGCATAACAACGTTCGAGTTTGCTTTGTAACCTGCAATTTATTTGCTTAAATTCAATTAGAGTCTCATCCATCAAACACAGTGTAGCTCTTGAGAGGGGACAGATCAAAATCTAGTAATCATGAACGTGTTGAGCTTTGCCCACATGACGTCAGTGGTTCCCATATGGCTTTTCTTACGCCTCAGGTTTCTTCCAGGACAGGGTCCTTGACTTCCAAATCCAAGTGTCAGCCAACCGGCTCTCAGTGCAGAGATTGAGTAATGCACAAATTAAGGATTTGTGTCTGTTTCTATTCCTTCCAAAATAAATGGCAATGCTCCCCATGGTTCCAGTGGGAGAAAGGTCCTCTGCGTTACTTCACTAGCTGATTGCGATCCACATAGGATTGTGCAGAAAGAACTGCCAGATAATTCATAATGTCACAGAGCCCTTGTCTTACTAGAAGGCTTTTTATCATCACGCATTCAGCTTTAATCCTAGACATAAATTTACATGGTTTTACACGTAATTGATGCATTGGTAACTGGAATGGCTGGATGGCAAGTTTGTAAGTCATAGATGGTGGCAGCTTCAGGCTGAAGAGTTTTGGGCTTGGGATAGACAGCTGGTTCATTTATCCTAGTCAGCTCACTCAAATAATCTCCCTCACGGATATAACAATAATTAGGAACAAAGAATAAAAATCTGATAACCCCGGGCAGCTAGACTAAGGAACAAACAGGGAAAATGTCTATTTCCTGATGCAAGCTTCAAATTAAGCAAAACAGGGATAAGAACATCCAGGAGGTGTAACGCCACATTCTCTGACTTGGAGATGCAGGCGCCACAAGGACCATGAGCAAATGATTGTGCCTTTTCTTTTTTTTTAAGATGCCAGACTTTTCTGCAGTACAGAGTTGTCCCTCATATAACCTGGGCAAAGTGATTCATGATGGCTCTTTGAGACACTCTTATCTACCACAGTCACTGGGAGTCTCCATGGAGTTCAGCGCCGTGACTGCACTCTGACAGACACCTTGTTCTCGCCTGATATATTCTCTGCCATATCCTTGAGCTCTTCAGAAGAACCATTTCTTGGGTGGAAATGAGGCTTCTGGGAATCCTTGCACTGCTGTGGCTCTGTACCTGGGATAAAGGGTATGAGTCAGCCAGGAGCAGTCCAGACTTTTTCCCTCTGGTTCAGAACTGAGTCTGGAGTTTGGTTTCTGCGAGGAGAGGGTTACAGAAACACTGGGTTCCTCCTTCCTTTTTGGGTTTAGATCGTGGGTAGCTCTCTGGTCTGCTTAACTTTGTTTGCCTGAACCAACCTTCCCCAGAAAGGTTATTAAAGAAAATGCAAGTAGCATCTGTAATTTCATATTAATCAACTAAGCACAAGCTCTCCAATAGAGGAATGGACTAGCTTCTTCTTAATCTTCCAAAGCCTATGGGGAGAGAAGAGGTTTTTTAATAATTTTATTTTATATTCCATTTTCCGGGGCGGGGGGCAGGGGGACACACAAAAGCAAGTACATTAGAGGGTTTACCCAAAGTTAATTTTTTGATAGCAGACCCTAGGTTCCTAATTCATCTAGAATTTTATAGAATCTCCCCAACATATTTAGACCAAATCTATCTCACCAGTTTTGAGGCCGTTATGTTTTTCATATAGTTACTACTCAAATATTAAATCTTGAGTTTAGAACAACTACATTCACTTAGTTTCTAATGAAAACGGTCTGCAAAAAAAAAAATACCACCTTTTAGGGCACAAAGGACAACACATTTAAGCAGAATATTTTAAAAACAGACACATCCCAAAGAAACTCCCAATCGGACTACAAATTACATTGGGGCTAGAAGAATCTCTATGCTTATTCTTCAGATCCTCTGGCCTGCATTGTCTTCTAGATAGGACCATGTTTAGCCTTTATGCAAAAAGTTTTCTATAATTTTACCTAAGCAGGAAATAAATAGTTTCCCGATTTGGGATTTCTTTTTTTCCTTTTTCATGCTTTTTTGGTAGCATAAACAATGGAGGAGCATGGACTGATAGCCAGTCTTTTGTTTCTCTCATTTGCTGTGGATTCCTCTGGATTAACCTCACATTTTTTTCTGCTTTTTCTCAGTGTAGTTTCACGTGCCTTAAAATCAAGAGAAAAATCAAGCTTGCTTTGTATATTTTTCTCCCAAAAACTCCATGGATACGGTAGTGTCTGTTTTCAATGAGAGTGGAAATTCCAGTATCAAGCAGTTAATCTCAAATCCCCAGGCTCGCCGCAGCCAATGCTGTACAAACTGAACGTGTGCCCATCTATTTTCAATACAGCCTGAACAATGGCGCTCCCCGGGAATCTGCAGGTTTGTTCCCCGCACTGTGCCTTCCATCGCGTGTACACCTGAGAAGGAGATATTGCAACTGGCTGGGGCTGCGCGTTTGGCCGAATTCCATGCAGGAAGGGGGGGTGTCAGCAAACAGACTCTGCTGGGTCTGCCAGACGGTTGTGTAAGTCAGTCGGTCGTTCGTTGTGTGTAAGTCATTCTGCAGGTGCCCAGCACGGAAAGTATCTTTAGGCTATTCTACAACAGGAGGAAATTCTTTGGTGTATTTCGTCTTTTCCCCAAACAGAAAAACATTGATGAAATATCTTCTTCATCCCCTGTGTTATAATGTTCTGGTTTCCTATCTGCAGCAATATTAGCTTCATAATCATATAAAAGAATTTTATAAATGTCCATACCTACTGTACACATCCCGAAGAAAAGTTGATAAAGCACAGAAATTGTATTTATTCTTCCTCAAATCTTCCTCTCTCTCACTTATTCTTCTGATTTCCCTTTTCTCCTCCTCACATCCCACTTTCTTTCCACATTCATCTTTACTATCTCTGTTCCTTTGAAATATTTTCTTCCCAAATAAAAACAAACAAGAATATAAGCCCACAATGGTCTTCTGCGTTTGTCTTCTGTCCTTTGTTAAAGGGAATTGGAGCAGGGGGTGGTCTTGGGCTGCTATCCAGGAAAGAAGGGGGAAGAGAGGCACTGTTTATCCCTGCCAAGGACAGAAGCAGTCCCCAGCCTTTTCTGTAGTAGCACCTATCACATTGCTTTCCGCCTCTCATGGGGTAAGCACTTTTATATATAAATTACTATTGTTATTTACCTAGGGAGCGTGTGTGTAGTGACTGGCACAAATAGTTTGGAAATGTCAGTTTAGATGTTAGTGTTCCTGTGGGCGTTCATTCACACGAATGACCTAGGTGACCTCTCCATAATCTGATTCTCTAACGTTTGAAGGTTTGTTGGAAACAAACTTCCTGTTAACAATATAAGTGTACGGTATCTGCGCATTTCATTGCTTGTTTAGGTACATAAAAGTGGACTCGACACTCCCTCCACCCCCCATTATTTCACAACATTTTTTTGCGCTTTCCTGTTTCGTGGAGGACCCGCCAGACGAGAAAAAGTAGCAGAGACAGAAGCAACAGAAGAAGATGCAGCATGACAAGAGGCTTTGCCAGCTCAGAGCCAGGAAGGGGAAGTTGCCAGAACTGCTTTTCTTTTTCTCTTGGTTTGTTTTGTTGTTTTTTTGGGGTTTTTTTTAAGCAGGATTAAGGTGAACTCCTAAGCAATGGTGGAGTGAGGCCCCACCTCTCCCTGCCTGATCTGCAGGCTTGAGTTACTCTCTCCTGTCTGGTTCATGGGAGCCTCATGCCTGCCTGCTGCCCACTGCCTTCAGCTCTGAACCTGCTCGGGAGGCTGACAAAATAACACAATTTGCAGAGCTCAGACCTTATTCTCAGGAAGATTTGCTGGAAAACACCAGGTCAAGGATGGACTAGCACCACTTGAGAAGAGATTCAGCAACCGAACCGCTGCAAACAGCAGCTGAGCAATATCTTCCTTTCTTCTTTTTCAAGAAGTGTTTGGGAAAATCCGTGTCCTTCCTGGAGAAGCCGTCAGGGGCACGACTCTGGCAGTGGTGGCTCTGACTTCACCTGCCTCTGCAAATGAGTCACGGAGTGTTATAAAAAGCAAGGACCCGCCAAGTCTCATTTCTTGGAACTGAGTGGAAATTTCAGCAAGCAGCTGCTCTTTCATTAGTTTATACTTTTCCTTTGCGGGTTTCTTCAAGAGGGGCTGGAATCACATAAACTTTGTAGCATAAAAGACCTGTTGCTATGTTTGGATAACTGTGGCTCAGTCCTGGAAAGAGCTATGTGTTTGGTGTAGATCTGATGTTGATCTTCGTTGAGGAATCTTGGTGAAGCCTGGAGGGAGACTCGGAAGCACAATTAAGCAGGTTTGTAAGTCTTTGGCAATTCGATCCTATCAAAAATCAGGAACGGAACCTCAAAAATCCGATTAGCTCTCCTATACACTACCTAAAGGGGGGTTCTTTTCATCTGTCTGATGCTGGTGAAAGATTTATGTTTTGTAGCTTTTCTTTGGAGTCACAAAAGACAAAAACTTATGTGAAAATGAAATCGGTGAAAACTGAGATTCTCAGGGAACAGCCTAACTTTAGGAGTGGAAATGGCTCATTATAGAAATCACGGCCACGGCAACAGCGTAGCATCAGGACTTTGGCTACTTGTGAGCATGCCAATAGTACCTGTGCATGGGAGTGTTCTCCTGAGCTGAGTGAAAGCCACGTGTAAGTTGTCAGGGTCAGGAGGAACGAGGTGCCAGATGGAAACAACAAACAGCTGGGAGAGTTCAGCTGGGATTTCGAGGGAGGACGGGAGACTTTTGTTCTCGTAGCTGACTCGTTTCAAAGGTGGTTTAGATACACCTGCTTCTTCAGGGAAGGGTTTTGCTTTGGAGTCTCGGTAGGTTTTACGTGTGGCTTTTTTTTCTTCTTTTGTTTTTTGTTTTGTGAACGCTTACGATCGCTTTGAACAACTCCCGTCTTTCAGCCCAGCTCCGGGGAGCTGCTCTGAGCACCTTTGCGTTTCGTGAGTGCCCTGTAAAGCGCGGCAGGGAGCGGGAGGAGAGGCGGCCCCGCACCCCCGGCAGCCCGCAGAGCCCGCATGGCGCTGGCGGCAGCACCGCCGGCGCGGGGGGCTCCGCGGGGCTCCGCGCTGCCCCGCCGCGGGCCCGCCCCGGCCCCGGGCTGGGGTTGGGGCTGGGGCGGCGGGGCCGTGGCCGTGGCCGTGACCGGGGCGGGGCGGCGGGCCGGCAGAGGGAGCTCCGCTCCGCCGCTGCTCCCGCGGACCGGCGTCCTCCCCGCGCTGCTCTGGCACTTTGTTGGCGGCGGGGAGGGGAGACCCCGCGCCCGCCCCTGCCCGGAGCCCGGCGGCGGCGGGGAGCCCCGGCCGCCCTGCGCGGAGACCTGCGGCCGGCGCGGGAGCTGCGCGGCGCGGCCGCGGGAGGAGGACGCCCGGGAAGGTAAGTGGCTGGCGGGGCGGGATTTCTCCCTCGCTTTTGTTCCGCGTCCCCAAAAGCCGCCCGGGCAACCGCCTGGCTTCGTAACATGGCGAATTGCGGGGCCCTAACCCCGGCCTCCCCCCGGTCCCGCCGGCACTGCCGCCGCCCCCCGCTCGGGCAGGGGCCGCTGGAAAACTCCCTCCCGGGCCCCCCGGGCTGTGCGCGGCTCTGCCGCGGCGGCTGGGAACGGCGCTTGCTGCTGCTGCAGCCGTTCCCCGCCGCCCTGGCTTTCATATACGCGTAGCTCTCCGTGTGTGTACGTGTGTATGTATAGGAGGTGTACGTATGTTTTTCTCCCCGCCTTGCGGTAACGCGAGCCGCCGCCGCCACACCTGCCCGCACCTTGCCCGCCGGGCTCCCACCGGCAGCGCGCCGCGGCCCCGGGGGCGGCCCGGGCGGCGGGTGAGGATCCCGGCTGCTACCCGGGAAGGGCAACGTCCGTGCCTGTGCCCTCCTTCTCCTCCCTCACCTTCTACCAGGTGACTGGGCTTTCTGTCCTTGTTGTGGGATTTTTTTCCCGGGCGGTTAAGCTGGCTTTGCCAAAGGTGGCACGTACTGCTGGTACCTGGTGAAGGGCAGCTTTCGAGTGGGATAATCCTGTTGCATGCCTGCGCTTCTTTGGTGCTCTGCCCTGCCGTCTTCTCCTCTGCTGTTCAGCCCTTTCCCTCTATCTGCTAACTTTCCCTGCCGTTCTTCCTCTTCCTGCCCCTCTTGTTGCCATGACATGCACTCCCTTATGCATCGCGCCAGTGCACGAAGGATGACCTGGGCACGCAGTGGAAAACAGGTTTGTGGCATTTTGCAGCATGTTCTCAGGTGCTCCCGCTCCCCCTGTAACGTCAGCAGGTCTGTGTTGTATCCATGAAAAGCGAGACATTGCAGCTTCCACTAAACCCTAGTTTCAAGCCAGCTAGTAGCAGGCAATAGAAGAAGGGTGGAACAAGTTTTTCTTAAGGTGGTGGTTTGGGAAGCAACCCTCCCACTCAAAAACTGTGCTTTGCCTTGGCTCATGGGTCTTGTACCCCAAGAGTTACAGACATGCAGCAGTACGATCTTTGGTGGGTCTGCTTTGTTTACTTAAAGTGAAGTACTGAGGATAAAAGTATTACTGCTCCCTATTGAGTCTGCTGAAATATTAACCAAATGGTGGATACTATGTGTCTTTGCAGCGTAGACTGTATTTTAATTGTACCTCTTCTTCATCATCAAAAATGTGGTCCTCCTCCCTTCCTATTGACCATCTTTCTTCTTGTTTGTGGTTGTGCAATGTCTATGTCAGCTACAAAAAATGCTTACACGGGAGAACATAAAAATGCCCATTTTTGTTGTTAGCAACTGGAAATACTGAATCAGCATTGTGTGACCAGTTTCCTTTCCATGGAATACCCATGGAAATGCTGCAACCCTTGCCCTCTGAGAAGTGGTCCTCTCCTGGGTGGGGCCTGAAATGGGTCGGTTGTTTCTTGGTGAGCAGGGGGAACTGCAAAGAGCTTACAGGGTTTCCAAGGTGTAAGGGAGTCACAGCATATCTCGTCTTGATTCACAGTTCACAGTGAGTGTAGCATTATTAGCATACGGGTATTGTCAGGTAATGAGATACTGTGCTCAAGGCTCCACAGAAGCAGATGGGGCTGCTGCTGGCTTTTACTGGGAGAAGCTGTGGAAATATAAGTGGGTTTGGACTTTAATTGTCCAGCTGGCTTGTATTGTCACATACTCGTAATGGCTGCAGTATTGAGTTATGCCTTCTCATAGCTCAGAATGAATGTTTCTGATTGCGTGTAATTTTGACAGCAGCCAAAGCATCCCATTAGATTTAATTGGAGGGAGGTAACACCCCACAAGAGACAACACTCAGTAGTGATTAGGTGCTGTATTATGTATAGCGGTAGTAGAGAGGGCAAGATTGATCTAGAGACAGTTCTGCTGTGAAATGCACAGAAAAAAATATAGAAGTTTTGCACTTGGTGACAACTCTATTTGTGAAATACGATTGATTTTCTTTCTGTCCATAGTCTAGCTGTAAATGGCAAATCAGTTACATTAACTGCTGAATTTTCTTTTTCCCTGTGGGTGAAAGCTTATGAAAATCTAAACATCTGAAGTTGAATAATTGGTGCCCTGAGGGTCAAAATAGATTAAATATATAAGAACTTCTCTCTTCAGCTACTGCAGTGAGATAACAGAAGACTTCGAGTCCACACAATGAAGACCATGCTAATAAAGTGCTTCCTAACTTTGTTTTCAATGTCTAGCACTTGTTGCTCTTATTCTCCTAATTACAATTCCTGTATCACTCTGTCTTCTCAGTGAATGGTCAAAGGTACAAGATTTTCTTGAAGACACAGCTTTCAGCTGTGCCAGGCAGAAAAATGGAGCCCTTTGGTCTGTGACTCTTCAAACTCTTCTCTCTCTGCTGCTGAGGGGCTGGTGTTCAGAAAGAAAAGACATTTAACACCTCAGATCTGTGTTGCTTACGGTGCAGTGTGCGTGGCCCGATCGTAATATCTCCATTCAAAGAGAATTGGAAAGGTGCTTTGGTCGTGTGTGTGTTTTCAGCATGTGGATAGGTCTGTTTCTCACATTTCCTTTGAAACCAGGATTTCTTTTTGCTTTCTCATTTAACGGCATCTGGGTCTGTGTCTCCTTTGTCCATAGGGATTCAGAGTTTTCATCATTCTAGTCCTGAGATGGGTTCCCAAGGAGGCTAATCAACAGCTTGTGACTAGATGGTTTTTAACCGATTTTGAAGCCTCAGTATTTGTCTTGTGGTACAGAGAGCAGCATGATGCCTGAAATATGCTTTTTCTTCATCGTAGGGCCATACTTACACAATACCTGCTAAAACTGTAATTCACTTAAAAGTATCATCTGTAACTGAACTAACAGTCCTCCCCCCCTCCCCCCACTGTGAAAATTCAATATATATAACTGCACTAAGAGGCTTATTTCTTGTTTTCAGTGCTAGTTCTCTAGTTTTTCCAACATTAAATGCTTTGCATTACCAGAAACTAGAACTCTTGCTTTCAGGGAGAGCTGTAACTGCTGCCATTTTATTTCAACTCCAGAGTTAGACTCTGATTCATCCCTTTATTTATTCATCCAACACACTGATTTTCTTATAGTTTCGTACAGATCTCGATTTAACCCTAATACCTAGGAATTTCAGTTTCCCACCCTAGGTCTCAAGTTAAATGATCGCTGTCATTTGAATTTTACATTTTGTCAGGAACTTCAGCAGTTACTGCAGTCCTGAGTGACTGCTGGGTTTCTTTCTCCCTGTTGTGCCCATACATGAAGCTAGGTATACAGTCATTTAAAGTTTCATCTGAGAAAGTCAGTGAGACTACTTGGTGTGCGTGTAGCAAAGCATTTGCACAACTGTTTCCAAAACAGAGCTCTTCATTCACCGAAATGAAAAGACAAGGTGTCTTTTATAGCGTTTGATTCTCAGAGATCCTGCACAATTCCGCTTGTTGCCTGGCGAGATTAGTCACAGCCTTCTTGGAAAGACCAGGATGATGTGGGAAGAAGCAACCTTCACAACTGTTTTGTGAGGAGAGGATTTTTTTGTTTGTTGTTTTTTGTTTGTTTGTTATTAATTGCATGTCATGAACACTGAGGGGATAAAAAATGTGTCAGTTACAAATGGAAACGTTAGCATTAGCTTTTGAGGACCTGTTTTCATTTTGAGCTGTGACCATGAGCCCCCAATCACTAGCACATGCCCTTGATTTTATTCTCTAATGTCAGTTTTAGTAAAATTTTTAAATATTAGCCAGCTCAGGGCCTTGAATGCTACTCATTGAACGCTTCCAGTCCTTTCTTCCCTTCCCTCTGTATGCCACTGTCTAGGTAATTAAAGATACTCATGCTGTGAATCTCCACAGGTTTGAGATCTAAAGTGGAAATAGCAAATTACTTTATTTGCGTTTATTACATTTGTCTTTTTCTGAATAGACTTGATCAACCTTGTGCATTCTGGATAGACAAAGTTAGATGTCTCTGACTTCAAAGGTGCAGAGTTAGTATTTTCCATGGAAATTGTACATCTCTCCTTAAGTTATCAGTTTCTGTTGTGTAGTTTTCTGATGCATAACAGGCGTCTTCATTACTGATGGTGTGACAGGGGATTGTACTTGCATTTGTTCTTAAAGCTTCGCTCAAGTTGGCGTTTTGACCAACTGTGGAAATTGCTATGTTTGCTATAAAACTACAGAGAAAAAAACCCAAAACCTGCTATAAAAGTCTGGGTTGTGAAATGATGAACCTGTTGTCCTGTGATACTGTGAAACCTTTGAGTATTTCAACAGAATATTTAGAAAAAAAAAATTTTAAGAATGTTATCTGTTGAGTGAGAGTAGGTGTTATGGATGTTCAGTAGCTTAAAGTAGGCTTTGTACAGGTAACTTGTCCTTTATTTTTTTTTCCATCTCAAGAATACGTTGGTTTTACATGAAATAGAGGATTTATCTTTTAATAATCCAAAATGTTACTGCTTATGGATTTTCTGGATTGTATAGATTACCACTGCAGGTAAGGGAATATCTGACTTCTTTCAAGCCTTCCATGAGTGTAGAGGAGCTGTATTCAGCTGACTGAATTGTGAAGCTGCCATAGCTGGTTCTTGGGGCAGGGAACTGGAATTTGCTGCAGCTCCTGGATGCTTCAGTCTTAACCTACTGCAAGAGTATCACTGCAAGCCTTAATGTCTGTAGCTCAGGAATGTTTGTAACTGGAAAATAAAGGGATGACTCATGGGGATTTGTGTGTATTACTTTGATTTCTGCTCCTGCATGTAAAAGCATTTTTAAAGATTTGACCAAGTAGAAAAGCAGGCACTAGGCTTGCTGCTTCTCCCATCAGTACTCCCTTCTCCTCCCCCTCGCCTTCCAGAAATTGGCTCAAGTGCAAAGAGAAGCTGAAAGTGAGATGTTAGCAGTAGCTTTTTGCTGTTCCTTAGTATAGGGCCAGAGCCATTAGGAAAGGGAAATGATATTTAACATACCCCCCAGATGAGCTGCATAAAGCTTGATCTAAAAACATGAGAAATACATGAGATCACTGAAGTCCATTTGCTCTTCAATACTTGCAGATGCCTAGCGAGACACAAGATTATGCCAATTTTATCAATGTTTTAACTTTAGGTAGAATTTGACGTTGCTGCGATTTGTTCGCTTAATGCTCCTAGTGATTTGTCTTCCACCTGAAATGTGAACTTTGGTTAATGAGCGCTTTCTTTCATTCTGGGGTGGTTGAGAGGGCTTAGTGTTAATTCAGCCCTCTGAATGTTCCTTTCATGAAGGCTGAGGACTCTGCTCTTTCTTCTGATGTACTCTTCCTTCTTCCGATGCCACTGTTCTTTTTGCTTTCTTCCACAATGTGTCTGAGGTGTTGTCTTCTCTATTTCCTGAGTCAAAGATCTCTTTGTTTCCAGTGTAAAATATAATTTGGAGTAATTAGCCTTTAGAAAGCTTTCTTTTTCTAATCCATAAGGGATTTAACACTTGGTTTTTCAGGGAGTTAGGTATCTGGTTGGTGCAGGGATTCGGTAAGTGTTCAGTGCCTGTGAGAATCACAATGTACATCATAAAAATATTTTGAATGTGCAGTTCTATTACTCAGAGCTTGTGAATGTGAGACCTTTGTACAAAGAGTGAGACATTCATCTTGCATGTTGAATTCTTCACTGTAACTGCGTATGACAATGGTATAGCAAGGGCTATGCAATGAAATTGAGTTACATCATGAGGAGTTTGTGACATCAAGTCGTAATAAAATTCAGCTCGACGATCTTCCATGCCATTTTAAAAATGGCATGGAAAAGTCAGCCATCTATAGATGTGCCTCTAAAGTAATTTTCAGCTGTGCACAACATGTCTTGAGAAGCCAGTGAGTGCATTATACTGCCTTCAGTTGGAGATATAAATATTTTTCACATTCAGAATTGGGTGGCAGGCTGTGTATTTAAATACACATTTTTCTTCTCCTTTCACTTCATTGTTGTCTCAGGCTCACTTTTCCCAAAGTGGAGTTACTTATTCTCTTCTCCCCTCCTAGCATTATTTATCGCTTCGCAATTCTTCCCATGCTCTCGCACCCTTAGTGTAATGTTTCATCTCTTCTGTTTCCTTCTCTTCCTGTATTTAGGGATAAAGCAATTGTCCAGGGGTGAAGGCAGAGGGCTGGGAGGTAGGAGGGTGGAGTCTGTTCCTATTTTAGCTGTAAAGGGTGGAGTCTATTCCTATTTTAGCTGTAAACGTCATTATGGCTAATAAATCTGGGCTAACTGGTAATTAGCCTCTTAGTGCTATCTCATGTACAGAGGGCAGGACAGAGTGAGGAATCTGGACTTTGTACCTCAGTGTCCATTAGGTAAATCACCCCTGTGTGACGAATGTCCTACCACTGCTGAGAAACAAACACAGCTTCTCCATGGCAGTCACTGTTTCCCTTCTCGTGTCTGCTCCTGTGCTAAAGCACTGCTGCGTTTTGGGCCTTACCTTCAGCTTTGGTCTCTGTTCTTCCACCTGCTCAGCCCAGCCCCTGGGTGAGCTCTTAATGTTTTCCTTCCTTCTTCACTTGCCTGAGCCATGTTTCTCCACCATCTTCCATATTCTGGTCCATCCTGCTCTTGAGTCTTGATATAACTTTAGTCTCCTGTTTTGTTTTTTTTTTCTTCCATCTGTCTTTATTTATCCTTTAAGTTTTCCCTGTGCTTTTTGTTTTACTCCGCTCTTCGGTTCCACATAGTACTCCATGTCCAGCTTTGCAGAATGCACCTCGTGCCACTTCTTGTGGTAGAGCTTTTTCTTACTCACAAACCAACTCTTTTTCCCCTTTTGTGTCATTTGTCTTTATTCCAGCATCTTCTGAGATGCATTTCAGATCCGTTGATCTCAGTGGGACATATCGTATGTGAAGTTACAGAGGTAGTCAAGTCTTTGTGGGATAGAGTTTTAAAAGTAATGTCTTCTCTAAAGGTTTAATGCTGTGTATTTTGTCTAGGCAATAATATTAAGCTCACTTCAAGCAGTTCTAGAGCTCAAGACCTGAATAGGAGGTGTTAGAGTGTGTGTAGGCATTTGTTGTCCCTGTGTGAGTGAGGTGTCTAATACACACACAAAAAAGTCTGTTCAGTCAGTGTCTTACTGAATATGAAAGTAAGATATTCTCAGAAGTGCCTTCAATACGTGGCGGCATTTGTTCTTTCCTACTTAGAATGTACAGTTTTTCTCACTTTTTATATTAAAGCGAAATGTTGATATGCAAGAAGAAGAACTGTTCATATGTTTCTTAAATAGTGACAGAGCAGAATACAGCCCTGGAGGAGAAGCAAGTTGCTGTTGAGGCCCAGTCTTGGTGGTGACCATTTGAAGTCAGTTTTGCACAGCTTATCAACAGTTTGACTTCTTCACAGGGGCTTGGACTTCCAGGTTGTGGGTTTAGCGGATGAGATAGTCCTACTGGCCTGTGCAGTCCAGCCTTTTGTGCTCCACAGTGGCGAGTAGCCCAGAGCAGCGGGCAGCAGTGAACTATGTCTTCCTGGGGAAAGTGTTTGCTGACTTTTTTGGAGGGGGGGGATGCGCAGAGCCTGAGAGTGAACATCCCATTGGATTCTTTTAGTATTTTAAGCTGTGCATTTATAACTCTGAAAGTTCTTACTGTCCAAAAAGATCTCCATTGCCTTTTTTTAAAATCATCTGAAGATATTTATTTTAGAGACAGCTGTTATGTCTCTTTGCCTCAGTTTTCCTATTTATAAACAAAAAATGTATCTGTCTCTCAGGAGTTCTGTGAGGCTTAATTAGCAAATGTTTATACATTTATACAGCCTTTTGAAGATATAAAGCACCATGTAAATGCTCAGTAGTAGTATTATTACCACTAGCTGCTTTGTTGTAATTGCAGTAATAAAAGTTTCAGTGCTGGTGGTTGTATTATCGTTGTTTTAGATACAGTTTTCATGAACACTGGAGACATTGAGAGTGGTGGTAAAAGCGATGGTGTAGACCATACTGAGGTGCAATGTATGGGAGAGCTGAGATGAGAGAAGCTGTACTTCCTTCCAGCTGTGAATTCTTTGTGAGGGACTCCTTTAAAAAAAAAAAAAAGAAAAAGTTAAAAAAAAAAATAGTAAAAGTCCATAACTGGGAAAGAATAAAACCTATTCTGCAGTATGCCAGCGTTTACAAGTCACAGGGCTAACTGGGGGCTGGTCTGTGCTGTGTGGTGTCTCACCTGATTAGGAATGAGGTGGCATTCGTGACATTGATGTGTGAAAGAAGGGATCTTTTAGAGATGATTGATAATTGGTAGTATAGGAAAAGAGACGTGGTATAAATCACAATTAGCATTTAGGGTTTTTTTTGTAGGTCTACTTTTGTAAAACATCTATTACTTAACGCTGAGCTATTTTTATTAATGTTCTTGCGCTTATCTCGCATAACCAGCTTGTTAAAAGAGGATATGAACACTTTTTAAGCCTCTGACTTATAAATTGTGAGAAAGAGAAAAGACGATTGATTCCAACAGGCTTGAAGGTAGATTCATTTCTCTTCTAGTTAGCAAAATGAGAGAGGGGGAAAAATTAAACTGAAGACTTAGTGTGCCAATCAGTTTTAGCCAGGGAGAAAAAGATTAGGTTTAGCTCTAATGTACAATTTAATTGTAAAACTTTAACCTAAAAGAAAATAAATGCAGGGGAGTTCTGTTTTGGTAAATTGATGATACTATCTCAAAGTAATTTCTGCCTGAAGTAATAAGGGTAAGAAAAAAAAATAAAGTAAAAACAAAGGAACACTGAGGGGGAACAATTATTTTGCTAACGTCTCCTGAGGATCTGAGGGGGTTACTCGGTTGCATTATAAGAAGAATATTGTGCTGCTGGAATGTTGGAGAGGATTGGTAATAATTGTGCTTTGAAGAAAACTTCTCTGTTCTTTTTACTGTAAACATCTGAGATAAGATGGAAAAGTTTGGAAGAACACAACACCTTCAGCATTCTTCATTGCTCATTATGAGATCTCGATTTGAATATTGTTGTTAGATATTTCTGGTGATTTTTAAGGGGTTCTAGTTTACTAAGTCGGGCTGTCAAACTGCCTATAACAAGTGATCTGTTTCTAATCATATCTTAATATCTAGTATAATGCTTATTTAAAATGCTAGGGATATTTCCTAATAGCTTCTGGGTCAGTTCTAATTATGAAGACCTGAATCAGTTAACATGTTAGAGAGATCGCGCGAATCTAGCTCATGGGCGGCATGATTTAATAGTGCCTGCACTGCAAGGACTTCTTAAACAGAAATGATGCAAAGCAGGGAACTGATTCAGTCCTTTATGATTATGTGTAAGCAAATTTTCAGACAACTTTGAACATCATTAAACAGCAAGAAGACACGACACCTGCTGCCTTTTTTTTATTTTTTAATTTTAGGGAAATCCTATTTTAAAAACAACCATAAACTGTACAACCAAGAACTCCTTCTGCATAGAAATAGAAGCAGTTTCAGCACATAGATGTAGGCAACATAACCCTGAGGCCCATACAGAGAAGTCCCAAATGCTGGACGGTAGGTTTAGAAAATGTTGCTTTAGCTGCTCAAAATATTTTCAGTAGCAAAGTGGAAGACAATTCATAGTATTGTGTTAAAGCTGTTCTCTCTTTATTATGTGAGACTGATGGCACCTCATTTTGAACAAAAGTCTGGGTTTTCTTGGGGGCTATAGGAAAGAGCAACGGCTTCATCTCCCTGCATACAGCGGTGTAGCAATTTGATAGGAATTTCTTTTTCTGTTATCCTAGACTGTAACATATAGTAGTATAATAGCTATCTTTTGAAGTACAGAAAATCTGCCGAAGGGGCCATCATTTTAAAGTATAATATGAAATGCTGTTTTAATAAGGTTTGCTCTTTGCACATTTTAAGTGCAAGGAAATGTGTGTGTTGAAACCTTGCTAATCCTTCATTTGCACAAAGTATTTGGCTCGTTCCCTAACTGTCAAGGAATTAATGGTGTGCTTCAATGAGATCTTGCATTAGTAGACTGTAATTATTTTTATAAGAGATTCTACACTGTATTTGATGGTGCTTTATGAATTATCATAATAAATAAAATGAGATGGCTGTTGTCAAAACATATGAGCAAAGCAACCTGATTCTTATTGTTTGTGTACTCACTGGCTCACGAAATTAAGTGATTTCCAGTGGACTTCCAGGCCTTTCATACAAGTTGGTGAGATTTGCTGTGTTGTATTGTTTTGCTTGTGCTTGTGACAAGTTAAACAATGGTGTAGCTGACAAGAAGCAACTCCATTGGCAAGATGACAACACATCTCTCCTGTGCTTCCTCCTTTGGCCTTGTACTTGAAAAGGGAGCAAAAAGGCAACGCATATATTGGTTCACTTAATGAATTCAGGTCCTCGTCTGAACCACGATGGCGTGACCTCTGGCAATTATTTTGTGGTAACAGGCTTTGAATTAAGTTATTCCGGGGAGTGCCTACAGCAGAGATGTCAGGACAGTGCAGGCATATCCAAGCCAATTTTAATTGTACTCTCCTGGTACCAGAAACAGGCTGCAGTTGCATGGGACACAGTGGGCTCCATGCCTCTTGGCTGAGGACAGAGGTCCTTGCTGCCGTGGCTAGACTGGGTCCAGTACCCAACCCGGGGTATGGCGTCTTCACTGTAGACAAATCCTCTGATGGCATGCTTTTCTGGAGATCTGCACCTAGCTAAAGCAGACTATATAGAAGATAGTACATATCATTTACTTTTCAGGTGAATAGAGTCAGTGGGATAAAATTTCAGTTTCAGAATATCTACCTGAGATTTTCCCTTTGGTTTATACAATATTCGTATGGCCATAGCTCCTCCAGATCTTAGCCAGTGTCTGGAGGCTTGTTGTACTAGGTACTCAATTTCAAGAGAATTTTATTTTTTAAACATTGTGTCTATTTTTAAGTCAGATAATCTATAAAACCTGTTTAAAGCCATGAGGGATCATTACATCATCTAGTTTCACCTTCAGAGCGTATGAAGGAGGAGAGTTTCTGCCCTTCTATTTATGGTAGAAAAATATAAAACAAGATTTCTTGTCCTTCCTCTCCATCCATGATAGACACAATAATTTAAACTGCCTGCCTCTGGCAAACATTGACATTTTTCACTAAGTTCATTAGTGAATTTTTAGTGGTTCTGTGTTTGAATTGTATGGTGCTACCCTCTAGATACTGTTGTTTGTGTTTATATATATTTTTTGGCATATAGCAAATGCAGCACAGATTTCCTCCTCTGCATATAGACCTTTTCCCCCAAAACCTCATAGGCTAAAAGCAGATAATCCTAGAGTCTGTGCTTCTTTCTCTTCATGCTTCGCTGTATAAATTGTATAAACTCAGATCACTTTCTGAACCACTGTATACTTCTTTGCATAATCATTTTTGGCTCACATGGCAGACTGAGACTTGGTTGCAAAACAGTTTCTAAGAGTTAAAGGCTATTTAGCCTGTGGGAGAAATCCATGCAAGTGTTGGGGAGGTTCTTGTATAGGTTCACTTTGATGTTTGAGAGACTCGGGGCCTTCCTAACTCTTAGACCATGGAGATGGTGTTGTACAGTGACTGGGATGTCCAGAAGCATGCTGTGCTAATACTCTCAGTAATGCCAGCGATAACACTTTTGCTCCATGGCCGTGTCTCCCTTATGGCTGCTACTGAACAAGATTTGCAGATGTGACTTCAGGCAACTTAGTAAATTGAATCCACAAGACTGTGTGGGAATGTGTGACAAGCGATGCAAGTCCTCCCTATTCTTAAAACCTCCCTCACAGAGCTTTAGTGCAATGACTTCTTTAGGATGTAAAGAAAAGTGCATAGTAATTTTACAGATGCCCTTGCTCTTTATGTGCTCCCTGCATGCCTCCCCTACATGGAACTCTTGCTTCCAGTAATGAGGAAATATTCTGAGGCAGTGTTGTTGCCATGATGACATAAAATAAAAGAGACTTTCAGATATCCCTCTGTGATCCCTTCAGGGGTCAACTGACCTTAAAAAACGATGCAGATCTGGAGCTTGGGGTCATTTTTGTTGTACAGAAACTTTTTTTTTCATAAGCATTGGGATGGTGGTGTTGCACTCACTGATTAGAAACCATATATGTTTAGCATTCTCGGTCTAAATAAATGTGCACTCACCACTCTGGACATGTATCCCCCCTAGAGCTTCTAGAAATGCATTGAGTCACTGCTGTGGCAGAAAAAAAAAAAAAAAAAAGGCAAGACTTCTGCCCTCTCTTGCTTTTTCTCATTTATGCCTTTAAGATGATATGTGTACGTATTCTATGCAGATAGTTTTTCAGTTTCTTTCCTATTTTACAACAGCCATGTATTTTGTTTTCATCTAGATCTAGTGTCTTGCCTACCACATCTGGTAATGTACGTATGTCTTCAGCAGTTGATATGTTGCAGACAATGATCACAATTCATGTACTGTGAATCCAATGGAGCGTAGGCTCTGGCGTACAGTAGTACTCCATCCTTTGTGCCTTAGCAAAATATCTTCTCCCCCTTCCCTGGATGTAGTGAACAGAAATCTTTTGCTTCAAAACTTACTGAGAATTGCCTAAGACCTACCTTGACCAGTTTGAAGGTATTCTTCAGCCCTGTTGGAAACGTTCATTGATAAAGCTTGGTGATGGTGTTCATGAAGGAGTTGCCCTCAAGTGTGGGGGAGAGGGTTGATTCAGGATCAAAATCTTGATCTATAAATACTTATATGTTACGCTGATAGTAATGGGGCAACTTGTCTGTCTGCCTGTTGTTTAACTTAAATGCTTGTGAGATTGAGGCTCAAAATCTCAAATTAAAAAAAAAAAAAAAACAAAACAACAAAAAAAAACAAAACCAAAACAACCACCCACAAGAAAAAAAAACCCAGAACAAATCCCAAGAAAATTCATGTGCTTTTTTTATTATATAAACTTGGATCATTTGGAAACAATTTAAAAGAATATGTCGCCATTCTTGTTATTTTTTTGGTGTATTCATCTTAGTGTGAGACATCTTTTGTTTGAAGTGTGTACTATTTTAAACGAGCTTTATGTTTTCATGAAAACTCTGCTGGGCAATGTCTTAACTCCAGACGTAAAAGCAAATAAACCAAGAAAAACCCTCTGTTTATCTGAGATGAAAGGGCTTTTTTTAAGAAGGAGAGAGAGAGGACCTAAAACTACCGAATGGTTTCCCTTGTCTTCCTTTAATGTTCCTTAATGTTCTTTCGAAGTCCTCAGGAATGACTCTATCTCATTGGTATGTCACTGGGCTATGAACTACAAAGAAGTCTTAAAATGCTGCGATCTTTAGACTATATAGTGAAGAGAAGCTGAAAGCGCTGCAATACATTGTTTCGTGTAGGTTAATGCTGATTTTACTCTGTGCAGCTCTTTCAGATGAGAGGTAGAAATTCAGAGATTGATGCGAGTGCTTAATGACAAATAATGTATTTTGGGCACTTCCTGCACCCTGGTGAAGTAAATATGAGGATTAACATCTTGGGTTTGGGGCTGTTCATTTTATAAATAGCTGAGATTTCTTGCATGCAACGTTGCCTATTTAGAATTTCTGAAGCTAATAAGTGAAATACGGCAGTGCATCCTCAGTTTTACTATTCAGCATGGCCTCAAACAAAATTAAGCAAGTTTTACTGTAACTTGTCTAAGCTCTTCTCCATAGAAATCATCACAATTTCCAGTTGCTTGCTAGGCTGAAGAATCAGCTGTCGTGATTTCAGTATTGGCACTGCAGAGGTAGGTGTACTGGCAGTGGTAAGTGATGTGAAGATGAAGTGGGGGCTGTTGACTGGGGAATGAGCAGAATGGGCTGGTGGTAATGTAGTGGGATCATTTCACCTCTGTAAAAACTTCGGTATGTGACTGTTGAGAGTTAGGAGAGCCTCCAGGGTTCATTGCTGTGAGGCACTTCAATGTGTTTTCACTCAGTTCTTTATCTATCTAGACTTAACCTGTAAAGGCTAACAGCTCAGTGGGAAGTACACCACTAATTTTCTTGCTTATGAACCCTGTGTTTTTCATAGCATCCACTGTATGGATGGAGCAAAAGAAATAGTTTTTGTTTCCATGTATTTTTACAGTTTCCAGATATTTTGCACTGGCTGCAGGCCTGTATTGTTAGCTACGAGACAGTGAAGACCAAAATGATTGTCCCAACAACCCTGGAAAAATAAATCCACAGCCATGATATCAGGTGGAGCTATGACAGCGGTAGCAAAACAGAGGTCTGGAGCGGGGAATGTCAGTGCTGCTGCTCGGAAGACCAGAGCTTGTAGCTTTTATCCCCCTTTTGCACAGCCCTGGGATTCTTCTGTTATCTTGAGTTCAGTCTGCTAAGGCTTGAGAAAACAATAAACTGGCTCACCTCCAGTACCATGATTTTATCTTGAATTAATAATAAGTTGTCTTTTCTCACAAAGTCAAGTATTTTTGTTTGAAACTAAAATTGCCTTATCTTCTTAGGGATTCTAACATGTTAGCTAACGCATTAAATATGGTGGGTTTTTTTTCCTAATAATCCTTCTGCTGTCAGGCCCTTTGATCTGCCCTGGATTTTAATGAGTCATTTAAAAACAGATATCTATTTTGGCAATGTGACTGTGATGCTCTCTCTCAAATCAGTTACCATTTTGAGAATGACATCTGAGTCTGCCCATGTTTCTGCATGACTGGAAACCGTCACTACTGATTTAAACTTATTAGTGCTGGAAATGGATATGGTGGTTCATCTGACAGGGATGAAACACTAGGCACCAGTATTCAAATTCAAATGTTGTTCCTAAGAGTAAAGAAAGAGGTGATGGTAGTCATGAGAGCTTGGACAATTAGAGGTGAAAGCTGCATTGCAGCTTGAAGAGGTGTTGGGCACTTTGCCTACAGCTTTCTAAAAGCAGGTTTTGGCATTTTTGGACAATTCAAGAAAATACTGTGTTTTAAGATAGAAGTTTAATAGAAGGATACAGTGCTTTAGCTGAAGATTATGCCATGGGAGACACTAAGTTTTGCTCTCAAGAGGAACCTAAGTTGGGAATATTCATTTTGGGGAGGGGACAATGAGCATTTGAGTAATTAGATTTTTAAAAGGGCAGGTGCAAAGCTCTGACTGAAAGTTGAGCCTCTGTAATAGCTCTTCAGAGTCCATGCATACACTGAAGGTATGCAAAATGATTCTTAAAAATACAGACCTGGAGAATGAAGGCCATGACCCTCCATCTATCTTTAAAGGACCTGAAGCACTCAGGACACACGAGCACCACTGGCACAAGGTGCCTTTTCTCATCTAAAAGCACTGTGAACCAAAAGAGCAGAGAGACAAAAGGAGTCCCCAGGCAACTTGAGCTGTAACTGGTCCCTTAACACAACTCTGCCACTGCTCTTCTTACAAGGTGGTAGTGTGTGAACCCGTATATTTTAATTTCTTCATTATTCTTCCACTCTATTATGTCTAAATATATTCCCAGAACAGAGATTATTCTCCCCTACCTCTTCTCTCACTCCCATGTCTAAATACAAGCCCAGAGCATGCTTGTAATAGGAGTGTTTTGAGTGACAGTACCTTCACCATTTGAGACTAGTGGTGTGCTAAAATGAACAACTGGCATTTCAGAAACTGTAAAAGTGACCTGACAAAGTGTGGTTTTTCAATTTTTTTCTGCCCTGCTCCCCCCCTCCCCCCCCCCCTTATCTCACCAAGTTGTAGATGTGTCTTAATTCTGATGCTGTTGTGCAGTTATGTCACTGGTTAATGTTTGGGCAACGTGTAGAGAACAGACATTCTGAAATGCTTAGCTAGTCAGTTGGTAAGCAGAACTTAAATGATACAGTTATAAATGAATCTTGTTTTAAGCTTTTTATTTTTCCATAAAAAGAGTTCAGACTGCAGCAGTAATACAATGATCTTGTCTGAAGCTGATGGCTGATAGAGAGTGCAAAGGTGACTTTCAAGGTGATGGGAATGGTTAGGACAAACTAGATGTTACTAATGGATTTTTGACTTCCATACTACCTCTCAATAACACATTTATTTCTCTGTAACAAACTAAGAGTTGTGACCATCGGCTTAACTAACAGCCTTTTTAAGGTAAGCTTACGATTCTGCCAACCTCCAGTGCAACAGCTTTCAGGCTCTTTCTTCTCTTGACAGATAATAATATTGGGAGGAAAAGGAAGTTTTGCAACCCTTAAACTTGAAGAAAAAAAAAAGACTGTTAAGATTCCTTTACAAACGAATTAAAAACAAAATGAAAAAACTCAATGAGTCATAGTTTACAGGAGTATCACTTTTTTTTTTTCTCTGTGATGATAACTAGATATAATTTTTTTCCCATTTATCCCAAAGGAAGGCAAACTTTTCCAGCTTTTTTGCTGGTGCTACACTTCAGTATTGCAACCATATTTAAAGAAATAGTATAAAGTTTCATCCATCAGTAAAACGAGGATGCTTCTAAACAATTAATAGAATCCCTTAGATTCAGGGATTTGAATAGAATCAGGTTTGAATATTGAATAAAAGGAAATGATGAATCTGTTGAAAAAAATGTATGAGGAGTTTCCAAAAGACAGTAGAAATAACCAAGCTGGACGTTTGCAGAAATGCTTATAAAGGAAAGCCATTTTCATTGTAGCAAGCAGTCTGCAGCTCACCGATTTGGAAGAGGATGCTACTTCCAATAACAAAATTCATTTCTGTAAGATGGTGGTGAGACTTTGGCTCTAATTAAAACTGAAATATTCACTTATTAAAGCACTAATGCTAATTAGTGAATGAGAGATCTCTTCCAAGTCATGTTTCCTGTATGAAGTAGTGACCTGATCTTAAAGAAGGATCTTACCTGATCAGCCTTTGAGGTATTGCACGAGGCATTACACATTTTTACAACTCTCGTGCTAAATAACATTTTAAAAGGATGTGCTTTCATCTAATGGAGGTGTGCTATATGTCAAACTACCAGCTCATGAGGACCATCCTGTTCTCCCGGATGATTTTTTTTTTTCACAGCTCATTGGGTTCTTGCTTTTTAATATCTTTTGTGCATAGGGTTTTCTCTTGACCTCCTGGAAAAAAAAGTGGTTTTCTGATCTTAAATGGAATAATTTTGTTTATTTTGCTTTGTTTTTTTTCAGGCACTTGAAATAATGATATATCAATAGTTATCTTGACCATTTTGTTGTCACAATTGTGATAGTGTAGAGCATCAGAAATCTGATTTGTCCTGGAACTTGAAGGGGAAGTTGCTAGGGTAACTGGGCACTATATATCCCATTTGGGACTTGAGTTAGGTGTGCTCACTTAATCTAACTTTCTAGTAGTGCTCTAGAAATGTGTTAAGTCTGTGAACTCCAATAAAACGTCATCTCTGGTGTACTAAGAAAAAGCAATTCCTCATTCTCTCTCTGCCCTCCCTTTGCTGCATCCCCTTTGTCCATGCCTTCCTTCTCACTCTGTGTTGAGTGAGTGACTGGAGATGCTGCTCTGGTGCTTACCGAGTGCAGGGAGGCAGCGATGGAGGTGCTGGCCTGAGCCATTGGGCGCTGGTGGTACAGTTCTCCCTCTGTCAGCACAGTGTCTGTGGGCAGGGGAGACACCCCAGGAGCTGAGCACGACACGTGGACACACAGCTGATCAGGCACAGGGGCTGGATGGGCACGGTGTGCACCGCTGGAGTCCTGTTCCTGAAAATCACTTTCTCTTCCTCATGCTTTAAAAACAGGCAGACATAAGCTCTGGTGACTGCCAGCTGGTCTCCTGTGCCCTGCCGAGGCATTGCTTTCTTCTGAAGCACCACACAGATAAGAGCTCCCGTTGGAGTTAGTGCCCTGGAGGCTGGACCTTGTCCAGGGTGGTTCAAGCAGTTCCTTTTCATCACCCCTTTCCTAAGAAGGTAACAGAAGTCAAAGGAGCTGTGTATGCACTTAAAGGAAAGGAAGAAATCTTGATGGGGATGAACTGTTAGGAACCATTATGTAAATATTTTTGCATTATCTAGTAAGAATAATTCCCTTCTCTTTGATTTTTATGCTTTTTTTGCCAAGCTCTAATCAAAAGAGGCTTGGTTTTAAGATGAAGGCATCTCCCCCATGCAAGAATGTGATGGCTGCTCTCCTCCTTCTGCGTAAGATGTTTTTTTCCTATTTTGGGCGATGATTTACCAGTCGTTCTGTGGTAGGGCTGTGGGCCAACCCTGTCGGTGCCCCCAAGCATTCACCAGAGCAGAGCACAGGCTGGATCACAGATGATGGGCTTGGTGCCTCTCTGAGCTTGCAGCTGGATTGAATTATGGCGTTGGGTTTGGGTTTCTTTACCATCTAGCTGAGGGGTTTAGCACCATCTGTGAGCTGTTTGTAGGCAGCAGCGGGTCTCATGTTCTGGAGTACATTTGGGTGAGAGAGAAGAAAGGCTGGGAGAGACAGCAATCTCTGTTGCTGGTTGTAGGTGTACTTCATGTGCAAATTCAGTCAAGATGTACCTGGACTAACTGATAATGCCAACAATTCTTTATAACAGTCTTTCTCACCACAGTCAGATCCTGCTAGCTTGCTACATTCAACTTTTGTAGGATTTCTGCTAGGCATGTTGGGACATCTGTAAATATTTATTTAGTTCCAGCTGGTAGCTTCCTATTGCCTGCTTCTCATCATCAGTTTATTTGCAGCATTGGGTGATGGCTGTGGTGCCTATCGGGTAAAAAAGTAAAGAACAGTTGGATCTTTCTTGAGCCCAAACTGCCTTTAGACCCTGCTCATGGTGGGGTTTCCATGACTTTGACAAGTAAGAGGCAGTTTTCCTTATTCACGGAGAGGAAAGCTCCATAGCTTCCATTTGCCAGGATATTGTGAGGTGATTCTTCTTTTTTGTTTTCTTCCTATTTTTTTTTAATCCTTCCAGAAGCACAGGGGGAAATCTAGTTCTCAACTAATATGGCCAGATTCTCTTTGCCCTTGGAGAATATTCCCTTACAGATGTTGGGGGTTATTTTTGTTTTGTTGTGGTTTTTCTTTTTTTTTCCTTCCTTTTCTTTTTTTTGGAGCCAGTTTTAGTAAAGAAGTTGAACTTGTTCAAGGCTAGAGATACAAAGAAATTTAGGGTGGTGACCTGAGGCCTTATGCTGAGACATGCTTGCAAACCAGCTCTGTTACCAACTTGGAAGCCATAGGTAATTTATTTTCTCTGGAGGTGTTCCTGAAGAGGAGGCAAACGTTAAGTATTTCAAAAAGCAAAGCTCCCAGTCACCTTTCTGCCTTTCCTGGAGGTGCGGGAGAGGGAGTTTCTCTGCATGTCCACAGTTCTTTTTTCTTTTCTTTTATGATCTCCGATGGTTGGGAGTGGGGTAATATTTAAGTAGTTGTAATTATAACTGTTGTTGATGCTTTGCATCTCAGTCCTGACTTGAATGCAAATAGCGATTCAGCTAGGTAGAACAGGTATAGTTTATGCCCTCGGGACACTGATTGAGAATAACTATAAGGCCATAGATATTTCCCTTCCTTTACGCAAATTTAGCGGGAAACATTTGCCCAACTTCCTCCTTGTTCTGCAGTGTTGCTTAACTTGGAACATAATGAAGTGAAACATGGGGATTGTAACAGCTTACAAAGGGGAAAAATAAGAACAACAGACTCTAATATTAATCTCTTCTTCCTTGTTGTGTGCAAGCTAAGCAGAGAGCTCCTGTATCTGCTGCTGTGTCCTAGTGCTTGTGCTGGGAAGTGCTGACCTGGGCATCACTGCTCAGATAGGTTCTCCGTTGGGCTGTGACAGAGGAATGTGATTTTCATCTCTGGTTTTGCAAGGAGATTCACAGTCAAAATAATACTGGAAACTGTCAAATCACAAAGGATTTGCAGATTTCTAAAAAACAATATGCCAAGCTAAAGTTAGATCTTTAGGAACTGTCTAAGCATTGATACATGAGGAAATGATTATTTTCTTGCCTGGCTAGAGGACTTCCAGCTTTCACGCTGTCAAGAAGAGCCCACGTGTAACCTGAATAACACATAATCATGTCTCACTGGAATTTAAAAATATGATTTACAGGGCTGAGAGGCTCTTTGTTGTATCAGCATTGTGTGGTTGTAGCGCAAACAAAAATGCGCTTCAAGTACCTAGAGAAGAGTTAGACTGAAAAATATGTCATGTTTTTAATTCTGTGAATTGTTATGTCTCTGAGTAAGTCTTGTATGCAAAACATTTTTACTTCCCTCAGGAAGACAGGTGATTAAACATAATATTGTCATTTTCTGGCTGCAGTATTTTTGCAGCTGGGTAATAAGCATTTCTCTTTTTTTAATCCACCTGTGCCCACAGTGTTTGGTTTTGCACACTGAAAGCAGTCTTCCTTTCTGGCAGTTTCATGTAAATCAGTAGCATTTTAGGAATGAAGCTTTGCCATGCTATTGCTGCTCAGTGCAGGACCAGGGAGGAGGTATTTGAATTCCCAGCTGTGTGTTGACAACACTGTGATCAAAACTTTTTTTTCTTGGTCTCCTCAGCAGCCATCCCACCATTGCCAGTATCGGTATAAATAATGAGTGGTTAAAAAAATAAACTAAGTGACTTAAACTCCCATTTCTATAAATATAGCATCTTCCTGCCTAGTTTTCCCGAGAGAATTTGTTCTAATGTTGTTTGCTCTACAGACTGTGGAGTATATTAATCTCACTACTTTCACAAGGGTAACTGGGGGGATCTTGTGAAATCACTGGCCCAGCATCTCTACTAAGCAAATATTTTCCTGGTTAATTTATGAGTATCATACATGATAAAGCTTAAAGCTATTACAGACAAGTGCTTAGGTGTTTTTACACTGTAGGTGGAACGTGTCATCTCTCAGTGAAACAGCTACCTGAGTCTCAATTAGAAGAAAAAGTGCCCAGTCTGAGTACTTTATCTTCATTCTGCTGCTGTAGTCGAAGTCATCCTGCATCTACATTAATTTCCTATAAGGAAAGATTTAGAACTTCGAAATCCTGGCCTGAGCATCATTCTTCTGAAGCAACTTAATAAATAGGCATGTAGCCTTGCCATCTCATGGTTGGTTGAGGTCCTGAGGCAATATTTAGCGTAACAGAATAAGCAGTGTCCTGGTTAACACAATCATCTCTTATGCAGGAAGATGCATTTATGCCTTTCAAGACAAAGAACCTTTTCACTGTACTTCCAGCTATTATTCTGTTAATTCTTTGCGGAGAATTGTCACATCTTTGTTTTCCTTTGGGTGGGGAAAGAGTTTAGCGTGTCCTCACTGAAGAGCCCAGAGTTTGAAGCCACAACACTTACATGAGGATTAACTTTTTTAAGGACTTGAGGGTCCCCATGGAGTTGTTGAAGCCCATTAATCAAAAATTGAATTTTCAGCCTAGTATATTAGTTATGTTTGTCCAGCTCCTAGAGGGGCAGTAAATCAAATTAATCGTAATTAAATTTAAGCCTGTAATAGGAGGGGCCAAAAAAAAAAAGAAGAAAATCATAATATTGATAATATTGCAGAGTTTAAAGCTTGAAAGGATCATTAGACAAGCAGATCGTTACTTTTTCTGGTTAAAATGTAAATACATTTTCAATTCACATTTTTGTAAATACATTTTAACTTAATTATTTTTAGACTTGAGTTAGACTTTCAGTAATACACTGGCTACTGTTATTTTGTCTTCATGGGAAGAGTATTTTTCAGACCAGTAGGTAGAAAGCTCATTTGATAAGCCTGTCTTGTCATGCTAAGCCTGTGAATTGTTTTGAGAAAATTTGCAACTGTAATCCTAATATTAATATGAGAAACAAAATTCCTATAGTGTATATTTCCACATGATAGAAGGAGGACAAAGCTAAAAGAGATCAAGATGGTAGTCACTTACATGTGTGCTTTTGGTATGTATTCTTAAGTTGACTTATATATTCAATTTAAACCTGTGCTAGGAGTCATTAGATGTGTGAGACCATGCATAATTACTTAAACTTCTGAGGATGTCTGTATCTTAACAAAACAGACATCAGTTTTGCATGTCTAAGTATATTGATTGTTTCTGAGGAAAATAGCTTTTTTGATTTACATCCAATAGAAAATTTTTTTAAATACTTGCCTTCATCAAGGGGCAGTGTTGCCCTCTTTCAAAACAACAAGGCATCTCTCCACTTCTGGTTCTGAAGGGTGGATTTAGTGTTCTTTCGTATCTCTTCTTTTTATGTCTCATAAGAAAATTTGTGCACAAATAGACATCACCAGTGTATTTTTTTTGCATTTCAATGCTCCAGAGCTGTGAAAGACAGTATTAGCTTTGGTCTTTCTTTTAGAAGCACTGTAGTTAAAAGCTGTCACTTCTCCTCGGCCCGTTTCTTCATTCATCGAGTTCTAAAACAACTCCTAGAAACTCGCAGGAAGTTTTTGCACACAGGGTGTGCTTGGTGTAATCCACTGACATCATTTATGTATTTCATAGGCCTGTGTCCTAGGTGGACAACCTGAAGTAGCTGATTTATGTCTGGGGTTTTGGTTTTTTTTTTTTGACATGGCATGACACTGACAGCAGTGTTTCGAGCCTCCTGGGAAATGAAACTATTTCCTCCAGAGTATGATCTTGATGCATCAGAAGATTTCTCTGTCTTCTTTTCCCTGTGCATCTCCCATGTGCATCCTTCCTTTATTTTAGCAGTCTTTATTTCATTCTGGCAAACAGTGTGGATTTATTATTAACCTCTAATAAGGGTGCACAAATTGTTTTAAAGTTAAAGACAAACAACACTGCTTGGGCTATGTAAATAATGCAGTGGGTTACCTGACATACTGGAGAGGCTTCTAGAGTTTCTCACCTCATCACATCTCCTTCAAACAATTGGGAAAGGTTGGCTTCCAGTTAGGCTGGTAGCTGTTACTTTCTTCATTAGACTTAAAAAGGGATGTCTCTCTTCTCTGGTTTTTGTAATGTTCCAAAGAAATAAAACTTCCCAGGAGAGTTACCAAGATTTTCCTATTTCTTTGCTTTAGTGTGTTTTGCCGTAACAGAGTTTGAGAGGTTTGCCGAGCACCCAGCCACTCTCCTTGCTTTTAGTAAACTTCTGAGCAGGTCGCTGAGCCCAATTCTGTGGAAAAGTTATGCTGTGGTTTATTAGACTATCTAATAAATTGCACTGATACAGATGTTAACATTTAATTAAAATACCAACATACACAGCCATTCTGTATTCAAGGGCAAACCTGTGTATTTAGTAAGAGTTTAAGACTGGGCCCTTGTTGCCTTGGTCAATGCTTCACCCACTTCAGCTGAGCTGTGTTCTTTCTTCTACTAGCAGAAAAATCTGGTTTCCTTACAGCCAACCAGGCAACTTCAGTTTAGGATACGTTTGTTGTCCTCTGCAAATCTTGAGGCTGCAGAATTGTTCTATTCTGGGATGTATTGCCAGATTTTTGCTCTGTGAATGGAGAGATGGTAAGGAAGAGAAGAAATGAAAAGTGTTGTGCTTAGGAGCTTCATGGGTTTGTACTAAACCTGCTCTGAACACAGCAAAAGCTTTCTCCTTTTGTTCCAAGCCTGGTAATACATGCGTGTAAGATGCATTTTGTGGTATTCATGTTGTCACCCTTTCCATTGCAGCCTCCTATCTTAAGTTTTGTATTTTGGCACCGAGTTTATTGCTCCATGCAAAGATGTGGCATAACCTCTTTCAGCCTACAGTGAATGTTATTTTATCCACCTTTTTCTGGAGTTTGTTTACCAATATGAGGTTTTGTTTTTTGATTCAGCAGCATGAATGTGATATTTTATGGCCACAATTGCAAATCTAAAAGTAGTTTTGAATGCATAAAATAACAAGGTGATGAACATTATTTTAAATAGGTAGAGTGGATTTCTGCTTTTGTTTATCTGTTTTTCCCCAGTAGAATTCTGGTGGTAAGATTAAAATGATGGAATGCTGGATTAGGGATTGTTTATTCAGAGGGATTTTGTGTGTGTTAAGCATTGGTAATGATAATACAGGACTCTATGCAGTGAACAAAACCAAACACAAAATACTTTGTTGATGTTGGCAGGACAAAATTTTAGGCATTCTTGGGAAACTTAATGGGCTGACTTTCCTCTAGCCTTCATGTTTCTTGCTTCTGGATGGGATGCACAAAAGGCCCTTTTGGTCATGTAGATCTTTAATGTCCTTATTCTATCTGATTGGCTCTGAATTTGTCTAGCTGTGTTGCTTTAGGTTATTGAGTTTTGGTCATAATTGCCAGGCAAAAGTACGGTGGAAATACAAGGGGTATGCAGATAGGTTAATATAGAGCCAGGGAAAAGTGTCCATGTAACTGTGGTCTTTAGGGCTCTTTTTTTTTTTTTTTTTTTTTTTTTCAGTTTGCAGGGAGGTTGAGCTTTTCGTGTGTTTGTTTTTATGTATGATGTTAGCCCAGGATTAGGCTTTATTTGTTTGTGGTGTAAATCCTACTCTTGGCCTAAAATGAACGTTAATTAGACTTCTGTACTTATACATGCCACACTGCAAAATCAGCTTCTCGTTAGTATGACAAATAAAAACACAGATGAGATGATATGAAAAAGTCAAAAAGAAACTGGGATCAGATCAAGGACAAACACACTTGTTCCAAAATTATAAAACAGAGGAAGAAAGATGTATAGAAAAGTTGGAAGGTGACACTTTAAATATTTAACCATGAGGGTTTCCTTTTTGTACACCCTTAACTTGTAGAAGGGCATTACTGCAAGACGTTACTGAAAACATTACCTTTTAATAGACTTCAATAAAAGAAACATTAGCAAGAAAACCTTTATAGATAAGTGGTGGGTTTTGTTGTTCTTTGTTTTTTTTTAAGAAGTGGGACCTCTTAGAAAGCTACTCAGGCTTGGGAGTAGCTGAGTAGAAATTGATTAAAGGAATAATACTTTATTGTTGTTCATCCTAGGGCTCCTTATGAGTACTTGGCCATCATTGGTACCAGTCATCACCTACAGGAAATGGAGCTAGGGGACCTTGTCCTACAGCAAAAGAACTGTCATATTTGTTAGGTAGGATGTGAGGAGAATATTTAGCCCAAGGTCTCCAGAAATGCCTGCCTTTCAGAGTATTGCAGGCTCTGTCCTGGACAGAGTCCTGCTCCAGTCTGGATTGATCCTGGTGATGTGTACCAGTGCAGTGGGAACTGCACTGAACTCTTACAATAGAAGAGGTAAAGTGGTAGTGATAAGTACTATAAAAATATGGTTTGTTCTTTGAATCTGTTTTTTATAGGAATTAGTAGTTATGCTCTATTGGGAGCATTGCATATTCTTTTGAAGGAATAGAGTGGCCCCAAGAAAGTTGCCACCTTGTCCTTACTGCAGAGTAGGCAGGCTGTTAGGTTCCTGGTTCTTCTGATAAAATAACATGTCGCTTTTTTTTTTTTGTTAGACCTGATAGTTGGCCTGAAAACAAGTTTGTGCTCTTTTTTTTTCTTTTTTTTTTTTTTTTTCCCCAGCTGCATTACTAGGCTAAGGCAAGCTATTACAAACCTTGCTTTTCATAGTTACATTAATTTTTAGGATGATTTAACTTGGAATGTGATACAATGAAGCACATTAAATTCTGATAAACCATTAATTCATGAAGTAGAGGTCGTATAGAAAATAATAATGAGTTCAAAGACTGTGGTCAGTACTGATGATGGAGTAGAAGAAAAAAGGTCATTAGCTGCTGAGTTTCATAACAGGTTGCTTTGAGTTAGAGCAGAAGCTTTTTTACCTTGATGGGCAATATCAGAAGAGACTGGAAAACATCACTTACAGGTACAATGCTTTGACCGCAGTGGACTAGATGAGCTCTAACATCAGTGATTCTACTTAGGGATAAATGTAAAGGCATAGGTAAGAAATTGTGTTTGAGAAAATGGGGAGATGAACTGCAAATTGTGGCATCCAGATGTCTTGGTACTGTGCCTGTTTGTGATTCCCAGGGAAAGGATAGCACATACTGATGAAAAGTATCTGGTTTTATTACTGAGTATAAACAATGTGACTTGATGTGCTTGAGTGTGGAAGAAAATTATACAAGCTTGATAGAAGTTTTAGGTGTTTCAGAGGCCATGTATATGGTGTGCTCTGTCTTCTCTTGGGATAAAAATTTCATGAATCCAAGTTTTGATATAGCTTGGAAGCAACTTCTGATTATGTCATGATGAGGAAACTCCCCCTGCTCCTCAGCTAACAAAGAGAAAATTATTGGCACTAAAACGGTTTATATTACTACAGGCTGTGCTTAAAATAACTTTTTATTACCGTAGTGGCTGTAATGCAGTGGAATTCTGTAGGTGTATTAATGTGGAAACCTCTGTGCTTTTCTTTGTAGAAGTGATTTCAAAAGTCTGCCTGATTTTTGTGCTTTCCTTCATAAACAGAAAAGATTCAAGATCTTCCTGATGATGCAGTCTTGCAGTGTGGTAACAGAGTTAGGAAGGGTCAGGTTCAGGAAGGACTAATAACTGCACAGTTTTAAGTTATACCAGTCTGAACCAACTGTTCAGTCATTCACCTGTTGGCCATGAATTGTCATTTTAGCTGTCTAGTTACTGACTGCTCCTTCATGCTTGTTCGCCATCCTTCTCTTTGTGAAGTGATTCCCTTTTTTCTGGCTTCCTTCTTCCATGTCTCTAGAAGTCTCACAAGACAAAAGAGCTATAATAAGTTTACAAATGGCAAGATTAGCAAATTTTATAGACAAGTTTATTTGTTAGATTTCAGTATGAATACTGGGCATCTTGTGTAGCATGCTTTGCCGTTCTGAAAAAATAAGAGGAACCTGACTTTTCAGGCTACAGTGGGACAATTGCCTGAATTATTTCAGCTCTCATTTTACAAGAGGGCTAGCAAAGGAAGGACTTGATAGCAAGCAGCTGGGAAAGTTCATTTTCTTTGCTGCTGAGGACAGCGGACGTTTTGGTAGGCTCTAGTGCTGAGATATGCAAAGGGTGGATGTTGTTTTACCCCAGTCCCTGCATATCCTCTTTGTTTCCCTATTTCTGTGGAATGTCATCTGGGTTTTTTTTCCCCTTTGCTGAATAGGAGAATTGAGCAAAAAAGGTCAGCTAGAAGAACTTGCACAGTTACTTTTCACAGTCTAGTTTCTGCTGCTTTGAGCACCTGTGGAAAACAATGTTCCCTTCTAAACCAGTAGTAGGATGAAAGAAAATGAAGTAAATGAAATGTCTTTGGGTGGTGCAGGGGGGATGCAAACTATCTTCATGGTGAACAGGGATATGATGGGTGTTTTTGCCACAAGTCATTATCTGGAAATTGGTATTTAAAATGCTTTTCAAGACACATTGACCATGGTAAGTCTGAGAATCAAGGGCTGAGCAGCTCTGCTCTGAACACCCTTCAGAGCGACTAGAAAGACACCTTTCCCTTCTTGCACCCCATGCTCCTTTCCAAAAACCAAATTATTTTTCTTACTGCTTTTTGTGATACCACATGTGATGCTTCCCGCACATCTTTAAGCTCCGTCAGTCCTTGTCAAAGGTCTGAAAGTCGATGTAGTTTTTAAGAGCGTTCGCAATCTTATGTTCTCCCTTTGTGGGAGTAGGCGGGGAATTTATGCTCAAACCACTGACGTTCATGTGTCTGTTACCCACTGCGATACCCTCTATGCGCATCCTTTTAAAATATGTGGCGTTTTCTGAAGACAATCTAATCTTCCTGAACAATATGCTACTCTCAGTTTTTTTTTCTTACCACATGCATGTATCTAAAAAGACAGATTTGTCTTCTGTAGCGCTAACAAGAAATCCTGGGTCCGTTGAAACGTAAGACCATCTATTGACTTCAGAAAGGCAGAAACTCAGCCATGTGAGTCTTTTATTAATACTCTCTCTTTGCTTCAATTTAAAAAAGAATAACTTTAGGAATGCTACCAAGATGTGCCTCTGGTAGAGAGACTAAGGGTTTATATATGAATATATTTGCCAGTGTAACTTTTATGCGCTCAACTTTAGAAGTGGATGCAAGTTGAATATATGGAAACAACTTTTATAAAACCTGAGACTAATATAATTTGTTTCCTATTTCAAAATAAAACAAAATAAAAATGGTACTGATTGGTTTTCAAATTAATAAACCTGATCCTTGCAGAGCTTGAAACTGAAACATTGTGGCAAGAGGAACCTAAAAGTAAAACAGATTTCATTGTTCACACTGCAAGAAGTTGAAACTGGGAAAAAGGCAAAAGTAAACAAGGAAACAGTGGCAAGTAAATAGCCACTGAAATAATCTAACAGCTGTTAATAAACCAAGTCTGGCGTTAATGTACAGAACCAAGGCAGGTATAAACATTCAAATCACAGTAACAATAATTAAAAAAAAAACCCTATAGCAATTTTGAACTTCTGCAGCAATGAGGATGGACTTTTAGACATCTGACTCAGATTTAGGAAACTTTGTATCAGTGTAAGTAATGAAATACATTTTGCAGTTCTATTGTCTTTCCATCAGGTTTCTGTCTTTTTTTATATCCTTCCCAGTTCTGGGGAGTATTTTATCAGTCTGTTTAGGATGAGTCTTCTACAGTGGGGTTGTAGTGCAGCATTTTGAAATTATATTGTTGAATATAATCTTTTAAGAAGTGTTTCTAAACAGGGTTTACAGAAACATCACACTAAACAATACATTGTCTCTTTTGACCTCTTACCAGTAATGTTTTTCTCTTTGCCTTGCAAAGAAACTTTTCCCTTTTGGGTGGACTTACCCATCAGTTCCTGAAAGACAGAAGGAGGTAAAAGCTGAGATGAAGTTGTGTTGTTTTGTTTTGTTTTGGGGGGGGGGGGGGGGTGTTGTTGTTTTATTTTCTTTTTAGTAGAAGACCTATATGGCTGATTTATAAAACAAAATATTATGTTAAATAAACTAGTATTTGATGGCTTCAAGTACTTTTTCCTGTGCCTCTTTACCATCTCAACATGCTACATCTCTCATCTCCACATTCTTAAACCCTGCTGGTGTGCATCAAGAGACTAGCATTTAAAAAAAAAGCAGAAAAAAAAGAGTTGATTACAGGTGCTTAGAATGCTATGGAAAAAATGGTTTTAAAAAAATGGTCCAAAAACCCCCCTTCCAGGCTATTATTACTAATTTCACGGAGCAGCAGTGGTTCTAGATCTGTTCAGGTGGCCAGGTCCACTCACTTTCAAGGGTGTGACTGTGCTTTTTCAAGACAAGGCTATGCCAAATTAATTGATTTATTTTTTTCTTATTAAGTAAGTCTGGCCAGGCCGCACTTCCTTGGATTAAATACAAGCAAAAAGAAAACTCACATTGGTTCAGGAAGTTTGTTTTGTGGTTCTTTGGAAGAGAACATTCTGTCCCCTCTTTGCAAAACCAATACAAACAGTCTCTTGGCACAGACACTATTCTTTGTAGATACCTTACTTTAAATTATCTCTCAGTTATTTTGCAAGATTAAGTATAGCAGTTCCTATTTCCTGGATAAATTCTGCTTTGTATAATTGTGCTTTCACTTTGTAAGTCACATCTGCAGAAGTAGTTGACAATATAATTAAATCTTCTAAACACTATTTGAGATCTGTTGATGAAAGATACTGAATAATAGAAAGGGTGATTATAAATTGTAGGACAGTAGAAGTAGGTTATGAAATAGCACTTATTCAGAACTGGTTTTATCTCATTGTAGAAATGATCATGTAAATATGGGTTGTGTGATTGTTGATGATACTGAAAAAGAGCTGTAGAAGTACAGAGTAGCAGTAAAACATCCAGAAGTGGGAGGGATTTTTCTTTATGGGGTAGTCGAGGAATTTTGTGTGAGTTTTGTAGAGAGATGTCCTTTTCCCTTTTGTTTAACTTTTTTTTTTTAAAAAAGGATATTATTAAGCTATTCTGAGTTACTAAAGGAGTAATGAGGACAATGGATTCCATGTGCTTATGTTGGGCATTTCTCACATGTGAGAATCTGGCGCGAGCTGCTGGAATTACAAATAAGAGCAGGGAAAGAAATGTTCACTGTGCAACCTTAATCAAACGGGACCCATCTCTAGTGCCCTTTTTTGAAAATATGTTCAGTGGAACCAATGAGGGGAGGATCTTAAGTGATGTTGATAGGTTATTGGACGGATTCTTCAAGTGGCTGTAACTCCTGCGGACTTGGGCCCTTACTAGAAGGGAAATGAAAGATATCTTGTAACTTGTTGGAGGCGGTCATACTTGTAGTAAGTCATATTCCCAGAGAGCGATAAAAACAGAACAAATCTCTCCTTTGAAGTGAGCTGAAGTTTTACACACACATTCAGATGACATTTTTGAGAAATAACTACGTTTTTTATTATAAAAAGAAAACACACTGAAAAACCCCAACCTTGCAAACTTTCCATTTCCATACATTCAAATCCAAAGACTAAAGTGTTTTGATTGTCCTGTCTGTCTTATCTTTCTAGCAAAGCCTTTTTCCTATAATTAAAAGGGCATCAATTTTTCTAATTGATGCCAAAGCCAATCCAAGCCACCAACGCAATTATTTCGTCCTTCCCTCCCCCTCCCATCATTATCTGATATTTTGTTTGCACAGTCATTATTCATTAACTGTGTTCATGTCCAGAGATGCAAACAGTAAAATCACATTAGCAAAGAGGAGCTCTGAGAGTCATCAGTGAAATCTGTTTTTTCCTTTTCTGTTTTACATTGGCTTTCAGATGAGAATCCCAAAACCCGTCACAAATTTTGGAGATAAGGAGCTTGGAAACAATGAATGTGCTAGTGTTTGGTATTTTCTTTTCTTAGCAGAATTCTTTAGTTCTTCTATACCGCTGAGAAGAATTGAATTCTGCATAAGAAGCTACTGAGATTACAAGTTACTATTGGAAAAGTCTGTCCTCTTTTTTACATATGTACATATACATATATGCAGCCAAGCCTATTCCCCTGTCTCAGAGCTTTACAGATGACCCTGTTTTATTTAGAGGTAACTTTTGAGCATGTCCCTTTTTCCTCTTTAGCGTACCCTCAGGTGGTTGTGTCTGCCCCCTTACCCTTTTGAAATGTAGAGACCTACACACAAAGGTCTCGCAGTGATTGCTCCTGAAGGCTTTTTGGTTTGTTGCTTTTTTGACATTTGACGTTGGTCAACTGAAAACAGTGGCACACTGACCCAGGGTATTGGCAAGCATTGGATGTACTACTAACCGTACCTGGCTCTTAGAGTGCTCCTTATCATTTGCACTCGTATTTTAAGAAGACTGTCACCTTTATCCATGTTTTGCAAGGGAGAATATGGGCATGGAGGGGTAGAGGGTCTTGCTCAAGGACAGTGAGCTGGGAAAGGCTGAGGCTCGTGGCTGGCAAATGAGGTATGGATGGAAGGCAGCCCATCCTGCCTTAATGTGTTGTGCCCACTTGTTGCCCTTTCTTCAATGTGGGTTTCCTGGTCAGCAAACCATTAATCACCTGTCTCCCCTTAAAATATTAGAATTCTAAGTTTTTGACAGACTTAGGTGTTTAACAGATAAACCACCACTACAATCTGATCGTATTAGTAAGCAACTTGATAAGGTAAGGTTCAGTACATAAACTAGCTCAATATACTACTTTCTATATTAATATGCAACTACTGGATCAATTCAGATTGACTGACTTGACCTATTGCCACTTGTCCTGTTACTAGATTGACTTGTTACTGCTTCTTCCTAATTCTATTGCTATATCAAATTGATCTGTGCTTTTTAATTATTTTTAGTTGGATTTATCGTAAAATGGAAAACATCACTGCAGGGTTGGCCCTGTAAGGGAGGGGGAATAGAACCTCTCATAGAAAACACAGAATTGGGATAATGTCAAAATGGTCTCTTAAAGAGAGTAACTCATAAAAATATACAACTGTAAATAGAGCAGGTTTGGTGAAATTTAAAGGACTGATCAGCCCTTAGGATGGTGCATCTATGAAGCTGGAAGTGACCTCTATGTACAACCAGATTAGAGTGAAGTGTTGGATATGACTAAAGAAATAAATAGAAAAGGACTAAGCCTGTCCATGCTCTTGAATGTTGGATTCAAACTGAGGGGTGGCAAAAATTAGAGGAGAAAATGGGAGAATACCATAGTTGTCCCCTTCAAAAAAAATTTGCTGTCTCCTTCCTCTGCCTTTCACCTTGGTTTTCTCTTTTTGCTTACTTTTCTGCATCCTTCTTCCCCAAGTGCCCCATGGGCTTCAGCCCCGTTGGTTTGTGTGGAGTTTTTTGAGCTGCCCCCAGTTTCTCTCAATACAAACAGGTTTTGTCCCGTCTTTCTCCCATCCAGGCCACGTGGTTGTTGGTGCCTTAGCGCAACCCTGGCCTGCTTGCCTCGGCCACGGCTGAGTGCCAGGAGCACAGGGATTACATGGGCAGCAGTTGCTTCCAGATGGGGACAGGGATGCGAGGTGAGGAAGGGGCTCCACTCTCACCAATACCTCCATCCTTGTGCTTGACCAGGCTTTTACAAAATGTGTTACGCTCTCGTTCCCTTTGGGTTTGCAGCCTTCTCAGCTCTGCTGAGCCTGTCTTGTCCACGGCTTTGTAAGCTCCTCACAACACCTTTGAAGAGGGATCCAGCCCCAAACTGTGTTTGAAAGCAGGGTTTTGGGTGGAAGTTGTCCAGGTTCACGTTAGCTGTATGGAGGAGTTCTTTTTGATATTGCTCCTATTTAGAGTTTGAAAGTAGTGGATGTACTCTAATCAGAAATATACTTCTCCCTCTTAAACAGCAAGGGAAATAACATTTTAAGAAGTCTGCGCTTAGCAAGTCTGACTGATTGTATAATGCACAGTGGAATTTCAAAGCTGAACCTGTTTCTTTTCTATTTTTTTCAGTGATTTGTCCTGTTGGGCATCCGCCTTCTGAGTGACTCTGGAGAGATGCCAGCCACTTGAGCTGAATCAAGCAGTGGCAGGGACAGCATCTACCCAGGCTGAAGTTTTAATCCCAGGCACGTGGCATTTGCACAAGTGGTCACTGGTGAGTTGTATATAAGTGCAGCTTCTCTGTCTGTCTCTTTAACAACTGGCACCTTGTTGAAAACTGTAAGTTTCTGGATGCAAAGACCTTTTTTTTTTTTTTCCCAGAGGGTTACTGATGAGCTTAGAGAAAATTAGAGCGATCCAAGTTACCAGCTAATCTTAGGAAATCCTTACAATTTGTTTGTGTGTTTATGGATTATTTTTTCATCTCCCTCCACTGAATGAGTAATATCCTGGTGAGGCCAAACTTCAAATCTATAGCAGTTGATGAGTTGTACTAGACAATATCACCGTGCTTTTTTAATCAGAGGAGGTTTCATACCCTCTGCCTTAGCACTTCATAGCCTGGAAATACAAGCTGTGGGGCTCTGATAACAGAGGTAGTGACTGGCTGCTGTCAGCACGAGGATGATTAAAAATGCGCGTGTGTGCTTGTTCACTCCCTTTCCAGCTGAATAGAAAATGAAACTCCCCAAAGCCTTTTACGTAAGTGAATGGTTTTTGTTTTGTTTTGTTTTTTCTTGTTTAAATCTCCATGTGGCTGTACTCAGGCAAACTTCATGCCCAGCTTCCTTTTGAAAAAGCTTTGTAAAGAAACGAGTGTGCTTGTTTTGACCTCCGAAGTGTGATCCTGTCTTCCGTTCAATACTAGCTATACCCTCTCTGCAAAAGATAACAACTAGCAATTTTTTTTCTTTGAGAGGAAGGTGGTTTCCAGTCAGCTTCTCCCATCTGTGATTTTCCTCGATAAAACAACGGCAATCTGCTTCTTCCAGCAGCTGAGATGCTGTGATTCTTTGACAGCAAATGTGTGGAGTGCTGCCTTGCACCTTGTAACACCCTGCTTTATTTAAGACACTGTCATGCTGGGCTGACTGCTGTCTTCCCAGGAGTGTTGCACCAAGGAATTATTGATGAGATGCAGCCTGGTCTGCAAAGCACACGTTCGCTATTAAAAACAACACACGTGCCCTTAGCTGTTGCTAATCATTTAAACACCTCCCTGAAATTTGGTGGTAAGTAGGCTCTCTATACATGGGTAGAGTCCCATTAAAGCATTGTCACGATACAGCTCAGCATCAGATGCTGAATCTTCCTATGAATATCAGAGTTGAAGATTGGTGCTTTGAGCAGAACCGCCTGAAGTTATCTTCTTGGGAAGATAGAAGGAGCCTCTTGTAAGGGTGGGTGCGGGAAGGGAAATACACGTCCTGGGCTCTTGTCTGATGCTTTCAGGTTTTTACCATCTTGTTAAGAGTGCTCACTGGAATATTTGGACAAAAACACAGAGTTCGGTGCCATACAGGGGTGTACTTGCTAACTTGATTAGCAGCAGAGTTGGGAAATTACTCTGGACTGAAAAATTATGATGGTAATTCTGGCTTTATGCTGGAGGAGGCAAAGGCAGAACAAGGAACTCAAGTACATTATTTCAAGGTCCAGTAGTCTATTAAATCAGGCTAAAACCACTATGTTTTAATTAATGGAAAATTTGGAAAAACAAATTTGGTGCTATTATCAAGTATCCATTGTATTTTTGCAAGTTGGAAGATACCTGTCCCTAAGTTCCCCTCATTTTTATCACCGGTTTCCTCCCTGCTCCAGTTCAAGCACAACAGCTGCTATCTTGGGAACTGCTAAAGGTACACACAGTTCCTTTATATTGCTCGAGAACTCTGAACCCCAGTGCTTAAATAATATAACAACTTTAGTGCTAACTCCAGCAGCTTTGGAGGACAAATGTTTTAAAATTGTTGCAATTGATTTTCTGCGTGCGTAGAAATAGAGAAAGCAAGGTAGTAATTGAAGCCATGTTTTTTATTTAAAATCGTTATTACTTGGGTAGGTGCACTTTTTTCACCAGTAAGTATTCAATTTTTAGAGGTTAGAGACCGCAGATTTTCTAGAAGCTTAATAATTTCATGTAGACAAAATTATTCTCTTACAATGGAAGTACGTCTATGTCTTGGTCAGGAAGGTCCCAAATTTAAGACTAGTTGCTGTCTGTCGTATTTGTGGTCCCAGTCTGACTCACAAGCTTGGATGCCAGCATGGGGGAGAAAGCAAAAACCTTTGCTACCCTGTAGTGTGGGTGGGAAAGCATCTCTGTGTGGAGAGACTTCTTTTGAAAACCAAGGTAATCAAGAAGGTACATTGAAAATTCACTGCACAAATAAAGATGGAGTCAGCCAACGCCTGCTTATCGCGTCAAGTAGAGATCACACTGTGACGTAAATCACCTTGTGCTACAGATACATCCAGTTTGATGGGTTTGCCTATGGCTGCAGTTAAGAAAAATGTGTGAGCTCAAATGCAGCTTTTTCTCTTTCTGAGAGCTCTGTAGCGATAGAGCGTAGAGCTTCAAGTGCAGCATATGTGGAATGTCCTGCACTTGGGGTTAGATGGTGTTTTGCACTTTGCTTTCAATCCTGCTCAGTTGCCTTTTGCTACCTGCAAATGCAGTGTGGTCTCTTGAAACTGCAGTTTTAATCTTCTCCTGTAAGCTGAATTTTCTCATACTTTTTTTTTTTAAATTGATTGTTTTTTTTTTTTCATTTCTAGTTCTTAATTATAGGCATTCTCTGCTGTCAGAGCAATGTTACATCAAAGTGATTGGCTAATACAATATTGCAGAATCAGGTAAATGAACCTCCTGCCCAAGATGTTTGTTTATGTTGCTGAGGTGCTGAAACACACTGACAGAAATTGCAGACCATCATAAACCTGCAAATGAGCAATGATCAGCTATCGTTGAACATTTTGAAACTTAAGAAAATACCAGCTTATGCAATTGATTTAAATCAAAACACCCTTTTGTTAGCATACATTTTGCTTAGATCCATGGAGTCACTGAAGCTAGATGGGTATTTCTGGTGGCTTTACTATAGCAAAATTTAACTTATTTCTTGATGGGAGTAAATGAGACTTAAGCTCTGAGACTTACTGTTATCTGCTCCAATCACTTGTGGTTTTCATTTAAAAAAAAATTCCTAGGGACCATTGTTTTTTTTAATTATGTATTTCAAAACACATGGTTACCTTATCTTTTAAAGCCTGGCAATAGGGAGGGCATTCTCACATCAGGATGTTCAAGACCTGGCTGCTCAGATGTGGGATTTGCCTTTGGAGAAACAGAGAAATTTGGGCATTTTGAGTATTGGCATTGCATGTGGTGTGGCTGCTGATGCCTACGTACCCTGCTCTGCAGGCGAAGGATCAGTGTCACGAATGAGCGCCACGTTGCTCGCTGAGTGTTGACAGCTTGTCATTACAGTCAGTGTTTCTTCCTCCTGGTTTGTAGTTGAAAAGATTTAAAATCATCGTAATCTCTTTCCTCAAGTGACTCAAGGAAGGGTTGAGGTTTGTTCTTTCCAGATTTGGGGAGAGAAGAGACGCTCAGCTTTTTGTTTGTGCTGAGTTTACAATTATTTTACTGTTTTGATCAGCTTTCCTTGACGTATCCAAAATCATTAAGCTCCCGTGGAGTGAAAGAGGATGTGAAGAGCAGGAGCGGTGCGGGGAGAGGAAGGAAGAAATGATAGTTAAACAGGTTGGGGTTTTTCTTGGTTTTAGGTGGGGTGTTTATTTTACAGCAGCTATTCCTGGTACGTAGGGGAGGGTGTGGGGAAGGTGGGGTGATGGTGGGTACGTGTAATAGAGTACGGTATTTGCTCAGCCATGTGGCAAGGAGTTGTACATCAGCCAGTTCTTCTCTGTCCTTTTAACTGGGGCTATAGAAGAACTTTTTTGTTTAATGCATAAGTACGGCCGTTCTCTGCTCTGGGCATGCATGCTGGGCTGCTGAAAATTAAATTAGTAAATGAGATCCAATGACATAAGAACAAACCTAAGCAAACAAAGCCCCCTGTTAGGGTGCAGGCAGAGAACACCCTTCATCCTCTGTCATCAGAGGAACAGGGCTGTTTGAATTGGCTTCCACCTTTGTTTTGAGAGGTTGCTGTGGTGATGAATAACCTTTGCGGAGGGTGTGTGAGCAAGAGTGCGCGCGTGCCTTGGTTCTTGCAGAGAAGACAATGCTGCTGCACGCACGGCTTTTCATCCCCGCATCAGAGCGTGTATCCTGGCAATGGTCGGCTGCTCCCCAACATGAGTTAAGTAACAAAACTGTTGTCTTAGAGCTAGTTATTGGCATGATTTTAATCCACCGATCACTTCCTCACGTTGTTTTCATGCCAGCTAGCAGGAGACTGGGTGATGGCAAAGCGGTAGCTTTTTTCCATTGCGTGGAAGGGGAGTTGCAGAGTAGCTGATACGTCTTATTTGCACAAGCTCACGACACCGAGCTTTGTCTCATTACCTGGGCTTGAGGGGAAGGATGGTAGGTAGGGAAATAGACTGACTCTGTAGAAGAAAAGAGGTAAATGCTATTATCTGAGAGGGCTTCTTTTTTTACCTCTGTGAAGATTTCATTTTCTATAATGAGAGAGGAAAAAACCCGGGGACCATCTGCGGGTTAGTATTGTTTCTTTTTACACTCCATTTACCAATAAATATTACAACAAAGTAGTACTAAATTTACTCCAGCTCAAAAAAGATGAGTATGTTTTTCATCTTAAGGTATGAAAATCTGATGTAACAACTGCATATTGATACAAAAGTATGTGAAAATTGGAATATATGTATGAATGTTTTACATGAGACTTACATGCTTTATTCGTGAAGTCACACTAGTACAAGTATAGTTTGAGGGTACAGTTGTCTGAAGATGTTATAAATATCACTTCTAGGTAAAGAATTGCCTTCAAGTCTTGGAAACTTTACTTGTTTTCAAATTCTAGTTTTGCTCCTGGGCTGCGGAGGAGAGAATAACCAGCAAGGTACCAGTCAAATGTGTTTTTGAGCAAAATGCAGTCCCACTTTTCTGCACTATACATTTTTACCCTGCTAGAAAACCCAATGAAGCTGGCAAGAATGAGTTACCACCCGCGAATTTTCTTCCCTCAGTATTGCCCTTGTTCCCAATGTCTGTGAAGCTGCCCCATACCTAACTTGTAGGAAGTACTCTGGGAAAAACTGAGTCACTCAGAGATGATCCCACAGCCATGACAAATTCAGTGAAGTTAAAATGTCTACTTTTGCTCCATAATTCCTGAATTAAAAAAGTGTGAATTACTCAGTTCTGTGTCAGCTTCTGATCTCTTCAGAGATCATCATACTTTGTGGTTTCATTTGTGAGGCTAGATACTTTGAAGGTTGTCTTCTTCTTGACTGCAGCTGTAGGGGAGGATCAAAGAGGAAGATGAAAACTTTTTAAAAGCAGTAAGGCCCCTCGCAGTGTTTAAAGTGAAGGTGGCAAAGGCAGAGCGTGTGGCCCCCTTGCACAACTGATGGGATTTCTTGCTGAGTTAGAGCAGTTGGGGAAATAACCTCCCCTCCCTCCAGCAGTTTTTTGAAGCTTGCGATCTTGAAGTTTTCCCCAGCACAATTTAAACATGCTGTCAGCTCTCTTTAGTGGCTCACTTAGTTAAAATCACCTTCAGTAAGGGGCATTTAATTATGTTCTTCTAATACCTTATTCAAGCTCCCTTCCTGGATTTTTGAGAATCTGGAGAATGCTGCTAATAGACTGGAGCCAGTGTTTACAGGAATAAATTAATAGCAGGACCATAGCAGTGCTTTTTACAACGGAAACATTCTCCAAGACTAACGCCTCACCTCCCGTACTTCTTCAAATTCATTTGTTCCGTTTCAGTTCAGTCTTTTGAAATATTTTGTGATGAATGAGTTCGCTTTACAAGCTGGTGATCAGCAGCAGCTGTTCATAGTCATGCTTTAAATTGAATCCATCTGTCAGTGGGCTCTTTAAAGTGTGAGTTTCACATTGTCAGGAGACCCGATTACACCAGAGCAGTATCTGGGTGCTGTTTGCCAAAAAGAAAAAAAAAATATCAAAACGAAGTGTGCTTGGATGGGTTCTGGGATACCCTTGCAGTTTTGTCTGTAGAGCTGTGATTTAGCCTGCTGAGAGGAGAGCAAAGTGACCACAAGCAGTACTTTTGCACTGACATGCAGATAGGTGTTCAGATGTAGGCTGAAATTAGGAGATGACCCGCAGTAAGCTTTCTAGAAACCATATGCAGTGCTTGCTGCTTGTTTTTTAATCCTGACCCTTTGATGAACCTCATCACCAGCTCTTTACATTTTTTCATTGTAGCATTGGGGCAGATTAATGCTCTTCAGAGGATGAGCTGCAGAGGAAAAGACATGGCTTGTTTAAAATCAGCAAAAGGAGGCAATGCTGCTCCCCCCCCCCCAGTACACATGCATCGTTGCTTATTTTCATTTGCAAATAGAGGAGGGTGATACGTGTCTGCTGAGGCTGTTTTGCAAGCTGCATTTAAGGCAATGTTTGAGAGCAACAAATGGTCATTTGCTGACTGCATTAATTGTTCCCATAATTTTATGTGAAAGCTTCGATCCTTAGTAATGTTCTCTGTAAATTACATACTGGATATGGAAACCAGCTGATTCTTAGCCTGCAGTCTGTTGGTCTTATCCACAGGTAACTTCTCATGTTTTCTTTCTCCCCAGTTTGTTGCTCACCAAGACTTTTGTGGGAGGACTGGGCTTGTGCTGGGGAGTGTGTATAGCTCTATGGAAAAGCATTTCTTTCCAGCAGAGGCTCATTTGCCAGAGTATTGCATGTTTACCCAAGTATGTAATTTTCATTATCTCATTTCACTTCGGGGAAGAAAACCTTCCTTGAAGGAGCAGAACAGAGATACAGCCTCCTTTGCCACTGCAAAACTCTTATTTTTGTAGTAGGAGGGCCATATTTTATTTCTAGGCTCAGTCGTGGTCTCCAACCGCAGAGAGAACCCTTTGTCAGTGGTCAGATAAACATTGTCTGGGCAGCCCAGATCGCCCGCGGCAGCAGGAGACCTCACGCAGAGGGTGAAGTCCACCCGTGGTTCTGCTGTAAGCTTCTCCATCTCACTTTTGCTGTTGCAGTCTGCAAGCACTGCTGCTCAACAGTGCAGCTGCATCACTGCTGCATTCCTAGTGCAGTGCCAAGCCAGCACTTTAATTAACACTAAATTCAGTGCTGGCAGAAGCATAGAGAAGGGGGGGGACCCCAAACAATAAACAGAACACTCAGACTGGCTTTGTGAGCTTGTATTTTGTGTCAGTCAAAGCTAGTATAGTGTCTTTGAAATGAAGTGTCTGTTGTCATACAGTAAGAGAAGAACCTCTTAACTTTTCTTCAACATGTAGAAAGCAGCACTGTGTATACCAGAGCCTGTTATTGCCATGTACCTGATAACTCCAGATGATTTTTTTTTAATGGAGGATCATTAACGTGTTCCACATGGAGATGGTGAGAATTGCATATTGAGTGAAGAGACTGATTGATGTTGGCTTGTGTTAAGAAAATATGGCTGACAGAAGGAGTCAATACATGCTCTTTTTTTCTGTAGAGTACGTTTGTTTTCCTGTGTGTGTTTAATCAGGGAACTTAGCAGGGGAATGCCATTGCTTAATAGCTGGCAGTATCTTGTTATCTTCCTTTAAAATACTTAATAGAGTTAAAATACAGTTATTAAGATCTGGCACTCATTTGAACACCCACTTGGGACTTTGGATTATAAACATGCAATATCTGTAAATTAACTGCAGACACAGAGTAAGTATTCAGTCCTTCACCATTTGACCTAACAAGCAGTAAAAGCTGCGTACCAGTGAGCACGTGTAAAGCCTCGTTCTGCAAACCTGTAGATTAATGTGTTCCTCCTCCCTGGGAGCGCTGAGACCTCTGAAAAAGCCTGCTGGGTTCTGATTTCAACTTTTCAGACTTCACAAGTTGGGCCTGAACGGAGGGATTTGGCAGGAGAGGAAAGAGGAAAACTCTTCTTCCCCTTCCCACATAGAGAAATGGAGGTGAACATGAAGAGCACACTGAAAGGGATGAGCTTCCCGCATCAGGAGGAGCTGTGTGGTGCGACGTCTCCATGAAGAAGCTCTGCAGATGTCTGTGCACAGCACCAGCCCTCTCGGCTCCCGCATCCTTCTCCAAGCTCAGTATGAACAGGCAGGGTATGCCAAGCCCGCTGCTGCGTGGATATTTTGAAGAGTCAGCATCGATATCTAAGAGGATTATGAATTAAATTCTCAATACCTTGTCTAGACTGTACTGATCATTAAGGATGAAATGATTAATTTTTAAAACCAGGTTCTTTTCCTTTGGTTTTTACAACTGTTTTAAAAAATCAGCTTTTTGGCACCATGGTATGCTTTAAGCAGAAAAGCTGATAGGCGTTTAGGTACTCTGCATCTTTAGTTTCTCATGTGGAACTAGATGAATAATATGTTTTGTGAATATCTGTGACTGAATAGAGGTTTAATGTTTCTATTGCTGAGATAAATTCGTAGCATAAGCAGTATGATCAGTGCTGTGTAAAATGTTAAGTTTTTTCTGATTTGTATTTTCACGAGTAGTTGCGAGTAGCATTCTAGCATCTGGTTTAATTTTTATCAGGCATGCACAGATATCTTGTTCCTGGAAATGCAGAGCTGGGAACGGGGTAAGGAATAGACAGCGCTGACTGAAGGGTTTTGTAATCTCTGTTACTCGCTGCAGTTCTTGGTGAAGGTCTGAAACTGGGATGATCGAGCCAATAACGATGTGAAGGACAGCAAAACATTTTGAAATTGCTAGCAAACGAGTTTTCATGTAGTACATCTTAATAGGTAATCCTATGTTGTCATTATTACAGTTCCCGAGTTTATATTGTCGCTATTGTAGCAGGAGCTGAAATACTCTTTGCTATCATTTGGAGATGGAAATTTCTTTCATTTTGTTTATTTATTTAGAAATTCTATATGAAAGATCTGTTGATGTATAGGAAATGTAAAACTATGAAAATGTTTACTAGACTATATTGTTACCAATATCTTTACCTACAAGATTTCTTCTTAATGCAGCCTAGGTTATAAATGGGAGAGTTTACTGTTTGTCGAAATCCTTTCAGTAAGTGAGGTGAAACATGGCCCACTATAAGCCATGCAGAATTTCTTACTGTTCTTGACGGCATCTGGGAAGATCTGTTTAGAGGCAAAAGAGCATGGCTGCTCTGTGGTATTTATTCACATACAGTATAGTAGTATACTGTATGTAAATAAATAGCATCTGTCATGTAGAAGCAATGAGCTAAAGTTTACATTTGTTTCCAAATGTAAGTATCCAAAATAAAGTATGTTGTGGATACTTTATTACCAAATGTATTTACCTGGAGCCAATTTACTTTCACCTCCTCCATAGTCAAACACTACTGTGATAAAGTTGTACCATCTGAAATTTCATTAGGCCTTAAGAAATTTACTTTTTTGGTGGCATGATTGGTTTGGGCATGCAGAAAAGCCCCCGCAGATTGCCACTTAACTGAAACCCTCAACAGCCAGCTAAATATCAAGCTGTAGCTGTTTGCACTTGTGATGGGGTGTGTGTGTGTTTTTTAAAGAGAGACACAAAACCGTATTCATTTCCTCTATACCTGCCATCCGCTTTCTTGTATTTGTGGGCAGTATATGTTAAGTAACCAGGTAGCTGCCTTAGGAATTATCAGTTGTTTTCCTTTAAGGAGAGGAACACACACTTGTCGTAGTCACTGTTGTGCCTCTTGCTGCTGGTCTTCTCTTTGCAATTGGTCACTCAAACACATGTACCAGTCGGTACGAGAGGGCATGGGTGTCTGAATCGTACTGTGCGATTTCAAAGAGTAGCCACTTTCCTGCTGGCAGAATTTACATTTCACTCCCCAGTTACTCTCCAGTTAGGTCAAGGCAAACCCGCAATACCGGCTTTTGTGTCACTGGCCGCTCTGTTTGAAGCTGGGTGTGTGGCAAGGCATCATATTTATTACCAAGCTCCTAACATCCATGCAATTTCATCCCTGTCAGTGTCCTTTCCATGGCTTAAGAGCCCTTGCTAACACACTGTAGCTCTCATGCAGCTCATGCAACATGCACCTCATATAACACAGGGCTGCATTGATGTTTTGTCTTCTGTGGCTGAATGGCATTTCGGGCAAAGAGGAGACTGCTGTGCCACTTTCTTGGTAGACTTAATTGCTGATTAATAGGGATCTGATTCAGCTGACAGCTTACACAGTATTGATGTGTTCCTATCAAATTGTGTTGAGTAGGGTTATGTGCTCCACAGAGAGTTTCAGGAACCTGTGAACTTAGGCAGGTGCCAGTTTAGAGGGAGGTGTGGCTGGTGGCAACTAGTAATTCTAATAACAGAGGTGAAGTGCAGAAAAATATGGTCTCTGTAGCAAATAAGGAAATGCACATTCCTTCTGTGAAAAGGAAGAGTAAAGTTCAGGATACTGGCAGGGCGTTGATACACCTGTACAGTTTTATAACACTGAACTGCAAGCACCAGTAGAAGGTTTCAGTTTTTAAAGAGGAATGGTATTGTTCTTCTGTTTTGTTTCCATGCTGATCCTTCTGCAGGCTGAGGAAGGGACTTTCTCTGTCTGAAATTCTTAGTGGAGGTCAATGTTGTGGTCAACCATGGAGCATTGGCTGTTAATAGATGCAAAATATTAAAGCAAATGGATCAAACGTGTGAGTCATTATGGTTGTGTATTGCAAAGATGGGCTCACTTTTTCTTATTTCTTGTCCCATTGCTTTTTCTCATTTAAATAAAGCTGTTGGCTTTTCCTTCTTGTGTAAATGATTTTTTCTTATAGCTCTGATAAATATTTTCTGTATGCTTTAAAAAAAATATTTTTTCTACAGCTGCTAAATTGTTTCTCATGCTTCTTACTCTTGTTTGGAGAAGAAAAGGTCCAAAGAAATTAAAATCAGAACTCTTTCTACTTATTTATTATTGTTACTTGTCTTCTTAAAAACAAAACAAAGTGGGGAAAAAAGCCTTGCTACCATGTGACCATTTAGAAAAACAGTGTCTCATTTTAGACTAGTTCATTGCTTAATGGATTGTATTTGAGAAAAAAGTATTTAGAAAAATCTTCCTCTGTGATGTAGTTGAAGGTGGTTAGAGTGACACTGCTCATCTTCACTCATACCATGTTGTTTTTTCCCATCACTTCAACACTTTCAGTTAAACATACTTTAAAAATTCATTATTGATATGGAAAATACAAGTCAAGCAGCTGTAAGCCACAGTTGCCTTTCCCTGCTCCCTTCCCCCAGTTAGTTCCTCCTTTCTGTACTTCTCAGTGCTCCATCTGCATGTGTATGTGTGTGTGAGAGGGAATCACTTTCTCTGCTCTGTCTTCACTGGGCTTATTTCCATTCTTGCTATCAAAGAAACTCTCATTATTGAACCAGCAAAACCTTTCAGGTGCTGTTTATAACTTATTTTAGAGATTAGGTTTGCTCCTGTAGGTGATAGTAAGTGGGAGGAGTTCCTGAAATCTGTGGCTATTCTCATGCTCCGGCTTTGGTTTGAAGAGCTGCTCTCTGCTCTGGGCTTTTCTTCAAAATTATGCAGGTGAGCTCAGTACTTCCCAAGTGTTTTTAACCAGCCCTTTGGTCTGCTGGCTTGGTACCTAAGACCTGTGTATTGAATTATATCATGCTCCTGATACTCACAAAAATCTCTATAGAAAATTCCTTTGACAAATTTGGTAGGGATTTAATAGGTGCAGTTAAAATGTTATGGGATTCTGGTATAATACTTGTTAGTGATCTTATGTGCTCAATTTTCAATATTAACAGTGTTCCAAAATATATGCATTAAGATTTTTCAAAGCAGACTAGAAAACGTAGTTCTGCAAGCAGTATTCATTTCACTAGGAATTCTTGCTGTTCTCTGTTCTTCTTTGAAAATTTAGATTTTTTTTTTTCCTTTATTCTTTCAAGTTGCATGCTTAAAAAATGGCAATAAGTAAGCCTTTTAAAAGTCCTTATTGTTTGTGGTATCACAGCATAATAAAATTGACATTGGTCATAGGGGCTTTGAAAAGACTGCAATAATTGTCTAGATGTTTACCTTGTAAAGCTATGTTCTTTGCTTTGAAATAGACAACAATTTAGTGTTTTGTTGATACTAAATTCATGATTCCTTCAGTTAAACTACTGTGAGTAGCCATACCTTGATTCTCTTCTTCCCTTTTGCAATGGTATTCACTGTTGTAAAATTATAATGCAATGGATAGATGTTGTACAGAAACAAGGTAACCATTTACTTGATAAATAAAGAAATTCTTTGTTAACTCCCTTGGAAAACTCAATGAGGAACTTCATAAAATACCTAACTCATAAAGAAGATGACACCTTTTTGCCAATATGCAGAGTTATTTGTCATTTACAGAAGAGGTGAAGCAGTATCTTGAATGTCAGTACTGCCTGACTGTGTCTTAAAATATTTTTTTTTTGAGGTGGAGCTTTGGAATAATGTATTATTAACTATGAAAGAATGTGTTATTTGCAGTTTGAGGATTTTAATGATTTCAATTGTCAAAGTACGTAACAAACGGTGCATGGTGTACAACATGGACCAACAGTCTAATGTTTATCATTTGACCTTTTATAGCTTATTAGCAGTGAAGCATCTTGTAGAAGATTACTTCTGTGAGAATTTAAAGCATATCACCTTTGTAGGCCTTGGGAATTTGATTCCTCTGAGATGTTGAAAATATGATTATCCCAGCAATCCTAGGCTTCACTTGAAGTTATTTGCCTGACACCAAACTACAAGGTTTACACACTTTTTATTTTGTTGATAAAATAGTGTCCAGCTCAGGCTGATCTTAGCTGTGAGTACACAATCTTAATCCTAAGGATTTCCTTTCTAAGGGTTAGGATTTTGTCCCAAAAGGGATGAAGCATGTTGCTTCTGACAACTTTCAGCATTATAGTAAAGTCTTAGAGGCAATGTGTAGGCTTGCAAGCAGATGCTGCAGTAGAAGACTTGTTTTGAGTTTTGTATTGAAGGAAAGAACTTGGCTTAAATCTGATCTGGATTTTTGTTTTTATGGTGGCTATATCATTTGTAATCAAACTGGAGTTTTTAAATAGTGAATCACTTGTTTTGAGTGCTGTGCTAAAATAAAATAATATTTCTGTACTAAATTTCACCTGGAATTGTCATAACCATTGAGAGAGCAGCTTCAACACCAGCGTGTGGTGAGAGCAGGCAGGAACATTCCTGGTTTTAGAGGCTGGGAAAATGAGTGATTGAGATATGAATTAGCGAGGGTCCACAGTGAATCCAGTTGAGGGGGAGAATGAGACATATCTTTCTTGAGAAATTATTTTCTTTACACAAGATAACCTGTTGTAGGGCTGATGTCCCAAGTGGGACTGGGACATCTCCAGGGTGGCACTGAGTAGTAGTGTTGCCTCTGGCGTAGGAGAAGTCCTGAAGTGATGCCTGCGCTTTTGAGCTGTGCCCATGGCATGTGTGACACTTGCTCTTGTCACAGGAGCAGCTTCTGTTTCAGCTCAGAGCAAATCAAGTATCAGTGGTATGGAGCGGAGAGTAGGAACATGCAAGGCCTTTTCTCTGAGGGCTTTTCTTTTAGCTTAACAGATTATTCAACTGTTTTCCCATTGACTTAGTGCTGTCACTGGTTTCAGCTGTAACCTTTAAATAGGACTTAAGTCTGTCAATAGATACTGAAGATAGCTGTGAATTTGGGAGGAGGGAAGGGGAGCTCTTTTTAAGAGGTGGTGTGGAGCCATGGGCCATGGCCCTACTGGGACTGGGGAAGGAGGGAGGTGAGATGATGCACCCCTCAGAAAGGAGTGTAACGTTGGTTTGGATGAGTGAGGGACTGTGTCAGGCCCTGTCCCTCATGCAGTGCCCGCTGATCCCTGCAGTGGCTCTCTGTGTGCAGCTGTCATTTCCCTCTCATTAATGTCTGTGGGTGTTATTGCACTCGTTGCAGAATGCAAATCATACATAAGGAGTTGGGAGATAAAGCGTGAGATAGAACTTTTCCTGTAGATAAAGGAAGGGGGAAAAATATACCCCAAATGCCCCCCGCCTCCCCAGAACAAGGAGTGCAGGAGGGGTGCGTGGGGGCACAGTTGTCATGTGCCTGATATGGGGTCCAGTCTCTCAACCCAAGACCCCGAGTAGTTTTCACTCTTCCCTTCTGTTTCAGTGGATATTGATAAATAGTTGGGACCAATGCAGATAATGCCTAGGAAGCTGCATGCAGATAATGCCTAGGAAGCTGCATGTTGCTTTTCATTTTGCTGTGTCTGTGACAGTGACAAAGATGACTTTGAGATCAAGAATTTCTTGGCAGCTTAATTAAAGGTTCTGTTGACTTTTACCTCAACTAACTTTTGCCCATCCCTACAGCAGTACTCAGAAAACACCCTTTGCCAGCCGCTATCTGCGTGTATAATTTGAGCTGAACCCACCTCATTTCTCTCGCGCTCTTACTTTAAACCATATAACACCGATGATGCAGAGAGTTTTGCACCTACCCAGGCTTCCTAAATCTCCCGCAGAGGCCGGCTTGGCAGCCAGCCGGGGTAGTCAGCTCCTTGTGCCTGACACCCTCCCGTCGGGGCATGGGCGGCGGTGAGAGGGGGCAGCCTGCCACTGCCTGGGCTCAGCTGATTGTTTCTGCCTGGCACCTTGCCTGTTCACGGCTCTTAACAGCGTCATTTGGGAAGAAGATCAAGGACTTAAAAGTAGGAAGAAAATAGCTGCCCATCCCATAGAGACAAGGAAGGGGCTCCTGGTCCCAGAGCAGGAAATACATTTCAGTGGATCCAGGTACGTTTGTTCTTAATTTACCATTTGTTGCTCGTGTTTCTACAGTAAGCTTTGCTCCCCCCCTCCCCAAGTGGAAATGGTTGAATTAAAAAGTACTTATACATTCTTGAGCAATGTGAAAGGTCTAAGTCCAAGGTAACTTATGACACCTCGTCAGCCTATATTTTGCTGTATTCCAATAATAGAAACCCCTCCCAGAATGTATGAAACACTTTGTACCCTGATCTTGTGAACTGGAGAGACAGGGTTATGTGCTGGTTCACCTCTCTGTAATCATGCTGTCCTTGACACAGTCATTTTCATGATGAGAAAGTTGAAAATCGTGGTAGCTTTGGTTTTGTTTTGTTTTTTAAATTCTCCTGCTGAACTTAACTTTGAGGACTGTTCTGTGTACTATATCCTTTACTGTTTGCACTGGAGGAAACATGGGTGTTAATTTGATAAAACTACCAACCACTGCTTTCTTCTCACACAACTAAATTGCCGAAGAAGACAGCAAAAAAGATTGCCTCAGGATGGGAGAAAATCATACTCGAGTTTTGCGAAGCGGTAGGTTAGGTTCAGTAGCTGTATGATTGGGCAGTCCGGAGATTGGGGTTTTGAGAGTCCCTTTGTGCTCTGTGCTTATTGTCGCAGGGCAGTGACTCACAGATGTAAATGTCGGGCCGCACCTATATTGTCGCCAGTTTTGGTCCTGCTGGGGATAAGAAGAGGAGCAAGTTGGGTCCGAGTGCCAGGCTGTTTGCTTGGAAAGGGCGGCTGTATGGAGGTGGGACAGAGGGGTGCTCCCAAGTACCTGCTCCCCTTTTTCTGGGAGGGTAAGGTGGCACATGGGGCAGGAACTGCTCACCATCCAGAATCAACCCCTGAGAAATTAGTGGAGCCACACTGAACTGAACTGCAGTATTATTCCACTGTTTTGACATTAGCCCTTTTAATTGCACTAGATTTTTTTTTTTAATTTTTTTTTTTTCCTAAGCACAATATCCTGCCTTTTGACCAGTTTGGCTTCTCAGTTCATTTTATCCTTCAGATGTCAGTGCGCTGTTGGATATTCGTGTTTGACCTTTAGAATTAGTCATCTAATTAAGGAGTGGGTTGACCACATAGTTTGTGTTTGATCAAATTTCTAAGAAATAACTTTGTGAATACTAATGATGCTAAATACAGACTGCTTGAAGTCCTAGTGCTTGCAGAAGCAGCTGCAACTTTTTTGCCCTCCTGTGTTCAGCCAGCCCCAGGTGTGCATGCTGTGATTCAGTGTAAGTGGCTTTTTGCTCAAACTGCTTGTGCTCAAAACCTGGTTCAAGCTACACAGGAAAGACTTGAAAAAAACCCATTTGTTTCATAGTCTACTTATCATGATGTGTTGTTTTTTAGTAGTTGATGTGACATTTAAGAAAAATATTGCTATGGAATGATGTGTCTTCAGGAGATCCTGTATTGGCATTTGGAGAACATTTTAAAAGTTTGAATTAAAAACCCAGTGATGTTGAAGCTTGAGGTTTTAATAGAAGAAGTGAAGTTGGTATTAAAAGGAAATGTTTTGAAGATACAAATTGTGCTTTCCACTTCAGGTTAAATCCTACTGTAGCTTATTATAACCTTATTTTTTTCTTAAAATTTATAAGTAGACTTGAATGTCCTCCAAAATTTTTTGGGAAAAAACTGTGCTTATTCACCTTACTTTGATATTGGTACTTTTGGTTTATTTTGCACAGTTCAGTATGTTTAATATTGAAGTTTTAGTATTTTACCTTACAATATTTATGTTAGAGTTTAAAAGAGTATTAATATTTTAACATATCGGTAAATGTATTAAATTGCAAACAACCCTACATCTTTTTGAGAGGATTTTTAGAAATTTTCTATGTATTTTTAAAATGCCCTGAATCTGTAAGAGCAATGTGCTGTGCATATTGAGTCATGCTAAAGGAGCAGCTCCCCTGTGTCTGAGTGCCTTTTAACATGAATTCAGAGTACTAGTTGTGCATAGGCTACAGCAGCTTGGTGAGTGCTGATGACTACTTCAGATGCAACACTGATGGCTGTCCTACTTTTGAATTTATTCTATCCCTCAATTTCCTTCTCCACAGCACCCAGCCTCCCAGCCTCCTCCTTTCCTGAAAAAGACAGTGTCGACTCCTCTATATTTTTAAAATATTGTATGTTTTCCTTTAGTGCAAAGGAGGAATACTACTTAGAGTTCATCAGACTTAACTGAAATAGTTACTTTTTTATGGCAGTGTTTTTAATTATTTTACTTTAGAAAGAGAACTTCAGCTTATTTTAGTGTGTGTATTTGTTTACTGTGCACAGTTGGAGCTCTTACAGAGCTTCCAAAGGCAAGTAGTGAATGTGAGCTAAGGGGATGCTTTCAAGTAGCTAAATAGTAATTGGGGACCTGAATACATGGAAAAACTACACTCTTTTCTCTTTTTCTTTTCTTTTCTTTTTTTTTCTCTTTCTGAAAGCTGATTTTTTTTCCTTCTTGTTACCATGCTTTGTGTTCTGGAATTTATATTGGTGTGTGGCATTGAAGAAAGCTTGCTTCAAACTCATGAAGTTTGAATTTCTTTCAATAAATGATTAAAGAGAGTGAAACAGAAAAAGCTAGATTTAGAATTTGATCTCTTTTTATTTTATTTTTCTTTTTTGCAATTACAAAACACTGAGAAAGAAAGGCTTTGGATAATAGCAACTGTGAGTCTGAAAGAGAGATTAATATGCTCCTGAAGATGTTTTGGAGTGGGTATACAGTAGGGATGCCAGTCCATATTTTGCTTCCTCATTATAAGCATTTTTGTTTCAAACCTGTTTTGCTTATAAGGATTACAAAAGCACTCCTAGAACCAAAATGCACAAGGCACTAGGATTCACCAGAATAAGTGTCAGTGTTTAGAGATTCACCAAGAACAAACCAGGTACCGTTTTAGCATCTTAATGTGTCTTTATAGTTATCTAGCTTCTGTCACTACTAGTTAAGTGCTTGTTTTAATAGAAGGGCTGTAATTGGCATTTGTTTACTTTTATTCCAAAGTATCTCATTGTACTATGGTTTCTGATTTATTTTTATTTAAATATGACACATTTTAACTTTACAATACACAGTAAATACACAAATTACTTTGCAGTATCATGCATGGATTTTGTAGAGATTTGTTGGTTTAACAGCCACCTGAAACTGGGTGATGATGGTACATTTAAGCTGGTGCTGCCATGCATCTGCTCCTGCTTAGTCCTTAATAATTCTGCTCTGTCAGAGGTATTAGTGGTTTCATGCCATCAGCAGTCTCTGCCCTCCTGAGTTTTTTAGGTGACTTACATGCATCTAAAGCCATGTAGTTAGTAACTCACAACGTATATTTCAGTATTTATACTGAAATAGAGGAGGGATGAGTAAGGGATGTGAAGCAGTGAACCAGGGCTCTGCCTCCTGGCTGGCGCCAGGTCATACTCTTTCCTTCGGTCCTCATAAACCTCACCTTTGCTGTCCTTCGGTTTGTCAGTTTTACTCATAATTTAAGGAGAGTGAAGCTAGTGGAAACCATGGGAGTATAAGTGCAGGACTACAGGCAAAATGAAGGGCACTGAGAAAGTCTGATTTGTAGCAGCCTCTCTAGGAGTGGGATTGACTAAAGACTCTTATGAATACGGCTTCAACCTTGATGGGTGTTTTGTTTTATTTTTTTTAAATATATATCAATGTACTGGTTTTCCCATGACCTGTTCTCTTCTCAGGAAAAACAGGGTATGCAAATTAAGTTATGATGAAAAAGGCAGGGAGGAACAAAACTAAAGCACCCTTTCTCCTTGGAGAGCTTCCTTTTTTTTTAACCTCCCATCTCTTTTTTTTTTTTTCTTCTGTGCTTGTAAAAAGAAACAGAAGATCTGTCTTCAGAAGGGGAGACCTTCTTTCAGCACTGTATCAAAGTGCAGGGGGCTGTTAATCATTTACGCATTTTGAGTTGGAAGAAAAAAAATCAGTAAGGTTATTCACTTCTGTGATGAGTCAAGGGGATAACTCTTAGTACTGTGAGTGGGTATTTTGTTCTGCTTTTATCCAAATCAGAAGGGAGGGAAAAGTATTATAAGTTGGTGACAGCTTTAATGCACAGATGTGAATACTTTAGTAACCATCATGTCATATAAATCCCAGACACCTGTCCAAACATCAGAATTAGCCTAGAAAAAATATTGTTATTTATTTTCCTACCTGAGTTGTTAGTGTCTACTAAAATCTGTTTACAGCTGAGCTTAAGTGTATTTTAGTTCTGATTGTACTAACAAATGCTTGAAAAATCCAGGACTATTGCACTGCTTATGAATTAGGACACATAGTTTTGTAACTTTTCAAACAGAAATGTAAAATGAGAACATGGTAGAGATCAGTGGACGTGTTAAATGGGGAAACTGCCTGTCTAGAACTGAAGCTCTTTGAGAATCTGTTTGCAGTGATGTGGGGTGGGGCGGTCCATATACATTCAGCGATCACTTCTCCAAACCAGTCGCTTTTGAGAAAAGGAATTCAATGTCAAAGCTTTTTACTGGAAAGTTTTCCTGTTTTGAGATGCTTACATGAAACATGAAAGTGCATGTTTGTTTTCCAGGGGGACAGAGGAAGCTTTAGCTTTGATGCCCATTAGCAGCAGCTCTTGCGCAGTTCGTACATGAGCCGTGTAGTCTGTATGTCCGTCCTCTCCCTGTCCCTCTCAGGGGTGCTGTGCCTGCTCAGGAGGAGGCATTTGAGAGACTGCTCCCTGCAGTGACTCCTGGGTGAGGATGGATTAGTGGAACTTCAGGGAAGAAAAAAGTGTTTTCAGCAACTTCTTTTTTTTCTCTACTTCTCTTGGAAAGGATAGGAAAGTACCCAGATTCTTACTGAATTACAGGGTTGAGTAGCAAAGGCCAGAGGTTCTGAAGTGTTTTAACAAACACAGAGCCCCATAAAGATTTATGTGCAGTCATTTCAGAAAGCAAAAATCGACTGAGGATTGGAAATGCAGGTGGCAGAACAACTTTTTGAGAGGTGGAATTGGGGCGATTCTTACTGCATGTGTAACACATTCCTTCATCACCTCATTCTCCATTGCAAGTGAGCAGTTCTAGAAGGGGAGAAAAAGGTGACAACAGAGGGAGCTGCTAGGGGAGGTGGCACAGAAGACGTTGGCCAGGAGATAGAACAGGGTATGGAAACAGAAGTGCTGATGTCCTTAATGTTTGTTAATGTGCTATCTCAGCTGTGTGCTAGGTTTATATGGTGGTTAGGGTTTTTTGATCTGTGTTTTTTATGTAAGCTATTCTGTAGCGAAGGTTTGACACAGTGATGCGCTTGCACTCTGGTAAGCGCCTGCTCTGTAAGAATCCGTCTTCTGAAGCGTGTCGTGTTTGATTGCAGAGTTGAAGGTAGATGCCTTCCAAAGAGGGTTCTTGGTCACATTTACCAAAACAGTATGTGTAGCTATGGGCTAAGATATCTAGCCTGCACAAGCAAAAACATAGCAACATTGGTGTAGTGATGCCCAGGCATTACTGCTTTTAGGACTGGACCGAAAATCTCAATGCATTGCTGTGTGGATGGACAAGCTCTTGTGAGAGATCTTTAATGTATTTCTTCATTGTACTGTATGAACGTGATTCAGACTGAGGCTGTGCACTAACACAAAAGCTAATTGTAGAGTAGGTTGGTTTAGCAGGTAGAGAAATGCCAGCACTTATCAGGTGATAGTCGTCAAGCCCAAACAAGGAAGCAAGTCATGAATTTAAGGGAACATCTGCTGATACAGTCTGAAAGTTTGCCTTGCTCTTCCACTTGAGTCATAAGAACTGTCAAAAAATACTTCTTGGTGATTCCTTGTGAAACAAAAGAGCCATGTGGTACTACTAGACTGTCGGATATAAAAAGACATTTTCCCGTAACCAGCCTGACACTTGCCTGCTGACTGACAGCACGTGCTTGTGAGGTCGCCTGTGAGAGAAAGTATAGTATGGAGAGAAATCATCTGCCTCCTGGGGTGAAGGATGTGCTGCACTTTGTGATTTAGGAGGTGTAAAAGAAACCAGATGCAAAATGTTTCAGAAAGGTGGAATGTGGCAGCCCAGACTAACGAGGCGCCAGTCCGTGTGAGGCCTTGGAGGACTGGGGATAATCCCAAACATGCCCTGGGAGGAATAGATAGAAGTGGTTATCCCACGCTTTGAAATAGTGGAATAGTGATACATTTGCTTCCATGGCAATTTCTCATCAAATTATCCATTTATTTTTAACCAAATATCATCATACAAATATCATGAAAATAAGTTGCTATAACTGTTTCTGATGTGCAAATGTTTGGAGCATATACGTATATGAGCGTATGTTGCACAGGTGGTAACTCTACATATTAACAGAGAGGTGTTTAAAAATAGAATTTATCCTGTACCAAAACGGTGCATCCCAGGCCTGTGATTGCATCAAGATGCATTGCAAGCCTGAGACACTACTAACTACTCCTGTTAGTACCCTGCCTGGGATTCATCCTCATATCGCACATCTCTGAGCAGCTCAAACACCTGCCTTTATTATCAGGGTGAAGCATGTAGCAATAGTAAAAAATAAGGGCAGGAAGGTGAACCTGTGAGAGAAGTGTTGCCTTGGCTCACAGAGGAGCACTGTCAGGATTCAGTCCTGGACCAGAGACAGCTCTTCTGAGTCCCAGGGCGCAATGACTGCGGAGCTACTGATAGTTGTGCTGGTGTTCACTCGATAAGTACCCAGCCCTTTATGCCAGGTTAATTTGAACAGCATTTAATCCTTGAAGAAGCTTTACATAACTAAAAGGCTTGGCTGCTTGAGTCATAAAAAGCCACAAATTACGGATGTCATGGTTTAAAGCTGGGCCGGCTATTAAACCTGTGGCAGATGCTCTCTGTTACCTGTCCCGCCCGCCCCCCCCCCCCCCCCCCCTTCCCCCCCAAAAGGGAAAGGGAAAAGGGAGAGAAAGTGCAGTTACTTAGAGGAGACTTAGCTGGAAGTAAAAATCACTGAAAGGAAAATTGGCCTGGTTTAGGCCAAACCAGGACAACGGAGAAGTTGATTTAGTTTATGTGTCACAGAAGTGTCTGACCTAAAGATGCAACAAAAAAGAGAGCAAGTTCCTCTAACCTTCTTTGGCACCATTTAAAGACTCTTTCAATGTAAGGAAAATATTTTGTTGATGTCAGCCATCCTCTGAAATGTGGAAGGAATGGAAAGCTGTGTCTGTCAGTAACAACATGCATCTTTTAGTGCTTCTGTTTCTGTTCTCTGCCTTAAGTTTTTGATTTGTTCTTTGGTGGCATGAAATGAAATTGATCTGACATACCAGAAGCACGTACATCGTTACTGACACAAATTGAGTGTTTTTAATAAAACTTTTTTAGAAGATATATCACCTACTAATTCAGTCTTTGTGTCTGTTCATGAAGATGAACAATGAAGTTTATTGAAGTCTTTACTACTACTTCACTGAGACTTTTATTATTTTTTTGAAAGGAAACTGATATTAAAAAAAAAAATCTAATATGGCAGACCTTCTTAGCTTAAAGGGTAAAATACTACTTGGATTCTTTATAAGAAATTTCAGGCTTGATATAATTGTTTTTCAGTGGACTTTCTGAAAAAAAATGGCAGTGTGACACACAACAGCAACACTGACTTTTTACCGAGATGTTACTAAAGATGCAGGTGCTTCCAGATGGCAATGTGGTGTATGCTGTATTTGATTTAAGAGAAATAGTTGGCTTTCAGGAGCCTCAAGTCAGATAATAATAAGAAAATAATGGTGATGTATTTTGTCTGTGCGCCCTGGGAAGCTCTGGAAGCTGAGTTGCTTGTTTTCCTATCTGTTTTTTCTTTCAGAGGCTTCCTTATCTCTCTAACTTCAAGGTTCCAAAGAGCAGGCACTATGACTAGTTATTTTTTCTAAGCATTATCAAAATATACTCCAAAATATTTTAAACCCTCACTTTCAAGCATATGTTTTCTCTCCTAATACTTCCTAAGAAGTGGCAGCTTGCCAATTTGAATGCTGAGAACTTGCACGGTCTGTTTGTTTTCAATCACTTACTAATCAGTTCTGTAAAATAAAATTTAGCCATATTCTGGTAGTATCATAAGTTAAAATAGTTTTTCTGGTCTATGTTCTAAATTGAGATGATGAGCTGGTATTTATGTATAATATGTGTATGTTGTATTCTTACTCGATGTACTGTACCTGTAGCCCACCAGTGTGACATTGAACTTTGGCGATGAAAACTGCTTGTTAAATCTTTTGTACCACCACACTTGCTTACTCATTTGGTGGTCTAGTTTTTCCCCTTCAGGATCGCTTGCATCTGTAGCATTTTATGCGAAAAAACTGCAGTCCTTGAATCTGGAAAGTGCTTGTTTAAAAGCAGCTTTATGAAGCTGGAATTTCTATTTGGCTCCGAATTAAACATTTGCCAATCTCGTAGACCAATCTCCCTTCCTGAGCATTTTCACGTCATAAAGTTTGTGCGGAGCAAAGCATGCTCTGACATTGTCTCTGTATCCTGTTACCTGTTATTGAGTGGTGCAGCAACAACTGTCCAGATACATAATTGAAAATTAATGAAGAACTTAGCTTTATATAGAAGACAATAGTATTCAGTTTGCTGCACGACAATAGCACTGATATCCTGTTTCAAACAAGCATGAAAGTAGCAGAGCCTTATTTATCTCACTAGTCAGCAGCAATCACTCCTGACTGCACACCGGAGGCAGATCTGCTGAGTGCAAAGGTGCCGTTTTTATGTGGTTATTTATCAGGCCAGAGCTGGTGCCTTTACTTTCAAAGCATTCATTTATTTTGGAGATTAGTATTCTTGCAGAAGAAAAGTATAAACCCATTTGAGGAGAAACAGCATTCAGAAAAAGTGCTTCAAACTTGCTCTTAGAAGTTACTTCCTTTATTTTCTCCATTATTTCAATATTTATCAAATAGGTTCAAAAGAAACTTTGTTTGTTATCTGTATGCCACCCTAGAGCTGTTGATAAAATACCTGTGGTAAAAGACCTGTCAGCCTGCATAGAAGTGAAGCAAGCTAGACTGTAGCACAAGACCAGCACAGTGTTTTCAGATACTTAATTTATTCCTAGCTTTGCTATTTATCTTTTGTACGTGTAAATTTTATTGACTTTTATGTTTATCTTTTTGTCTGTGGCCAGAACTACAAGAATGCTGATGCTGTTAGCAAGCACATGAGAAGATGTAACTTAGCTGTAAATGAGCAATGAGTTATGAAGGAAAGAGGAAATACAGGGAATTAATTATATCAGAGTAATATTTTTGTCTGGGTGCTGTAAGAGGTTTGGGATTTGATGTTGATTGTTGAAAAGAATAATTGCTACCAGTTTCTAAACATACAATGTTTTAACAAGAAGATAGGTATAGGGGCAGAGAGAGGGTGAAATAGGTTCGGGAGTAATTAGATAAGTTGAGCTGGACATGGGTTGATGCAGAGGTTCCTGGGAGGCTGCTGCAGCCACACTGAGTACTGGGCTTGCAGTCTCTAGGGCAACTGTTCCTTTATGTCATTTAATGCATACTCTGTGGCTCCCGCCCCAGCTTCTTGTCTTGACTTTGAGACATACCCTGAGTCTTGGGGGCACATGTGGCATACAGAATCACAGAATCAACCAGGTTGGAAGAGACCTCAGGGATCATTGAGTCCAACCGTTGCCCTGACACCACCCTGTCAACTAGACCATGGCACTAAGTGCCATGTCCAGTCTTTTCTTAAACACATCCAGAGATGGTGACTCCACCACCTCCCTGGGCAGCCCATTCCAATGTCTAATGACCCTTTCTGAAAAGAAATTCTTCCTAATGTCCAACCTGAACCTCCCCTGGCGAAGCTTGAGGCTGCTCCTGACCACCAGTAAAATAAACTCACCCATTTTTGCTTCAAATTAAGTTGAGATTATTTCTTTTAAGAGTAAAACAATCAATATAAAGGTAAAGATGCCTGTCTTTAAAAATAATGCTGAGACCTGACTATCCAAAAGTTTGGAAGTCACCACTCTAGAGTATTGAGAAACTGTCTAAACTCACTTCTGAACTACTGACAGTTTTTGATTATTCATGGAGGACAGGAGACCATAAGAGGATGGGAAACGGCAAAAATAAAAATAAACCAAATCTTCAAAGTGACCTGCAAAAGTCTGAAGTGAATTATGTCATTTTGCAATGTGCAGGGCAAAGTGAGGGGTATGTGAAGTTAGAAGCAAGCCCCCCCATCCCTTTCCTTTTCTGTGTTGGTTGGGGTTTTTTTGTTTGTTTGTTTGGGTTTTTTTTTAATTAGTTCTGAGATTGTTCATGCTATTGCTTCCTTGACTTGCAGGAAGAGATTGTTGTGGGGGGGAGGTGTGGGGCTCAAATATTTGTTCTTGGAACTCCTGCATCTTCTTTTTTAGTCACAAGACTTAAATGTTTTTAATAAAGTTGGCTTTGTCTCCAAAATGTGAATTTAGTACTTAAAATCAAATAGTGAATTAGTGTTTTATAGACTATTTTCTCATCTACACTGACCTTCTCCCACTACCAAGGTCGTTCAGCTGTACTGCAGAGAGGAAGTGTGGAAGGAAAAATGTTCTCAGTTTGGCAGGAGCCGCTACAACCACTAGGGATTTTAAGCAGTGGGTCATTTAAGCACTGTGATTTGTTAAAGTACCTGGAATTTGCTCAGAACATTCTTGTTGTTGCTGTGGCTGGTGGAGAAGCACTTATTCAGTTTTCCAGTGTGGTCAAAGTGTGAACAGCAAAGTTCATTCCTATACTTTGGACATACCTTCTAATGCAGCCTGCTTTCAACACTATCCTGAGTGACCATTTTCAAGCTTGTTAGCTAACAGGGTTTGTTTCTACATGTAGGAATCACGACAAACTGCAGTGTAGGATGGTCGAACCATTAAATAATATACAGCCTGTTGCACTTGGCATAGCTCCTTATTGTAGCCTCAATGTATATGCCAAGTCCAAAGAGGCAAAGCCAAACATATCGGGGCATATTGAGGTGCTACAATTCTTATTTAAAATGTGTGTGTGTGTATTTATATATGAATTATGCTAATCCCAAATGATGATATCAATTTACAGTCTGACAAATTGTCTGTGCTAGATAGTAAATGTTCATTCTCTGCTCTACGCTGGAGGATGGAGCTTGTTGTAACTCAATCGCTCTCCTCCCTGCGGCCCCATAGTGAGGCCCCTCGGTTAAGGGGAGTGTATAAACAGCTGCAGCAAGGCTGTTGCGAATACAGATGTCTTCATGAAGTGGGATCTCTGGGTCACCAGGGACTGTGCAAGCCATACTAAATGGGTTTGCAGGAACTGCTCCATGTGTTAGCCAGCTGAGCTGTGCTGTTGTCCTCTAGAGAAATGCTCTGTTGACTTTCGCCCACAGTCCTGCCCCCACCACGCTGTCCATCTTCGTCTTCTGGGCTTCTGAAGCCATCTGTCCTTCCTATGCCACTTTGTCCTCAGCCTGGTTGTCCGAACAACAGGTTTCCTAAAATGCTGTTGGACTGCATTTGAGTCACAAGTCAGCAGCTGTGCTCTTACCAAGCCCTTTACTTCTGTTCTTGATCCCATTCAGATACAACAGGATGTAAGCATGGGACCAAAATGGGTGAGTTTATTTTACTGGTGGTCAGGAGCTATTTGTCGATCACTTGCTGAATTTCTGGTGGCTTGAGGAGTCATTGTGATTATTGTACACAACTCATAGATCCTATCTCGGTCTAACTTCAGTGTTAGCCTTGTTTTGATCAGCAGGTTGGGACTAGATGACCTCCAGAGGTCACTCCCAACCTAAATTATTCTGCAATTTATACCATGATTTAAACAGTATGGTTAAGGAGTAGATGCTACAGGCCAAAGAACTGGTGAACATAGCACAGAATTGGGAAACAATAGGTGATTCACTGGCTAAAAGATAAAGGGGAGTTAAGTATGTATCTCTCTTGTGCAAGGTATTTGCATAGGCTGGTATTCAAAGGATCTTGATAAGCCACTATCTAATTGATAGCACATAGAAATAAAGGTCTGTGTATATATCTGGTATGAATTTTGTTTAAAATGCTTATTCTGAGCTTTCCTTAAAAGAGAGCTACCCACAAAATGTTTACTGCTAAGGCTACGCAAGTAGTGTACGTGTAGAATCAAGATATAAAAAAGGGTTAACTTGTAGCTTTTTGTCACCTCTGATACATCATTAACTCGTATTCCGTCATACCCGTTTAAAAACAACTCAGTAACAACAGGGTGATTGCGTTTATTCACCAGAATAAAACTTTCTACAATAATATATTGGCTTAGTGATACATTTGTGTATATTCATTTTGCAGTTGACTTGTTAACGTTATTGAATCATTGAACTTTCATTCCACGTATAACCAAGCATTCGTTTTGCTACTGCTATCATCACAAAGCATAAACACCATTGCTTGGCTAGAACGATATGTGCTCTCCTAATACGTTTATTCTACAAATGGTGATTTGTGGTCCAATGTACGTTAACTACGAGTGCATAACGTGTCATTTTTTCCCTTGAAGTAGAAGAATCATCATATGCTTTTGGAACTTGAACAATAAATACAAATCTGAAATGGTACAAATACCTGCTTGGAAGTCAAATTAACACAGGGCTTAGTGCATGCTTTATACCTTGTGATATTCAATCTTAGTTACCTGATACTACCATTATTTTCATAAAGCAGGTACTGAAAATTGTACTCTTTTGGCTTGTACGATTAATACCTGTATTACAAAGTTACACACATCCAGATCACCTGGATTTTTTCTGTATCCTCTTTGCAAGTTATCCAAGCCACCTTAACCCTGGGGATCTTGCGAGGATGCTGGTCCCAGTGATGTGGGCTGTACACGCAAGCCATGCCATGGAGGGTCCAGATATTTCCCTGAACTATGCCTTAATTAGTACTATGTTCATCATTGTTCTTATGATAATTCTCTTTTCTTTTTCTTTTCTTTTCTTTTTTTGCAAACCATGACGAAGTGGGGAGAAATAATCTGTTTCTATGTGGAGGGGGAGATACCTTTAAGGCCATGACGGTTGCTGCAATGAAGACACAATACAGAGGCACCTGGGATGACATCTAGTTCAAGCCATAGATTATAACTACCAGTTTCAGATTCCCTTGTCACTGGGGGTTTGTGGCACATGGGTCCTTCTGCACTACTGGGTGCACCCTCCAGCTGCAGCCAAGATCCCTGCCAGTCCTGGGGGATTGTTTTGTTGTTTTAAAAGCCACCACTAGCCAATATTGCTGTGCCTGCTCCCAGGTGTATTGTTTTTGAAACCTTTGTATTTGCTTGGCTCACGGGGTGTGTGCTTTTCCTGTTCCTCCCCGGCGTGTGCCTGCGCAGAGGCAGGAGCCTGAGCCTGCTGCTTGTGTTGCTCCTGCCTCTGTAGCTTACTGGCATCTCTGCAGCATTTATCGCAGGAAAATGCATCCGTGCTGGTGCTTCAGGAGAGGATCCTGCAGTGGAGGACAACTGCGTAGTTGGGGTTGGCTACACGTGTTCACAGCCAGCGTCATCCGACTGACGGTGCGATCCATGCGGTGTTGGCAGGCTTGCCAAGGCCAGTGCATGGTGTGTCCCATGGGCACAGGGATTAGCAGAGTGGCTCCAGCTTCCCCAGCATGGGCTGGAGCGCCAGCTTCTTCTGCTCTGGAGAGCTTTCACTTTCGCAGTTCGCCTGGAGAGCTGCTGGTGTCTTCTGAATAACTTCTCTCATTTGAAGATTCAGTAAAAAGGCTGACAACTTATGTAAATTCTTCTTGTTTTGAAACATATCTCCCCTTTTTAAGCAGATATGTTTATCCTCTGTCATTTTTCTCACTTGTAAAGTCTGTCCCATGGTGTTATTTAAGCATGGATATCTGCACCTACTCACCTTATAGCTCTTCTTGAGTGCTGGTGATTGCACTACAAAAATAGAAACCAGTGTTTTATATTTATTCTTGGTAATAAATGACCTTGGGACCTGGTTTCTCAGGAACTAAACTGTAAATAATTAAGCTTTAGCTCTGTGGAACACTCACTCAACCCAGGCTGTTTCTAGCTGTGATCTTTTAATAGTTAACTTCTATTTCCTTTCCCAGATACTATGGTTAAGTGAGGTGGTCAAAACAAACAAATAAAAATTAAATGCTATGCGCACCTTTTATATGTACACAATAAAGTAAACGCTGTGCACAGTCAAAAAAAACCCAACCCTGATAACTGCAGAACAGCCAAGCTTCAGGTCCAACTTGGCCTAACAATCTGAAGTAGGAGCAGGCTCTCAAGATCATTGATTCCTGATTTTACTCTGAAAATATATCACAACTGTGAAGTTTGGGCATCTGAGTTTTGATCTTGACCAACCTGTATTAGCAATTGAGATTTTTTTTTCCTTCATATCCAAAGGGAGTGGGGAGGAGACTTGGGAGGGTGCAATTTTTCAAGAGTAGCTGATGAAGGTGGAGGATTCTAAATTCCTGCAAAGAGTAAGTTTCCTTTCTAAAACTTTTTTTTTTAAAGTTTGGAGTATTCAAAGAGTGCCTGGTTTAGGTTTTTTCATCAGGCAAGGCTAATATTTTGGGGAGTTCTGAGCAGACTGATCTATGAACAGCAATGCTCAAATTACACACTGCAGGATTTAATCCTGGGAGCATATTGTGGTGAAATAAATTATTTACTGAGGCATTTGGTAGTGAGTGTTAAACATGACAAAAGCGGCCAGCTGACTGCACTACTGCACACACAAATATTACTCACGCCATGTTTTTCTTCTGAGAATCATCTTGGTACATGCAAGTGCCTTGATTCTCATAAAATTTGGATCTTTTTCAAAATCAGTACTTAAAAAAGACAAATGGAAGCTGAGCAACTGACTGATCTATGGTTCTTTCACCCTCCTCCCCTAAAACTCTGTGGAAAGGAAAAAAAAATGGAAAACTGTAGCTTTCATTTGGAGCGAGACTGGTTTGTGTCTTATAATGCTCTTGCTCTTTTAGAGTTTTCTTTCACTTCTAATTCATGCTATCAGCCTATCTCATAGTTGACTTGTAATGATTATCTGTGCTGAATAATTATTTCAGTGTCCAGGCAGTCTCAGACTCTGTACACTGTTGTGACTTTACCCCTTGCATCCCACTTCTAAGTAGTTCTTACATGTCATCTCCATCTTCTAACAGAGTTTCCAAGAATTTTGGTAACCCTATGGGCTTCTTTTTTCTGCTTTTGTAATTTGATTTTAAGTATTGAACTGTTGCTCTGAATATTTATTATATTAGCAATCACATGTCAAAGTTTCTGTGTGCAACAAGACAGGGATTAAAATTTAACAGGGATTAAAAAAAAAGAACAAAAAATAAACTGGAAGCAAGGTTTTCCCCCTGGCCTTATTTGTAGGCTTGGGAGAGAGCAACACAGCTGACTTGAACTCTGTGGGGATGTGGACAGTAGGTAAAATATATTATATTGTAGGGAAACAGTTCTCTCTAGATAATTCAAAAACACACAAAAAATCATTATGCTGCTTACAGTTTCCTTTGTTACTCTTGTGGCTTGTAATGTATCCCAAATTCCTCAGGTTTTGTGCAATCTTTTCTCTTCCACAAATCTGGAGCTGTGGATGCTTCCTCCCTCCTCTGCAGCACTCTGCTCCTGGGGAGGGGGGGTGTCCAAATGCCATTTCTGAGTAATGAACCACCCCGTGTTCAGGCCAACAGCGTGAGTCAGGAGTGAGAGATTTCTTCCGTTCCTTGCCTCCGCTTGGACAGTTTTGGAAATCAGCTCTGGAAAAGCATTTATGGTCAGTTTGGCATTGGTTTTTAGATTGCATGTGGCTAGTTTTCTGCATCATGTGTATTATTCTCTTGGATAATATCCCCTTGGAGTGCACTAAAACATGAGGAGAGGAACATTAGATAAGAACAGCCTAATATTAGGGAAGTGCAAATTACATGACATCACATTTTACATATTTCTATTTCAAGAGCAAGTCCAAGAGAGTATCATCTTCTCCCTCATTAGAGATACCTTATTATTTTATGTACTAAGGGCAATTTACAGTGGTTAAAGACTTGCTTGTTAACCCTTCACAGTAAGCGTCATCTGCTGCAGTTCAGTGTGTTAGACTTCATTACCCAGAGTAAGGATGCTGTGCCATGTATGCCTGAAATTTTGAAGGACAGCCATTGCTGCTGCTGGTTTTGTGTTACCGGAGCACTTTGTCCTCCTTATGATGTGCCAGAGATGTCTGATCGTGTGCGTTAGGGCTGCGATGCTGCTTCTGCTCATGATTAAAAGGAAAGTGGATGTTTAGCATCTCTTGAGCTTCCAGATTGCACAAAGCCTGAGCAAGAGAGTGGGGCCACGCTGTTGATGGTGCAGGTGTGAAGGGGGCTGGTTGTGAAGGCTGGCAAACCGGTGCCTCTGCTTCTAGGTGATGTGAAACCATTCAGTGCCCAGGAGGGGAAAGCCCTGTGCATGGTGAGAAGTAGCCATCTGCTAAGCAATACTAAAACTTGGCAGGAGTGAACTACGCAGGAGCCCCTGGTGCTTGCCAATTGATCTGGGCAGCAGGAAAAGATGTTAGGACATCTGTTGGGATTTCCCTGTTTGTAGAATAATGGATCCCCTCCCTCCCCAAAATCTATGATTTTCTGATATGTTCTTTGCGGAAGCATACAAATATTCTGGGGACTTTTTCTAAACCGAGCTATACATGCTCTTCACTGGGAAAAGAAGCAGTGAGGAAGATGGAGGCAACAGGGCTCAATCTTTCAGAAATGTTAAGGAGTTTTGAGGATATTGGCTGCAAGTGCCTTTATTTGAGCCTAAAACAGTGTGAGCTTTCTCCCCATCCCTGGATAATAAGTTCTCAGTATTATCTCCAAATGAGCATGGGTTTTAGCATGTCTCAAGGCTGTCATCTGAAACCTGGTGTACCTTTCCTTTAGTCAGGTGTGAGAATCCAAACTGAGGGCCCCTCCTAAGGTACAAGAGAAACTCTAGGGTGACAGGAGCAAGTGTGGCAGGGGTGCATGGGCAGGAGGGGATGGGCAGCATGGTTGTGCTCTCAGCACTATGTTTCTGCTAGCAAAAGTACTCTCTTGTGTCTCATCTGCATTTTTTTTCCCTTGGGTGTAAGATTTTCAAGAGTTGCTGCTCCAGTAGTAAAACTGGAAAGCTTGTGCCCAGGAGAACAATCTTGTAGCAGGAAAAGGGCTGAATCCAATGGCCTTCTCTCTTTCTAATTTCTGTAATCCTTGACCTCCCCAATCTGATTAAAGCAGTGATCTCATTCCATTTTTCTAACTTGGTTTAGAGAAAATGGGTGCGTGTATCTCCCGTTAACATCACTGGAGAGGCTGGCACCGGCCGAGATTTACATATGCTCGGCAGAACTGAGTCACAGAGCTGAATAATGGCAAAGGAAGCAAGATTTTTTTGATATATATTTTGCCTAAATGTCACCTTCAGTGCTCTGGACTCTAGCCATGCTGTTTTCCCTTTGACAAAGGGCACAAAGGTAGTTGGCTTGGCCTGCTTGGCTAGATATTAATTGTCCTTTGGGTAGAAGTATTGACCTTGCTATTCACGGGCAGCAAATGGTTCAGTGACCGCTCTGTTCCTGCCACGCAATGCAACATCCCAATTAATGGCTTCGCTCCCACTGGCCCTCCTGTGTGGCTGACGAGGGAAACAGCCACAACATCCATGGGGTGGGTGAGATGGGTGTCCCACAGGGTCATTTCTGGAGAAGGTGACTCAGTGGGGTGTGGAGTCAGGCCCATGCCAGGGCAGCTGCCTGGGGGCCCAAGTCTTGCAGTGGTAGCGAGGGAGGTCAGGGGTAAAAGCAGCATGGTGCTGAGTGTGGGGCAGCTCTGCCTGGGGAGAGGTTTTTACAGACCATCACTAGCTGTTTCTTGAGTATTTGCAAAAACAGCTTTGTAGGGCTGAACAGTGTGCTGAGCATGATAGGGGGCAGGTTGCTGCTGAAATACCAGCTCGAGGTGTGACTGGAGGTCTGCCCTCACCCGAGTCCTTGCTGCACCTGAGCTGCTGAAGCCCCAGGGCCACTTTGCTGTGGGGTGGCTGATCTGCTTAAGGACTGGGGCGAGCTCATCTTACTGGAGCAATACACTGCATCTCTGACTTGCTTGTGGAAATGGGGGACAAAACGTAGTGTTTCAGACCAGGCAGGAGGAGATTCAGTAACGCCAGGCGCTGTTGCTGTGTTGCTGTCTGTCAGACAGCGTACAGCTGCAGACCACAGACCTCTGGTGCAAAATCCTCACTGGTCTGCGCTGCTGGCTGCACCCTGTGGAGGTTTCCCATCGTGTTGTGGCCTCTCTTTGCAATAAAACTGGATTGTCCCATTGGTGAAGTAATGTATGGATAGCTGGAGTAAAGGCAAGCCTGGAGAGAACAGAATATTTAAAAAGCCATTTAGGTCTGTTTCTTAAAGCGTAAGGCAGTGGCAGAGGAACATGAGAGCAGGGCCCTGTTCAGCAGGCTTTTTGCAAAGTACCAGTTTGGGGCAGGGAGTCTCTTAAGAGCTACATGCTTGGTTTGTGAAGAGAATTTTTAAAACGTGACCCAAGTGTGGATAGCCTGGGGTCTATCTAAGCTGTTTGTGGATGGACAAAGATGGGGCATCCGACAACCTTCCTGCTGTCCCAGTAAACTGCCTTATCCCTGTGCTAAGTTTTATTTGTACTGTAATCTCAACCTCTGCAAGTTGCAGCTCACTCTGCTCTGCTGGATTTCAAACTCTGGCTCCCAGAGGGAAGTTGAGATTTTTATGTCACCTTTTTGCATCCTTGTAAAGGCAGAAAGAGGGCATAGGCAATTAGAGCAGTAATTACTTCTACCATTTCACCTAAATCTGTCTGTGAACGACTGTGAGTTTTCAGAAAGCTTAAAGCAATAGCTGGGAAACACAAATTATCACATCCATTCATGAAATAACCTACCTCTAATGCTTTTGCTACCTCCATTGGGAAAGACAATATTTACAACTATCAGTGTTAATTATCTCAGTGGTCATCCAACCCGATCAGATAGGAGATGAAAGACAGTCACGGTGCAGATGGCAGAGTCCCTGTCTTAAAGGCCTTGGACAACATTGGGAACTATTTTTGAGGCTGCAATTGGATTATTTTTTCTTGAATTACTTTGTTACAGAAAGTCTGCAGTAGATGTGCATGACAAAAGGAAAAGGAGGAGAAAAGCGTAAGGCTGAATTAAACAATATGAGGAAAGAGAAGAGGTTATACAAAGTTGAAGAAACAAGGGGATATGGTTTAGAAAAACACTGAGATAATGAAAGATAATATATAGATGGAGTAACTGTAATATTGTTCCCCCTGAAACTTGCCTTGTGGGCTCCTATGGGAAAATAGAAGTTGACGTCTGCTTACTTTGGATTGCTTAGCTGGAAAAACATACGAGATTATATGCCTGAAACGACATCCTTGTAGGCGTATTGCTGTGTTGATATGAGTGATAACTTATAAAAGAGAGAGGAGGTAGCAGTAAGCTGACTATTCTTTATCAAACAAGACTGAGGAACAGGATATTTTTATAAGCCCGTTTTAACACTGATTGGATGCATGTTGTTGTTACATTTTTTCTTTTTTCTTAAATAACCTAATGTATTTATTGGGTATGCTGTGGATAGAAGCAGTATTAAGTGAGTTTAAATTGCAACAATGATTTAGATTATTTCTTGAGAAAAACATTTTCAGAGTAAGGCTAATGAGCCTCTGGGTTTCCCCAGGCTTGGTTTTTAGCCTCTCTCACTGGTGGCCCAAGGAAGAGGTTGTGCAAATACCTTTTGGGAAGTATCTTGGCATAGTTGCTCCTGCCTTGAGGATGGGAGATGTCTTCTTTCCTTTTCAGCCCTATTTTCTGTGATGGTTTGTGAAACTGTTTAGAAAATATTGGGTTTTGGGGAAGCACATGTGCATGGTAAATCCCGCTATGATCTGAATAAATTCCCAAGAATTTTCTTCATGTTCTTTTATGCCTTGGCTCTGCACTAGACCTGCCCTAGGTTAAACAGCAAGCATCTTGATCAGAGTCCTGCATGAAAACATAGGTACCTAAGTATCTTTGTCAGTATGTTTCATAATTCTTTATACCTCTAAAACATGAATATACTTTAGTCTCTTTTCATGTTAATTAGTGTGGAGTTCAAAAGGGTACATGCTTAATGTTTTAAACGTCTAAAGATAACTGAAAGCTCTTTTTCATAAAAGAGCTTCTTTAAAAAGCTTTGCTTTTATTCTTTAGTCTTATTTTATTCTTTTAGTTGCTTCTTACAGTAATATAAAGACATATGTAATGAAAACAAGCAATAAGTACTGGGAATGGCAAATAGAAAAAGGATAAGAGGTAGAGAAAAAGAGTTCTGCTTTTCATAGGATTTCAGAAGTCATTGGGTGCTTGCTAGAAGTGCTGGCTCTAATCCAATGTGCTTTTATTGGCATACATGAACAAATTATCCAGGGCACAGCTATTTTTCTTACTGTAGTAAAAACAGGGACTCTGAATGGAGGCTTTGTGTAGAACAAATATTTTTCCTTTGAAACTGGGTACGAATTTAAAGTTTATCTAGTGTTCCTTCTGGAAAAGGAAAAAATATCCTTCTCAAGCTCATCAAACAGAAAATATATAATAGTATAGGCAACTCAGAGCTCTATAAACAAAATTTAATCATTGCTGAGGAGCTGGTGAAGTTTTATAATAAACAGGATTTCTTAGTTGCCTACAATGTGGGAGAAAGCTCTGTTTATATAGGCCTTCATCCTTCAAAAGTTTTCTGTGCATGCTTTCTCCCTAGCATCTCTTGCAGGGCTCTACATGTTTTCTAGCCACATGATTGTAACCAGGAGGATAAGGGCCTTATGGAAAATAGCTCTTAAGATAACATTCATTGCTTTAAGGACTATCTCCACTCCATGGGTAATCCTTCTTATTCCAATTGAACATGTAACTCACTTTGTGGTAGTACCATTGCTATTGAAAGTCAAGCAGCCTGTGAAGTGTGAAAATTCTGTTCAGTATCATGTATTAGAAGTACCAAATAGATACAGAGTGGTCCAAATATGCTTTTTGGGGTGGGGAAAAGACAACAAAGAAAAATCCAACCAACCAACCTAGTCATCTCCAATGACTATCATTTGTGCAAGATCCCCATAAAGTAGTGACCCGTCTTGAAAGGTGAAGAGGTTATGTCTTTCTTAGCTCTCTAGGAGGGTAACCATATCTTTGAAAAAAGATTTTAGATGGGAATTTCTTATGTCATGTTAAGATCACTAGAATCATCTCTACTGCATGGAAATAAATGGTGCACACAGATTTCCCCAACCTCATCCATCACCCCTCTAAGCAGGAAAAGATCAAAAAGCATTACCACATATGGCTTTTTTAGCTCCTTCCTACTCACACTGATTTCACACACTTATTTCTAATAGAAGAACTGAGTGGAGAACAGTAATTCCATATTCTGGAAGATTTTTGAAAGTTAGCTTCCTTCAAAACCTGTGGAAAATTTCCAAAAAATAGATCTCCTCTGAGGTTTCCTGGGAGCAGGGTATGTTAGGCTCCTGTCCCAGACTGAGGTTTCCATTGGTAACCTATCTGACATCAGTTTAAAAAAAAAAATTGACATTAGAAATGCCTCAACAAAATGTTTTCAATTCAATGAATGAGCAAATTGCAATAAAATACCTGATTGCAGTATTTCAGAATCCCTTTCTAGTGATAGCTTGTTAAACTTGGCTTGGTAACCAGCAATGACAAATTCCTGGAAAAAAATTTCTTGTGATATGTGAAAATTCAGGCTCCACAATTAGAGGACATTGGAGCCAAACACATATTACACTGATTATAATTTGTCTTTTATAAGGTTTCTAATTTTGTCATCTTTAATCGCTGGATATTTGCTGGAAACCTAGTATGTGATTATAAGGGCATTGAAATCTAAGAGTATATGCTTTTGCTTCTAAAAGTCAAGCCTGTAACTTGCCAAGCCTGGGCATTCACATCAGAGACTGCTTTTGGAAATGTGAATTTGTTAATTGATTTGGAAAAAAAATCACATTTCTGCATTTGATTAGGTAATTTAAAAAAAAAAACAAACAAAAAAACCCCAAACCTCAAAAATTTGACATTGGTTGAATATGTTTTTGGTTTTGTAATGCATGTAGAGGAAGGGCTTGGCCCAGACTGATGGAGGAGAAAATTGTATCTGTACAGAGAGACATGAGTAATTGAAACTAGAAAATCAGAGACACGAAATGCCAAAAGTTTAAATTAATTTTCTTCCCACAAATTGTGGAATCTGTTATTGTTCAGTCTATTTTTCTTTCACGATACAAATGCTGAGTTACGGAAGTACACTGTTAATACTGCAGCAGGGTGTGACCTTATTCAGCTGTGACCTCAGTTCAGTAAGTTCTTTTACGCCTGAATCGCCTCACGCTGAGTAATTCTAGCCCCAATGTGGACTGATCAGTTAAGCTTAGATACTTAAGATAGTGCCTTTTGTTTACTCGCTGAATTGCAATATAGTCTCTTTGGGTTATGTGCACATTAATGCAAACGAAAATTGATGTTCAAGATTTTTGATGACCCAAACAAGCATCTCCAGCTGATGTTTGGAGGCAGGTGACTTATTGCGTGTCTGAAAGTGCTGAGAACTGTGTAGCCTGTGTTCAAGGTCACGCGTCTTACTGCGCAGTTATGTGTCTGTTTTTAACTCTAGGTGAGGGGAAGTTGTCCTTGAAGTTTGTTGTTTCAGATTCCAGGTTCAGAAGGAAAAGCACCGGGGAAGTGCTGTATGATATAGAGGGACTGGCCGTTTGACTTCGCAATTCTATACAAGCAAACAAGTCACACAGCTCTTCTCATATCTCTGCATTACTCCACTCTGCTGTGGGGTGGGAAATGATTTTTAGATTACCTGATTGGTGTCAAGGAGGTATTTCAAGTAGAAGGGGGAAAAAAAAGAAAAAGTAAAGTTCCCTTGAAAAACATTTTTTTTCCAGTGCATATTTTCCAGTGACAACAACTGTACTTTTGACAGTATTAAATTGAACATCTCAATCAGTTCACTTAGCACCCCTGAGTGATGGTGGTATGGCTTCTTTCTTTCATAGGTGGGAAAAACCAAACGGGATTTCTAAGTCAGTGACTGCTGGTGCTAGGTCTTTAAATAGCTTCTAGTGCAACGTATTCTCCAATTCTCTTTAAAAATTGATTTTGTTTTCTTCTGCCTTTTCTCTCTTCTACCTTATTTTCATAGTCCCTGTGGTTTTATTTTTGTTGTTACCTTGCTGTATGGACACTGTGTATCTAGGCACCTTCTCACGATGTCTCCTACTATTAATGAAAAATACAAGAGGTAGTGATCAATTGAGTGACTGGATGGCAACTTAGATACCAACTTTCAGGAGCAGCATTTTCCCCCAGAGATTAAAAACAAAGTAATTTTCTTAGGCCCTAGCACAGTCTGAAGGAAATAGGATTCCTGTAATACAGGGTAAGTTTTAAAGGTAACATACAGTTTTCGGTTGTTAGTGTCTGTAAACCAGCTTCAGTTACATGGTGAATGTGCCCTGCTGTGAGGTCAGGCATGGAAGTTTGACTCACAGGTATTGGCAATGTTGCTGCTGTACAATGCATCTTCCTCACTGCATTACTTTGAGGACAAATTCTACTTCATATGTGTTTTGTGTGTGCATGACAAGTGAAAACTTGGTCTATTTTAGGAGACATGCCGACTATATTTGGAATGAATTCAAATACTTCCAGGTATCACCTGTTAATTTAATACTTTCATGTATACAGGGTGTTGCATGGACGTTGAACTGTTAGGGAAATATTTTAAATTACTTCTGAGAATATGAACACTCTACTAACTTTTGTAGTATTAAAATCTTATTTAATGTCAAAAACTTGTGATGGTGGTATTTGTTTTAAATCAGGTTACCTAAAGTCACAAGCCTTGTGAAGCTTCATCTGCTGCCTTGTTTGCGCATTATTTGATCTGTGTGAAACAAGAGGCCTTTCTTAATAGGGAAGTTTGAAGAGCTAATGAGCATTATTAAAATAGCATCTGTTCTCTTATTAAATTTTAAAATAAAAGTTTTAGTTTTGCTGTTGAGCTCCACTGTGAGCTTACCAAATAAATTGGCTCAGCAAAGTCAGTTTGCTGTGGTCTGATCCGTAACTTTTAAATCTTACGTATTTGCTCAATCTCATTAAACATAGCCTTTTCGGTTTTGAGATAACTGAACAGCTTGAAAACTGCTTTTTTTTTTTTCCACCTTATAGAAAATGAAAATTTACAGTGAGGTACAGAGTATGAACCCTTCCCGTAGTAAAGTTTGAGGCTTTTCAGACTTGTGTGAATTGTCATTCAGAACATTTTATTGGTGGAAGAGAATAAGATTTCATAAATGATTCTGGGTCCATATCATTAAAGGATACCATCCAAGGGTGGTCCACAATAGTATGGAGCTCAGGTGTTTAAGATAATCAGGAAACCAGTGGATGTTGCTCCTACTCAACTTTAAAAATCTTGTTTAATTCAAGATTGTAACTGGCTACTAATCTAGAAATTGGTTCTTTTAAGTAACTAGCTGATGGATTTTAATGGAAATTGGCCTTTGTCCCGATTTATTCTGTGTGCTGCCATGTTAAGAATAAATGAGAATAGATTGATGGGATATCAGCTGTGTGGGGTTTTGTGTTTGGCTTTTTTTTTTTGTCTGTTTGTTTTTTTTAAATAGGGCTAGAGTGAAAGTTTAAGTAGGGAGCAATAAGCAAGCCTTGCAATAGGAGTCATCTATTGCCATGCCTGAGACCACGATAACTGCACCATTGGTGGCTGGCTACGAGGCCTACAGGATAAAAGCTAATTCAGTTTTGGTAAAGTTGCTGTAGAAAGTAAATTTGTGAAGACAAGAATTAGATCTTCCCACAGTTCTATTAAACTAAGTTAGAGAGGCATTGATGAGTGTTTCTGTCCTTTTTCGTCCTCCTCCTCCTCCATGTTAATTTTAATGGTCTGGGTGGAGTATGTCATTATATAGTTTCAGTTCAGCTTTTGTTATGGACATTTTAATAATGTCAGTGTGTCATGGCACAGCTGTTAACCTTGCAAGTAGAGGTGGATAGGTGGTTAAGCCAGTTTCATTTGGTTGACTTGCAGCAGCAAGCAGTATTTTAGCTATGTTGGGAGTTCACTCATTTTTTGGCCAGACTGAGAGGAAAACTTTATCTAAGACAGCAACAGACAACACCTAAAGACATTGTCTCGTTCTTTTTTATATCCTTACGGTACTACTACCTTAAGTCTTATCATTTCTTAACATTTTCACAAGCACTTCAGTGCAGGAAACTGTTCAGAAATACTTCATCAACTGATGAACAGTTGATGAACTGTTAATCAACATTTCAGCCCGTTTTCAACGTGAAAGGGAAAAGTATGTCCAAATTTCATGATCTTTTTGACATGGCGTCTTCAGGGTGGTGGGAAGCATGCTTATATGGCATCTGGAAAGAAGCACCCTTTGCACACTGTTTCTTGCAGAGTTTTCTGCTGGCCCACCTAAACATGCACACTAGAATTAATAATACAATTTATAAGTTCTCATTTCTAAAGTCAAATTGATGGCTTGTTGGTTGCACACTGCAAGCTGACTTTCAAAGCAGTATCTGGAGTGGCCTGTTTTGAAATCTAATGATCTAGTTTGAAGTATGACTAAACAAGGAATAAAAGGAAATAATGAAAAAATTAGAGGGTGTGAAGAAGAGAAATAAAACTGTGGTATCTGTGCTAGGTCAGTTGTATTCACCAGTCAGTGGTTCCAAATCAGATTTAAGAAAAAAAAAACAACAAAACCACCAAAAACCCAAACCAGAACAAATTAATGTACATCTCTCTTCAGGTGGTTATATTGAGAGCACTGTTGTAGCCATGTTGAGATTAGGATTTGTGAGTAAGAATAGTATCCTTTGCTAGCTTACTCCTGGGAGTGGGGGGGGGAATAGGTGTTTTCCAGGCACCTGGGCCCTTCCTCAGGTCTGAAATAAAAGCAGTGGCATTCGAAGTCAAGTGTGAATTGAGAACCACTGCTCTGAATTTCAATAAATATTAAACTCAAACAGAGTTTTAGTTCTTAGCTTTCTCTCTTGGAACTAATAGCTGTTCCTTGGACACTGGAAGGGAGAAGTTAGTGATGGGGCTGGGGGTTGTCCTGTGCAAAATATTTTCCCAGTGTCCTTTCTGTGAGTCCACACGGGTGCACAGGAATTCCTGGGTGCTGTAGATGTGGTGCCAAAGTAAGCTCTGGTGCAGTATGCTGGTGGCTTTCTGAATCTATAATCTCTTCCATTGGAAGAGTTTCTTCCATGATCCTCTTCAAATATTTGAGGTAGGTTTACCAGAGACACTGACTTTTACTGTACATTATAATCCCTCCTTTTTCCACCTCTATCTACAAATTCCTTCATGTGCTGTAGCCGCCTTCCTGTTTAGGCTGTTCTTCTGTATTTGTGGAGGCGTTTTTGTTTGGGTTTTTTGGCTTTATTTTTTTTCCTTTCTTTTCTTTCTTTTATACAAGATACTGGTCTTCCAGCTGTGGTGATACTTTCTATGTGGTCTGCATAATTATCCTGATCTTGGTAATTAATACTCATCTTGCTTTAGATGAGGTGGTTAATTCCCTAATTAAAAATAGCAGTGAGCGGTGGCTTTAGTGCTGGCATATTTATTAACGTTCCTTTGTTACAATAGGAATTTTAAGTCTTTGAAGCTTTTGTATCTGTAAAGCTATTTTATGTTCTTTCAATACAGCTAATTATAAATCATGGCCCAGACCTGAGTGAAATGAATGGAAGTAGGTTACCATGCCAGAATAAGAACCTGTTTTCAAGCAGGTTCTTTATTAGTGTGGCAATAAAAAAAAGAGGTAAATCTATGAACAGGATCTATCTGAAGTTGATTCATTCGGTTCTTCCTGTTGGTCTTCATATTTCTCCCCTTTCTCAAAATAAAAGATACCTATCTTAATTGTATTGTTAGAATATTTCCTTAACAGTGAATCGCTGGAAAATATCATAGTAGAAAAAAGATTTAATCTTCTTTTTATCTTATTAGTTTTCCCAACAGAAAACTTCTCTTTTAGCTAACAATTCTTGCTTTGAAGACTGGTCTTGCGTTAACATAGCCAGTCTCCTACTTTTGATAATTACGTCACCAAGTTTTCTTAATAAATTTATTCTATCCCTCCTGCTGAAAAGAATACTGCTGATGAATTTAGCATAGTCCTTCTACTGAAGGACTGAGGAAAAATAGAAAATTTCAGAAAGTGTCAATGAAAATCAGAACACACTTTGAAATCGGAAAAAGCAGTGTTGACTGAGCTCATCTGCTCTGTGGAGGTGAATACACTTACAAATCCCTCCTCCTCGGCAGTGCTGTGTCCCCTGTCATGCAATGTTGTCCCCTCCTGTCCAGAGCATCTGTCACAGTCATTAGTTTCTTGAAATGCTCCTACATGTCTGCCACCTTAGGCAAATAATATTCTGAGTTTCGGTTCAGCTTTCTATAAGGACTGAAATTCAGGGGGGAGAGAGGGGCACGTCCACTCCTTTCCTCCCCACCACCAGGTTTCTTTAGCAGGAACCCAATTTAGCTAATGTTGCATCCACCAGAAGGGTTGTTTGAGGAGGCATTGAAATCTAAACACAGGATGCAACTCAATGCAGATATGTATAAACTAAGATGTAGTGTGATTAATGCTAAGGGTTACACTTGACAACTGCTCTGGATCCAGAGAAGACCTGAAAGTAACAGCATTTTCAAAATTATTTTATTATGGCTATTTTACTTAATATGTTTGCTTGAAGACCTGACACTTGGACACAGGAGCATATACCTTAGTACCTATTCTTTTCTCAGGGAGCTTTCAGTCCCCCCATTGATAAAGAGTGGCTTGAAAGAGGCAAAGGGGACAGCAGCCAGAGTGGTGGTCAATGAAGTTCGAATGTTGTGTCTTGCAGCTGCATCGCTTGTAGGGTCTAGCTTTCAATTTTGTGTGTGATTTTTGTCGTCATCTTTTTGACCAGACTTTGGATGCTCCAATCCCCATAATAGAAAATGGAAAACATCACAGTATAAAGCTGCTGCCTGTGCAACCGGTAGCAGTTTGTCTCAGAGAAATTCTGATATCAATATACTGAGGATGGAAAATACCCAGTGATCATTTCCGAAGTGCATGCATGCGCATCGTGGTGTTTATCTTGAGGCAAGATGTTGAACAGCCAGCAGAACTCATGTTTGCTCTTGGTTGTTGTCTGAAGCAAGTCCCAAAGCAGAGGGCAGCAGCAACATTTCATCAGACTCCCTGGGATGTATTCCCAACAGGAGTTTCCCATTTGTAAAGTCTGCGGTTGGAGTGAAGATGCTAATAGGAGAGTGCTGGGCCAGAACAACAAAGTAGACAGAAGAGTACAAGACACCAAAACACAAGAACATAAGGAATAACTAAAGAAATGACCTCAATGTGGAGAAACAAGGGGGTTAAAAGTAATGACTATTCAAAAATTTAGCATGGGGGAGTAATGCGAGTTTTGAAGGAAGGTGCGTGTGGGTGAGTGGGGTGAGGTTCAAGAAGAAACAAATGAAAAATAGTAAGTCACACAGCAAGTTAAATAGTTTTTCTACGTTCTCTAGAGCAGCAGTACTGAATGCTGTGGAATAGCAGTAGGAAGCATCTTTACTGAATGCATAGTGAGTTACAGCGCAGCATGGATACATCTGATTTTTTTTGTTGTTTTTGTTGTTCCATAATATTTTTAAAAGGGAAAGGGTGGAGAAAGCATGTCCTTTTCTGACATAGCTACAATGTCAGATCTGCTACAGATAAGTGTTACCTTGTAAGGACAGCCTGTGCCTGCTATCTAGCTGGGGAATAATTCTTGGGGTTTTTGGGGCATGTGATAACAATGACTTGTTACTAATAACACTTTCTTAATCGGTAGATAATTATTGTTCCAGCCATTCTTGGCTTTCCCTTTCCTTCCCCTGCATCTTTCTCTCCTTAACCCTTCCCCCTCTCTGCCCCCAGCATCATTTCTGAAATATCCACACCATTAAGCTGTTCTTTTTTTCCATCTGATGTTGTGATCTGTCGCTGGGTGGGATTGACTGATTCAGGATGAGTGGAAAAGAGCATTGGTCTCTGGAATATGTGATTTTCTTTAATGAGAGAGTTCTGCCCTTCTAGAAAAGGGATTTTTTTTTTAAATAAATTGAGGGATTTTGTTACCTTCAGACTCCTGCTAGGAAATTAAATGGCAAGGCATGTGAGTTGTCAATGTGTCAGCTTGTTGTTGCACACAGATTGTATTGCTTTCATTAGGCTGCCATGCTACAAAGTGGGGAAGGCAAAGAGTATTTTAGCATCTGGGCATTTTTTTAAAATGAATTTTTATGACTGATGTAATCACGTTGTATACTGGTATAATACTGCCTATGTTTGGGATTAAACCACCTGTAACTGTTGACTACTAAAGAATCAAAGTATATCTTTCTCAGAAATGGTTTTGTTTGTTATAAAGGCTGGACACTTGTCATTTGTATTTTTGCTTACTATCAATATGCTAGAGTTCCTTCAAAAATAAAGTGATGGCAGCAGTGAAGTCCTAGGTGAATTTCTTTTAATTCAGTCTCTGATACAGCAGGAAGAGAATTTAGTATTTATTTGTTTTTAGGAATTTCCTATTTGTAACTATTTTCTTACTACTGTTAATAATATATTATTTTAATATATTTGAAGATAAGTGTCTTAATATTTATCTTAGTATTTCCTACTATTTTAGCTGTTTTCTTATTATTCTTTTCTTCGTAAATTCTTATTTCATTTTTCTGTTTTTACATATTTCTTGTTCGGAGTAGGCATCGTGTCTTTTCAAGATCTTGAGAAAGATGTGACCATTCTTGCACATATTCATAAGTAAACCCTTGATACTTCAGGACCTATTAAAGGGGGATCATACAGTTAATTTTGAAGGTTGTTTATCTTAAAGTCTAGGACACCAGCGTATGTTGCTGTGAACTGCTGGGCTGAGGTGAAAGGGAAGATTAAAGAGGAAGTGGAGTTTATTAATAGACTGGATGACAATGGCTTCACAGTGTGCATGGGTTGACTTCTGCTATAGGACTGGTTGTAAGAGATGAAAGAGCATTTGAGATGAGAAATATAGCAGAGAAAGCTGTATAAGTGAATAATAAATGAAGTACTGCACATTCTGTTATCCTTCTATGTTTTTTCCCTTCTCTCCATCATGCACTTATTAAAAGTTTTAAAGTGTTTTCCTAAATTTTTTTTTCCAGAAACATTTAGGCTGAAAGAGATTAGATTGCCTAATAATTCTGAGGAATTATGAGTAGCTTTTTGATGCTTTTATAAATATTTGGACTAATTATAAGTAATGACTGTAAAGAGTTTCTTTGTATTTCCTTTTCAGGAGCTTTCTTGAACCAAGGGATAGAATCATTGCATAGCTTCTTGAAATTGTCATGTCAAAGTAGTTGTCTTGGCATTTCAAAAGCATTTGATTTTTTTTTTTTAACAGTGGAAAATAAGGAACAGGAAATATTGTTGGCTTTATTCAACTATCAAATAGCAAGTGGTGTTTTGTTTGCATATCAGCTAAAACTCACTAAAACTTTTGTGCTTACTTGGCAGAACAAGCTGAGTTGTTTTTTCTTAAAAAAAAAACAGACAAAATTTCTGACTTCAGATTTTCATTATTACTTGATTCAAAATATAATTTTAAAGCTTTTTATATTTGCTCCAAGTAGTGTTATGCCTTACAGTGAGCAAGTATTTAGTCATGAGACGTTTTCTTCCCCTAATGTGAAAATCTGCTGTTCAGCTTCATTGCTGCTTTAAAACTCTGTGTGTTATGCTAACTTCAAAGACTGAAGCTTTAAGTTCTAATATATTACATTCCTTCTACTTAAAATATCTGTTTCACCACTTTCATAAAAGTGAAGTACAAATAACAAATCAAATATATGTCAGATTAAGATGTCAGAGGAGTGGAATAATTTTGAGGGAGTCTAAAACCAAGTTTTTTTCCAGACATCACTTTAAAGCAGATAGTTACGTAATTTGTTGTAAATAGGGCTATGAAAAAATCACAAATGATAAAAGGGTATGGCAAATAGAATTATTAAATAAGTGTTATCTTTATAAAAGTGTGCATGGAAAGTAGAGGAAGTGGGGGGATCCTGAAAAGCAATGGGCATGATTTGTGTGAGGTTTTTTGGATCTGGTCACTTTTAGGAAATTAATCACAGGGTAAACTTAAGCAGGGTAGAAAAAATGAGCAACGGTTGCAGAGGATAAGAATTAATAGCTGATAGGAAGTGTTGAAGAGCTTAATGGCAGCGTGACCTGTGTGCTCTGAGTAGCTCTGGTCCATGCAGTCGCTGAAGCGGAACAAGGAGTGCACAGTGACCTGGCAAATTCTGCTGAGAAAACAAATATTTTTATTCTTTCAAGTCATGGGACAATTTCAGGATGCTTCTCAAGGGCTGTAATTGCTAATGAATTGAGCAGCACTTGGCACAGATAGTAATTTATTTGAGACAGCTGCTAAGTACTGCACTCTGTAAAAAGTGGCTTAGAGCAGCCAAACAGGATACCAAGTTGGACACGTGATATATTCATGGGGATGTGCAGGAGAAATGGAAGTAAAACATGGGATATGTCAGTAAAGACATTTTGCAAGGAGCAATCAAAGACTTAAAGGAAAATTTTTAAAAAAAGAGAGATTCTAAGCCAAATTACCAAGCATGTGCTCACTGAAGGCAATACTGTGCTTCCACGTGGTTACATCTGGCACATAATCAAGGCACCTCAGTTCTAGGTAGCTTTGCTAACTGCATCTCAGGTAGGAGATGTCAGGTGTTCCTTAGGAAAATATAAAAATAACTCCGTTCTGAGTACAGAAGACCAAAAGCAGCTCGTACATCTCTTGAACTGACAGAAGACTTTAGAGATGAGAACAGTATTTGATTTTGATTGTGGTTGTGCATGAAAGAGGAAAGTAGCAGAACATATGCGGATACAAAATACATATGTACTGTAGGTCAATTGGCTGCTGCTTCTTGGTAAAACAGGAAGAGAACTGTTCAAGTGAGGCAGTAAGTTGACTTAGTGATTCTGAAGATAAGCTGGTTGTAAGGTGGCTCTAGTACAACAAAGCAGGTTGTGCTTACTTTGGAAATGGAGCTTTTGTTAGATACAAATTTTATCTGACATACTTTTGACTGTTTTGCAGAGTTAAAAGAACTATTTTTCTATTTAATGACTGAGATGTAGAGAAATATTCAAATATTCAAATATATATATATTATTCATATATGTATGAATGAAAAGAATATTTGCCCATGGTAAATTTGAATAGATTAATTGTTAATTGTCTACAGGCTTATGAAAGTCACTTTCCAGAGTAAATTTTCACTTCAAAGGGCACATTATTAAAGGGAGAAGGCATTCTTTTAACTGTTTCATTATAGCTTTTTCAGTATTGCTGTTACATGAGAGGTTTTGTTCAGCATACCAAACTTCCAGGATGTTAAATGCTGCTAAAAAAAAAAAAAAAGGCTTTTTTTTAGTCCCAAAATAGCTAACCAAGTTTCCTTCTGTGCTAACAATTGTGTTTTGTTTTGATAATGCATCTTTCTAACAGTTCAGCTGATAAGTTTCATAGAATATGTATCAAAAGGTCATTCAAAAGTTTCATTTGAAATAAATGAATTGAGGGTTAAAATCAAGCATGCTTGCCTATTGGAACATCTTGTTCACATCTGCAGTAGATGTTGTTCTTTATTTAGTCAGCCTTTTATTTCTAAGGCTATTCCTAAGATCGTTGTGTCAATAATAACGGCTTTATTCGCTAAATTGTAAATTATTTGAAACAATAACTATCAAATTGCAATTGGGGGAAGTTCCATAATGGCTCTTTAAGGCATCACCATGATGCAAATAATAACAATTGAGCTTGTTGATGCAATTCCTTTCCCATTTCAGTCATAAATTTCTCATGAGGTTTGTATTACATTTGTATTAAACCTTCATCTTTTAAGAGACTTCAATTCATATGTTGTTGTTGTTTCTTTTCCCAGATCGTTTCCCTCAGTAAGTGACAATAAGAATGAATGGACATATATCAAACACCCCTCCTGGTGGATATGGAAGTTATTTTCCTCAAATGAAGTAAGGTTATGCCTTTAATTTTCCTTTTATGGACAAAAAATAGCGTTGTATTTTCTTCTTCACGCTTTCATTTCAGATAGAGCTATAATTATTAGATCCCATTGGAATAATAGAAAGGCAATTTCTGTAAAAGAATATGCAGTTTCCAAACCATGGAACCAAACTGACAGATACCATCTGACTGATTTTTATATTAATGTAAGAGTAAAGCTATGTGACTGAATGGAATCATCTAGAAGAGAAGAATAAATTGCTGTAGCCATAATGTACTTATTACATTACTCGGAGAGGTCTTCGTACGCCTGAGGTGTTTAAGGTTAGCTCTGAGTGAATGCATTTTTATGCATAGAAGATGAGGCTGCCCTTTCCATCTGTGAGAAAATACTGTTTCCCAGTAAACAGAACTGAGGAACTGTTACCTGAAAGTGTTAACTTGCCTGAGATAAGAGGATGCTGCCTGTGTCAGAAGCATGGCACTAGGCTCATTCGCAGCACTAATGAGAATTGACCTAATCTGATGCTACAGAACATGTATTCCTGTATGGAACAGGGCATCTGTGCTCTCATCTGCTTCTCATATTGTTGTCCCTTTAAAGTGAGTTTGTATATGACTCATTCTTGTTGTTACACTAGAAGGCAGTTGGATTGCCTTTTTATTTGTTGTAGGCAATAATAGTCTTTTAAGTCTTCTGTGAAAAGTATTTAAAATTTTTAAGAACAATTAACACTTGTGTATGCAGAAAAAAAAAATCCCATCAAGTCTTTGGTATAGTCTTTATTATTATTGTTATTCTTATTATTACTACGACTATTAGTTATTGTTATGTAATATTGATTAAGTACATTGTGGTAGTATCCATGTGTTTACACCCCCATTGTGTATGACATCGTACGAATGCAACAAAAAAGAGCTCAGAAGGGCTTCCAGTCTAAGTGAATCATGCTTCATTGTATTCATGGTGTGGAACAAATATCCACTATCATTACATCCATTAGTAACATTGTAGGTGTGTGTAGTCCTGCATAAGGGGAGGGTTTTTTTCAATGCCTGTTCCTGTGTGGCAAATTCATCTATACAGGAGTTAACCAGAAATGTTTTCTTCCAGTGGCTATGGTTCCCCAACGTTTGCTCAGGCGGAGAGGGAGCAGAATTCAAGAACAAGTGCAAAAGCTCTTTATGGTAAGGTGGTATAAAGTCTCTAAACATTTATATTAAAATTGTTGTTTAAATATTAATTGTGATGTCATGGTGAAAATATTTTACGCATACAAATCCGAAACTGTATGTACATACACATATGTGTGTGTGTATAAACAAAATTAAAAAGCAAAGTGATTTTATTCCCACTAAAAATAACTCGGGTAGCTAGAAAATGCTTTTATGGTTAACTAACCGGAGAACTCCCACCTGCTAATTTTTAAGGCAACAATGTATAAAGCATTTATCACAAAACTGAGTGATCCTATAGCTAAGGTATGTACCAGGGAGAAGGCATTCAGGGATCTAGCTGTGCTATAGGTTTGATTCATGACCTGTGTCTCCCCCTGACTCCCCACCTTTATCCCCTGCTAGCGGAAAAAGAATTTACAATATTATTCTTGTTTTGACACAAGGATTTCATGGAGGTTAGATTTGATGTAACAGATTTGGAGCCTTATTTGGCCTGCTTTTTTCAACAGGCTTTGTGACTGTCAAATGTGATGTTACTTATAAATGCCTAAACATTTTTGCACTTACCAACTACAGATGCTAGTATTTGTCTTGGCTCTATATAGTACTTTCTAGCCCATGGCCAAATCACTGTGGAGGCAGAATGTAGTCATGTTCCTTGACAGCCAAATTGCATCGTTTCCTGGCCATCCACCTCCACCGTGAATACATCCTGCTGATAGCTGCGCTGGTGATGGAAATACAACAACAATGAGGCTGAGAGATGTTCTGCTGTGTAAATCTGTGCCTGTTGTTAAATGCTCTTTTGAAAGTCAGTACAGCTAATGAGACTGGAAGAATGAGGTTTGCATTGAGAACCCAGTCCTGTGAAGGACCCCTCGCACCTCAGCGTGCTCTCCCTTGTTGCATCTACCACCTCTTCTGCAGGTTAATAAACCAGCAAGCTCAAAAAGCAGTGACTAGTAACTGCAACATCCCTAGTAGTAAATAATTTTTCCTCCTTGCTATTTTGAGTGGGTTGATGGCTGGGAGTGACCTCAGAGGGTTTGGGGGGTGATGGCAGGGTGCTCTGTGGCTTTAGAACAGCATTAACTTTGCCCTTGGAAGGATACCCCGCAGGCTTAGAGTCTGGCTTCATTGGTTACTCACCTGTCAGCACATGAGAAGTTTGTTGTACTGATTGCCTTGTTGGCCTTCGAACAGCTTTGAAATTCATGAGGCTAAAAGCCTAAGGAGGAGACTGGAAGTCTCCTGGCTTTCCATCCTCCGAAAAGAGGAGCGGTGTGAAAAAGTTGATGTGGTTTGGTGGCTGAAGGCACTGCGCTAGAGTAGTGTGAAGGTCCACTTCTGGAAAAGTCAGCTAAGACAGAAGTAGAAACCATCCGAAACATTTGTAATTTAAAAATTATGTTGTATGTGTATCATTCTAGGTTTAAATTTGTCTATCTTAGTGGTATGCTAAAAAATCAGTCACTTGACATAGTATTAAAGACAGGAACTGCAACTGAGGAAAATTCTGAAGTGATCATTTTAAACAGTGATTTCTGCATCCTATATGGGTTCACTCGGCAAACTGATTGCACGTGTTGACAGAAATAGTAGGTGGTAACAGAAACCAGCAAAAGACATTACGAAAAACTCTTAGCGGATTATTTCTGTATGAGACATTAAGAGAGCGTTGCACTTTTCTTTTTCACTTTATATCATTATAATAATTTTTCAAGACTACATGTTTTGGACAGTGTGGCAGTATCAGTAAATGCCTTAACCATGTCCTTTAATCTTTTTGGGCTTTTAAAATAATACTTCTCTGAGCTTTTTCATATCAAACATATCATGGGATAGTCGTTTGTCAGTAGAAGATGGGGACAAGTGAGTAAATTAGAGGTATATAATCATAAACAGCCTTTTACTTCTAAAATACTTCATTGAATTCAGGTACTAATTGAAAATGCTTATCATATAACTGCTGCGTGGTGGCTCCTGTAAAATCAATTGTTGATTTTGGTTCACTTCCATTGCTAGTAGATATATCACAAGACTGTAGTTGCAGTTGCCAGGAACTGAGTGAAGTAGAAGACAATGATCCTGGAGCTCCGAGTAAAATTATATTGGCACAGTTTTAGAGAGGAGTTTGCACATTTTACTGCTCTACTCTGTTTTGTATGCATAAAGAACTAGGCTGCCAGTACCGCCAAATGTATGAACCGGAGAAAACAAGGAAAACATCTAAAACCTTTCTCAAATTCAGGGCAATTATATTTCTTTAATTTTAGCAACCAGGTTAACACTCTGCTGCATCCCACATGTGTCTTTTCTTCCTTTATGATGTTAGGGATTTTTGTGCATGCTGTCACAAGGGGAGTGGGAAGCAGTTGAGTGATACTGGAATTGTTGAAATGTGTTAAAAATTCTTACTATAAAATATTTTATTTATAACTGATTTACAATTAATAGCTAACTTAAGTATTGTATTTGAGATCCATGAGACTGAAAGCTATAAAGCAGACTGGGTGTGTCCTAGCTTTCTTTTTATACTTTGTTATGCACATGTGAATTAAATATGCATATTTTATTTATGTAAGTACATAAAGCTCATGTATTTAATAGATTCACTTATAATATATTGGAAAAAATATATATAGTTTTACTGTAGAAGTAAAATGGACCATGTTTTTTTTTTGTTTTTATAAAATGTGGCAATGTAATGTTAGCAGCAAACTTTGTGACAAACTTCCTTTTCTTGGAAGACTTCCGAATGTCATTTGGACTAAAGCACCTATCCATGGGTATCAACAAGTGAAGATCTTGAATTCAATTTATTCCAAGCACAGTAAAGACTAAAAAATTATTGTTGATAATAATAATGTGTAATGTATGTATATATATGTGTGTGTGTATATATACACACACGCACACGTATATGTCATGGCATGAAGTTTCTCTCCTGAGTCCCAGCGCTGAGGTGGTTCATGATTGTTGAGTCCTTTAGTCATTAGGCAGAAGGCTGACCACAGTGCCAGTGGGAAAGAAGGCTGGGGTTTTATTGGTGTTACACACAGTTCAGTTAAAAACTAGACTGGAGCCATCGCTATCTCTGATGTGGTTATCTGATAGCAAAAACTTCCTCGCAACTGCCTTTTTTTCCTGTGTCAAATAATCTCTTTGTTTTTACTCATTTCCTTCCTGAAATGAACTGTTTTCCATTTGCATGATAAATCTCTCACTGAACTGGGAGGGAACATGCCCTCTACACATTCTTAAGGGTTTGATTTCATTATTTAGTTTCTGATCTTTCCATTTGAAATTTTGGCTCATACTGTCATCTGTTGTTCTAGCATTGGCTTCTCCATCTGTCTTCTGCATCTCTGCTTGCAAGGAGACATGCAGTGTCAGTTGGTGCCAATGCTGGGGGTTTGACAGTGAGTGACAGTGTGGAGCAGCCTCATTCTCCAGGATTAGTTGAGCTAGTGGTTCGCTCCAGACTGTGTTAGATTGTTATACGGCACAGGATTGAAAGATGTTACTAAAATTGTCTTCACACTGCGTCAGAAAAGACTAGGTGTTTTATACATTGTGTTCATACTCTTATGGCTGTGATTAGGTGCTAGCAGTGAAATTGCATGTGTGTTTTTGCATTGCTCAAATATCTCATTCAGAGCAAGAACTGTAGTGTAATAAATTCAAGGAAATCACAAGCAGATCATAGACTAGGTAAACGAGCCCATTAAAAGAAGCCATCCATGTAACATGCTTGTGTTATGTGATACTCGAATGAATTAAACTGACAACTGACTTCTAAACAATACGCTTTCTCTGATAGCCAGTTCTACATAGCCATCAGGGAGAAGCTTGCGGCACAAATCTCTGAAAGTGATAGTGTTTGCTCCTCTCTTAATGAGATTTGTTTTGAACTCAAGTTTTGACCTTTCTCCCTGGATGTGTAGGTCACGTCTCCTGCACTTCACTCTCAGTCTCGAGTTCTTCCAGCTGCTACAATACATTCTTAAAGGGCTGTCAGCAATCAGTCCAATGCAAGCCATAAATATGCAAGGCATAAACTAATTATTTGGCTTTTCTACTTGATGATCTGTGGTAATAATTTATACTGTCACACCAGAATTCTTAGGACAGCTTGTGAGGGAGACTCTTAATCCATCTCCACATGGATTGCCACCAGATTTCAGAGCTTTGTCTCTTTGTGCACTGTATAGACATTTTTCAATTTGGCTATGGCAGGGGAAGGTGAGATCCACCATTATCCTTCTTTGCGCTGTCATAACCATAGTGCTGATAACATTTATTACATTTGGCCTATGCAATTATTTGTGAGACATCAGTGGAAGTCTAGGCATCAGGATTCCTCATTTCTGTTTTAGGCTTTTAGGAACTCAAAATTTGTTGTGCCTAAAGGTATCATAGCCCTAACCAGCACCACCCATGTTTCAGGTCGTCTGTTAAGACCCAGATTGAGGCCTTTTGCTTTTGGTAAGAATTTTCTCTACCTCAATAAAGAATTAGATTTCTCTTGCTGTGATACATTTCTCCATGCATACTTCTGGACAGTGGCACAGAGCCACGCTACAGTAGAGTTTATTAAGCAGCTTTCTAATTTGCCATATTGCTGCACCCTCTTCCAGTTGGCAAATGGGTGAGACAGGGCTCTAACTTCAGCTATGTCAGGTTCTGTTCATAGCTCTGTCTTAAGGGACCTTGGGCCACACTGGTGTTTCTGTCTGAAACTGTGGAACAGTTACCTTTCCAAAGTATCATACTTCACAGAAATAACTGGGGAGAGAGCACAGCGTTCTTGGTGTAGGGAGGGAAAGGAACAGAATGAGCTATGACAATCTAAAGTCCTGTTTGTCTGTGTCATGTACTGTCTAGTGTATTCTTGGCTTGACTAAAAGTCTTTGGTCAGGAGGTCAATTTTTGTTTCCTGATGTTTTGCCTGCTTCCAGAATTGGTATGAAATCGGTACCTTTTCACGTCTTTTTGAAACCAGAAACATGGTCCATTCCTGATGACTGGCAAATTCAGTAAGTTCAAAAAGACATTAATAGCACTAGCATCTCTCCACGTGAGACAGAGGGAAGAGTATTAGTTTCTGTGGATCAATGTTTGTGTTCCTTTGAAAGGTTTAGTAGCTAGTAGATCTTACAGTCAGGACCTATGAGTGAAATGCTGTGCTTCTTTATGTTTATTGCCTTTGCCTTGTGAGAGATTTTATTTTGCTCAGATTCCTCTGGGTTGCATTTGATATAGATTGTGATTAAGAATTTAACTTAAGTGTCTTCTGCCATGATCCTTTTTTACTTTTATTTTTTTTCCATTATCTGAGGGAAAATACTTCAGGTGAATTGCGTGCAGCGTATCAGCAGGGTTTGAGGTATTAAGGCTGCATTGTATTTTACATGTTGGATGTTAAAAGCTGCAGTAAGTAGAGTAAATAGAAAAAAGCTCAATAGTTTTGGTAGTTTTATTCATCCTTTGATAGTTTTATACATCCTATCTGGAAGTCTTTGTTGCAGAATTTTGCTTTAGCTTCAATAACTCTCTTCATGCGTGAAGGGACCCATGAGAGGCTGAGATTGATTGGGAGGATTAGAAGAACGAAATGGAGCATACAAAACATTTTTTTTTTCTCTGTTGGGGGTTGACCCCAGCCAGCAACTAAGGACCTACCCGGTTGCTTGCTCATTCCCCATGTCTCCTCCCCTCAGCGGGATAGCGGAGAGAATTGGAAGAGCAAAAGCAAGAAAAAGTGATGGATCAAGATAAAGACAGCTTAATAAGTGAAGTAAAGAGGCGGGGAGGGAAAAAAACCTGAAAAAAACCTGAGTAGCACAAAGGCAATCCCTCACCACCTCCCACAAGCAGGCCAATGCCCAGACAGTCTCTGAGCAAAAGCTTCTTTGGAAAGACTACCTGCCAGTTTTATTGCTGAGCATGACATTATACTGTATGCAATATCCCTTTGGTCAGTTGGGGTCAGCTGTCCCAGATGTGTCCCCTCCCAAATCTTGTGCACCCCCAGCCTACTCACTGGGGTGACAGAGTGAGAAATAGAGAAGGCCTTGGTGCTGTTCAGCAATAGCTAAAACATCCCTGTGTTATCAACACTGTTTTGGTCACAGATCCAAAATACAGCACCATACAGGCTGCTGTGAAGAAAATTAACTCCATCTCAGCTAGACCCAGTACATTCAGTAAGTCAGCAAATTCTGTTGCTCATTTTCAATAGTAGGGTATGAGTTACCTGCATTTGAAGATCATATAATAAGTCAAGAGGTGTTTTCAGGGTTTCTATAAAAGCAGTCCAGTTAATATTGATGAATAATAATCAGCCACCTTGATATGTGAAAGAGTTGAGGAGGTGGAAGCTACATTTCCAGAAGAATGGCAATGGGCAGCTCTGTAGGAAAAGAAGAAAAATAAGGAGCTGTATATGGATGAAAAAGGCTGAGAGAGTCACGTGCTCAGATATATCTGGCTTGGAAGTGGAAACATGGAAGTGTTGTAGGAGGAAGCAGCAGATTCTTGTGTCATCTGGGTAGAGAAGGATGCAGAACAGGTTTGCAGGCTTATACCAATTTTGCTAGAAGTTCAGGGCAGTGGAGCACATCATCAGAAGGGAGTGCAAAAGGGTTTGTGTCCTCCTTTCTGAGGGCAAGGGGAGAACTTGGGGAGGTTTGTTGGTAGAATCTGGGACATGAGCCAGGTACTAGGAGAAAGCAGAGACCGAGATTTAGTTTTGAGCTACTGGCAAAAAACATGGGAAAGGGGATGCATTCTGGATGCCAGTCTTCCCCCCCCCCCACCTCTTTGTGGTTATGTTCATATTATTATGCGGGGACTTTATTCATTCTTTCTTCAGCGCAATTTATGCCAGGCAGCCAAGAAAACTCTCTCTCAGGGAGCCTGGGTTATTAGCAGCTGGGTTGACCCTGTATGGGAAAGGAGACCCACTTTCTAACTATTGAATTGTAAAAGGGTTGAAAAACAAAGGTTGAGGAAAAACCCTTCCAGAAGCAATGGAAGAGTTTTGCCTGATGCTAGGGTACTTATTAAAAGATATATTTTGGGGAGTGAATAATTTCAGGATGGAGTGGTTACTCATAGTACCTATCTCTAGCTCCTCTAGAGCAGTGTTGATGACACTCACAGCTGCTATAAGTGGCTACTTACCTCATCCAAAACTGCATAAAAGTTGCAGCATTGAGCAGTAATTAAGAGCCTGTGAGTTACCCTCTCTCTTTTTTTTTTTTTTTTGGTTTGGTAACTGCAACAAGACTTGGAAATGTCTCCAGTTTTAGTTTGCATGTTTCACTGCAGAGTCTAGATTGCTTCACTTTCTCAGACTCCCAGAAAAGGGAGTCTCCAAGTCTGCATAAGTGACATACATTACATGGTGATTTTGGTAGAAGGGCCTATAGGATAACAAAAAATAGGGGTCAATGCCCCAAGTCTGTCGATGCTTAAGAGGCATTTGGACAATACCCTTAATAACATGCTTTAGCTTTTGGTCAGCACTGAAGTGGTCAGGCAGTTGGACTAGATGATCGTTGTAGGTGCCTTCCAACTGAAATATTCTATTCTATTCTATTCTATTCTATTCTATTCTATTCTATTCTATTCTATTCTATTCTATTCCATTCCATTCCATTCCATTCTATTCCATTCTATTCTATTCTATTCTATTCCATTCCATTCCATTCCATTCTATTCCTTTCTATTCCTTTCTATTCTGTTCTGTTCCGTTCCATTCCATTCCATTCCATTCCATTCCATTCCATTCCATTCCATTCCATTCTTGGATCTCTAACAGATTCTAATAATCATTCTACCTACATTAAAGAAATAAATAGGTAAATAGGAATTGTTGCTGAACTCAGTATGGACCATTAGCTGTTGTGGTGACCATACTTTTTGTTTATTAACACAAACACAGATTGACTTCTGCTAATTGGAAATTTTATTCAAGTTCTTGTTACTATTCTGTTGTAATTAAGAATGCAGAACTTGAGGGGCTCTCCTTGGCTCTCAAGTGTAGGCAACCACAGATTTTATTAGCATTCAGAAAGCTCTGTTTCTTATTTAAACACTATTCTCACCACGACATAGTGTGTTGAAAACCTTGCCATCATGTCTATTAGGGCTGCTCTGTGGAAGAGGATGTGTTAAACAGTGCTATGAATGGTTTTGGATATCCTGTCTTAACACAGGACAAAATTTCTGTGAAGCAGAGCAAGGAATCTCTTGCAAAAGTTACTCTCTTCTTCTTAATTCCTTTGGAGCCTCTACATATTCTTTGTTTATTTAAAACTAGTCTAACTGTTATTGTTTGCAAGATTTATAAACCTTACAGTGGATGCAAAATTTCTTATCCTGGCTTAATTTGATATCATTAAAAAAATAATACTTTTGTTCACTTAAAAAAAGGTAATGACAGTCAAACCTGAATATTTGATGCATTGTTCATTGAAACAAGTGACTTTTTTTTAAGCATATCTTTTTCTTACTCGACAGCATTTAGCTATCATTTACAGTCCATAAGAGAAGGCTGTTAACTGATCCCCTTGGAGATGCAAATAATTATATGGGGTTAAACTAGATAGTATTTTTTACTTCCCTTGTTTTGTTAGGAACAGATGGACTTTACTTCTTCAGATCATCATCCAAACAAAAAAAGAAAGGTAGCAAATCAGACAGTACTGCTTTACTGACTGTTGTGTTGGGGTGTGCATGTGTGTATGTGTCTATTCTGGTTAAAAATAAAATAAACAAAAAAACCCCTTTAAGTAACATGCTGCAAAAGCAGAAATAGTAGTTACATTTGGAATAAATGCAGATGCTCTGCCCTGGCATTTCAGAATAATGAATAATTAAATTAAGACATCTGTTTAAAAATATTCACACACCTGGTTAAAAAACCTGATAATCCATGGGGTTCTTGAATTTCACTGATTGCACTGCACACTTCTCTTGCTAAAGCAAACTGAGTAGCTGCTGCACAGTAGCAGGATGGCTCTGTTGCATGAGCAGTGTTTGTCATCATGGGAGGGAGCTTCAAGCCAGTGAGGGATTTCAGAAACTGTATTGTCTTTCATGAAAGTCACTGAGAACTGGAGAGGTAAATGTGCATGATTATAAAAGGTGCCAAATACTTCTACAAGTGACGTTTGAAAATGAGGGCACTGCTGTATCTGTCAACATCTGAAATTCCTGTCTGAAGGAACCCTGGTCACAGAAGAGCGTTTTACAGTGTGGCTTTTATGGTGTCCTCACTGCAGATATCTGTTTGTCACAGATCATGTGCTTGGTAGTGGTCAGCATCTTTTTATTTTGCAAAAAGTAACTTATCTTGCCTGTCCACAGAATCATACTCTTTTATTTCCCCCTCAAGTACTCAGAGTATGATGGAAGTGATGGATTTTGTATGTATATCAGGTACTGTCCTTCTGAACAAAATCAAACCGCCTATTTTACTTGAAGATCAGAAATCAAGTTATTTAATGAAATGAAGAGAAAAGAATTACCTACTTGCAGAGTTTCCTTGGACCTCTCTCGTCCGAGTCTCCTAGTGACTTTCTTCCTTAGGCAAAGCTCGTGGTGTTCCAGATGGGGCACTTACGTGGTTATGGCGAAAGAAGAGAAAAACCCTCCAGATGTTGCATTCAAATTTTTTCCACTAAAGTTGAAAAGTTTTCTTCAGTATTCATCTGAATTCATTATTTTGTAGTGTGGGTGTATGTTGTGTCTTCATCTTGCATTTTCCCTTCCCACCTCTCCTGGTTTGGTGTTAGTCTGTTGTATGGAGTAAAAGGCAAATGATGTTTCTGATTTTGCAGCATTGCGTTTTCTTCAGCTGAAAGATATCTCTGTTTAGAGATCTTTGGTGTGGGTTTGTGGTGTTTTGTTTTGGTTTTTTTTTGCCCCTTTCCATGCATATTTCTACATTAATAATTCATCAAATTGAGTTCTTTAGGGAGAAATAAAGGATTAGTCAGGTCTGGTTTGTGTGTGGCTTTTTTGTTTTGCAGATTTAACATGTATATCAGGAAGTACTTATGCTTTCAAATGTATTCATACAAATTCAATAAGCCTGATGCTGGTTAACCTATTGCTACCGAAGTGGTAAGCCAGTGATTTTAATAATCAGGCTTCCCAATGAAGCATTTTCAGTCAGAACACTGCTCACCTCCGGTGTCCTGACTCACTGTGACGAGATAACTGGCTTTTGTTTGCACCCACCAGCTCTCTCTTAACATCATTGACGTAAGTATGATCCTTGTGCTGGACTATGTGGGGGTGAAGGTTTTTTCTGTCGAAATACGAAATTATCAGCAGCTCATCTTCTGCTTTTCTATATACAACTAGTCTTAAATGTCTCTGAGAAGTATTCAAAACAGCATGATAAGAAGTTGAATGAATAATTATTCTTTCTTTTCCTCCCATCTCTAGAACAAAGAAAGAATTATGCACGAGACAGTGCCAGCAGCATATCTGAAACTTCGCAGTATCATGTAGAGGTGAGACAAGGAGCAATATACCAATTATAGCTTTCAGTTACACGCAGTTATTTTTGCCTACGTGATTTTTGAGGATGCATATGCTTGAAGGCTTATACATCTTCCAAAATATTCTACCAGCCCGAGGTCACTTCAGAATAGATTACACTGAAATGTTTCAAAATCTGTAACTTTGCCATAATGAGCTGAAATTTTGATGTAGGAGAATGTAAGCAAAGTTGTGTGTAGTTTGGCAAATGCACAGGACTTCTCAATGGGGTATCAGTTCAACATGTTATGCTGCCCTGTCTCTGAACCTGCCTTGTTGCAAGGATGAGGCAGAGCTGAAAACCCCTGTGCTGTTGATGAGGCACACTGGATGATATTTAAAATGAATACTTTGATCAATTTTAATCAGTAGAGGTGACAGAATATTCAGAAAGAACTGAGCATTAACCCCTAAAAGCCCCAGTTAGTCTACTATGTAGTAGTTAAACAAATATATTCTGCCTGCACAGATTCTTCCCCAGTGTGAAGTGCAAAATATGTTACTTCCAGTCTTAAGCTGCTTTGCAGAATTACTGTATGCTGCTGTCGTATTTTATCCAGGGGTAGATGTATTTAAAATTTTCGGCAAAGTAAGCCTGGGTGCCCATATGTAGCTTATTAAGCACTTTTGGATGCAATGCCTCATCTGTAGTCTCACTTTAGCACAAACTTTCTCCCACTGCCATCAGACCACTATCATGGGTTAAGCCAAGTCTTGCAAATACCGTAGATTCTCAGCTCCTTTTTGCTGGGTTTTAAATTAGCTGTAGGTTGTGAGATCATATTCAGAAGGGTCTTAATTTCAAGTGCTTCTATCCTATGATCAGCTTGCAAATGAATACTTGTGCTCCTTCTAATTGTCTGTATTTTTCTTTGGTTTCTTCATAATAGTTTTGGTACTGTACTGGCATAAAAATTAGCACTTATATTTGGAGTCTAAGCCTTCCTGTGTGAGCAGTCAGTGGAGAGTTTCTTTAAATTTACTTCTTTTAAATACTTTCATTATATGCAGCTTGTATCTACTCTCGTCTGTCGTAACTAAGTGCTGTTATCCTGTAACAGAAGAAAGCACACTTAATTCTTCTTGTTTTTTCTTTTAAGGTTTTTTTTTTTTTTTCAGTTATTTAGAAGATAGATGTGCAAGCATATAATAAAATTGGTTCAGCTTGAATGAGTGTAACCAGGTCTTCAATAAGAATGTGAAGCTGGATTTATGCCTGGATAAAATGAAATAATTTATTGGGTTGTCTTGTGCGGTTGACATGTTGAAGAAGAAATTGTCAAAACCATAATGACAGGGAAACTAGTTGAGGTGATGTCTGTGAGGTAGTATTTAATTTCTATACCATTAATTGAATCTGAAGAATATTATTCCAAGTTGATGGTGAGCAAAGTAGTTAGTATACTACATTTCTGCTGTGACCTGCATAAAAGAAGTGACTAGCCTGTCCATAAGGTATCCCAGTCAGATGCAAGCCCATCATGGTTGCCATCAGCATGGTAGCTGGCAGCTCTGGAAGAGAAGAGGACACTCCAGGTCAAGGTGGTGGTGGAGGTATGTTGGCAGGGTGTTCCTTGGAAGCTTCTGCTGACGCTTCCTGGATTCAGCTTGCCAAGAGAGACAGGTTTTCACTCCTCAAGAACGCTAATTAAATACTCAGGGTTTAATTCTAGCTGTGATACCTGAAAGATGTCAGAATATGCTTTCAAGTCTAACTACTTTAGTGAGGAAATGACATAGAATGACAAACAGTGAGTTACAATAATCAGTTGACTTAAAATGACATTATGGACTAAACAACCTCTCTTATGGCTTATTGGTGGGATCTGTCATATAAAAAGGCACTTTTATTCATGAATAATTTGTATTGCTATTTCCTGGCAATTTGAATACTGACACTGCCTAGCAATAGGGAAAATTACAATTTTTTTTTTTTTAAAATGTACATCCCATTCACTAGCACTTAACCACCTTTGTTCTGGACCGAAAAGAGGCAATGATTACAGTAGATGATGGAATAAGGAAGCTGAAATTGCTGGATGCCAAAGGCAAAGTGTGGACTCAAGATATGATTCTTCAAGTGGATGACAAAGCTGTCAGTTTGGTGGACTTGGAATCAAAGGTAAGATCTGTGACTGGCAGTCTCATTTTCAGAGAGAGAGAGAGAAAAAGGGAATGAGCAGAAAAATGATGTATGTGAGATTCAGTACTTTAATTAGCTTATTATCACTTTCCCTTTTTAACTCATGCAGCTTTTCTGAGATCAGGACACTGTATAGTAAGGTAGTGTTTTGTGTTTGGTTTTTTTTTTCTCTTCCGGCAGAACGAACTGGAGAATTTTCCTTTAAGCACAATTCAACATTGCCAAGCTGTGATGAACGCATGCAATTACAATTCAATTCTTGCATTAGTGTGTAAAGAACCAACCCAAAATAAGCCTGATTTGCATCTTTTCCAATGTGATGAGATTAAGGTAAGGTAGTAATGGAGATCTGCTATGACTTATTTGAATAGGGGAAATTTTATGAATTGGCAAGTTCAGTGGATAAAATCAAATGGGCTGATTCTTAGAAAATAATTCTGTTATTTCATTCTTATAAATATGTTTTAAGTTTAATGCATTTATGATATCAACACTACTTATAGTATGTTAGTAAATGTGGCTTGTATGTCTTGCAAGAGAGTAGTCCTGTATGTAAATTGAATCTTTTTTGCACGTATAAATATGTCATTACTGTAAATATTGATTCTTCAGCTCTGTAGCTGTTCATTTAGGTTTGCAAATGAGTAAAGCTCTGGAATATATACATGGTTTACATTCACACCTCTGAAAAAAGTGGTGTAAAATAGTTTGAGTTATCTCAAATTTATCTTATAATCTGCAAAGAACTCATCCAAGCCCTGAGTCTTAGTTAGTCTTTTCCCTTTTGATGCTCTTTTTGTCATTGAACAATTAAACCTTCTCTATGTTTCCACCTCTCTGCATCTCTGCTCTGCTGGAGAGTTAATAAAAAGGGAAATATTACTGGCAGGAGGGGCAGAACAAGGAAAGAGATTGTTCCTGATTAAAATATTTCCTTCAAGTGTAAATGATTTTTTTTTAATGTATTCTGCTATACTTCTGTATTTCCAGGGTTATAAATTTTAATTTCTGTTAGTTACTCTATATAAGCAGTATTTCTTTAAATTCCAATTGATAATTTCATGGGGATTTTTTAATACCTTTGAAGTAGTTCATATCATTGTCTTAAAACATCAGATTGCTAATCACATTGTGCAACCATTTTGAAATTGGTATAATGAGAGTGCTATGAAGATGACTGGCTAATTGTGTGATTAGTTTCACAGAATTTGCTGTTTCAGTGGAAATGGGGATCCTGTGAGACGTTCAGGTGGTATTATGTTAAATAATGCAGGGATCCTTGTTGAGGTCTGGTTGGACCCAGCTTCCCAAAGTGTAGAGGTGGTTTCTTTTCTTTGGACTTTCATCTTTTGAAGTTCTTCCTCTGCGTACAAATAAAAACGCAGAACACATAAAGATGACTTAGAAGTCCAGGATCCCCCTTCACTTCTGAGGTATTGTTTGAGTCTGTGACCATACCCTAGCTTTTGTTCCTTACTCATGAGACTTGGCTGTTTTTGGAAGGTTAGGTTTTTCTCCCTTACCTTTTTCCTGCTTTTGATTAGAAGTTACCATGAACCTCAGGAGCTTCTGCAATAAAAAATTAGTCAAAATCAATAATATTTGGGGCCTTCAATATTTTCTAAACAAAAATTTGTTAAATAATAAATATCAACAGTATGATTAATGGAATTCTTCTGGGTTTAAGTTCCTTAAATCCCCTTAAGTTTTTTCTATTAATTCTTTAACCTTAGTATATCCCTTGTCCATATTCTGTAATGCAATTCATTATAGCCTGAGAAGTCCTTTAATCCTCTTAGATCTGAAATTCAACAGCAGAAGTTACATATTCCTCCCAAAAAGTTACATACTTCTTAATTATGAGGGTACTAAGAAAAACGTGGACCTTGTAGAGCGGGCCAGACACTGACAGATTTGGGCTTTGACAGCCTATCTAGGAAGTTAATTTGTCAGCTGAAGACATGTAACAGAGCATTCTAAATCCTACGAGAAGCCGTGACCTATTTAATGCAAAATCTATTCGAATAATGCCTTAGACATGCATCAAAATTTCACTTGTGGGCCACTGGTGGAGGCAGACGGCAGTTGTGAAGAGTCAGGAACCTACAGATTAGGAAATGTTCTGAAAAATTCATCTTCTATTAAATCAAAGAGAAATTGGAGACTATCATTATTTCTTAAAGGAAACTGTATCACTACAAGTTACTTTCCTAATCCTTTATGGTGCTGCTTTCTATAGTAGTTTTGCTGCTACTGTCTATAGTAGATTTTTTTATAGTATGTCTTTCCCCTAGCGTGCTTGAGAAAAACAAAAATTATGTATGTGGAGGGGAAAAAATAGCTTATTCAATAATGGTTGACTTGAGATAATTACAGCTATTCAGACAAATTTGGTAGCTAGATGACATACTCATCTGATGATAATGCTTGAGATTGGAACAGTGACAAAAATACCGACTCCCAGACAATAGCATTGTGTGTTTCTTCATTCTCTTTATGTGTAAAATAATTTAACCCAGAATTTTTAAATAAATGGGTTTTGATAAGGGATTCTGGAATCTAAAGATGCCCTAAAAAAAAAGTGCATGAGGAGATATGGTTGATAACTGGTAGTTTCTGCTTCTCTCTCTTTAGGCTAGCTTTATTCATGAAGATATTGAAAGTGCAATCAGTGACAGCAAGAGTGGGAAACAAAAGAAGAGGCTTGAAACACTGAGGTAAGAACCTAGCTTCTTGGCAGTATGTAGGATCATCAAATAGTGTTACAGCATTTTGAAGCTCTCCAGTCTGCCTGCTGTTTTTTTACTCTTTATTGCTAGTTGATAATATACTTCCAAACCCACATGTAGAGTACTTACTTCAATAATTACCTCATGCTCTCTCAGTTTGTAGTATCACTCTTACCTTTCCCAATTCCTCCTTAGTGACAGGAACATCTGACATCAATACCAGTTGCCAGAGAATAACATTGCATGTCTTTGTTCTGCATATGAGTCAAGTAGTTCAGAATTTAAATTAAAAACATAAATGCCCCATAACTCCAAGTAAGTAAGATTCTGATAAAAAGGTTTGGGATCTAAAGATGTTAAATAAAACAGCAACTGAAGATTGAATAATCTTCCTGCCTGCCTGTTTAACAATGCTGAAGACTCCTTGTTTCCCTGGTAGCAAAAGCTTCTCTGCCAGTATGAAAATGTGGGGGAAAGAGTCTGTTGGGTTCAGAGAAGATTAATACAGAAATGAGAGGTAGCCAACAGAGGTATAACAACAAGGGCACAAATATATTAGATACTGAATGGTTATGGTGGTAGTCTGTTGTAAAGTTAGTATGTAACTGCGTCCTGATAGTATCTCTCAATAGCACGTAGTTTTGCGGTCCAGATAGAGAAGTCTTTGCTGGACAAAAATCGTTAAGTAAAAATGTCACCATTGTATGAACGAGTTTGTAACAGTCTTAGTTATCTATTAAATTCTGATGCGCAACTCATGAAGATTTCCTTGAGTAACGGACACTTATGAAAACAAAGCCTGAACTGTTTCTAACTTTACCTGTGAGTTTAAAATTAAATAAGTACACTTTACTGTTTGTGGGACTGTAACAAACAAGTATAAGCACAAAGAGGTAATCCAGAAGGACTCAAACACATTGGATGTGCTGGGAAACTAATGAGATTTAATTGGGAAAAGAATGTAGGTCAGCACATCTAGTGGGAAAAAATAATCTGAGATATCAGTGTCTGAGGGCTATGAGGCCAAGAGGTCATGACTGCATGAGAGCTCAGTGCTGGTTACTTGCTGTTGTATCATGTATGTGCTGGCATCTGGTCACAGGGAGAGACCTTCCTCCCTGACATCGCATTAGTGAGTTGCTGCAAGGTTACTGACAAGTAGAAGTGTGGGACATGCGGAGAAGGGTGCCCAGGAGACTGGAGGAAGGAACAGTGATGAAAACTTTGGTTTTTGTTCAGCCAAAGACCAAATAACACTTGACATTTTGTGGTGTTCTTGAATGCCATGAATGAGATGGGATTATAAAGAGAAGAATTTAAGGTGAAGATCTTGCTTTTAAATACTGGCAGGGAAAGGGATGGGATGTGTATGTGACAGGAGTTGTTGGGATTTTTTTGTCTGTTCGTATCAAGTTGCAGAATGACTTCAAAGACCTCTTTCCTTATGGTATTTAAAACTATATTAAGAATGAGAAAACTGGAAAATGGCAGGTGGGAAAATTCACAGAATCACAGAATCAACCAGGTTGGAAGAGACCTCAGGGATCCTCGAGTCCAACCGTTGCCCTGACACCACCCTGTCAACTAGACCATGGCACTAAGTGCCATGTCCAGTCTTTTCTTGAAGACATCCAGAGATGGTGACTCCACCACCTCCCTGGGCAGCCCATTCCAATGTCTAATAACCCTTTCTGTAAAGAAATTCTTCCTGATGTCCAACCTGAACCTCCCCTGGCGAAGCTTGAGGCTGTGCCCTCTTGTCCTATCGCTAGTTGCCCGGGAGAAGAGGCCAACTCCCACTTCACTACAACCTCCCTTCAGGTAGTTGTAGACTGCAACTTGATACAGTCTATGATGGGATGATACACTTGTATCGAGACAGGATGAACAGGCCACTGAAGTAAAAAGGAAGAACAACCTGTAAATTTAATTGGTTTTGTTGGTAGAGTTTTAAGAAACAGGTGGTTGACAATCTGTCAGCTTTAGGGACTAGATACTCAACTTGTGATGGCTGAAAGGTAACTTCTAATGAAAAATTTCACACAAAAATTGAAGTCCAGCCAGTAAACTGCATATGGTGGTAAAAATACCGTCTACTAATCCCAAACCACTAAATTTACCTGTGTAAACTGGCAGATCTCTAAACATGTTCTGTGGCACTCCTTGGGGATTTCCCGTGTGGCCAGGTGGCAAAGGTTTGCTAACCCCGTCATGGAGTGGGTTTCCTACTATGTTTAACGTATTTACACATCATAGTCTTGAGTACTGATTACTTGGCAAGTCCATAGTATGTTCAACAGTAGAAGAGGTCCTTGTAAAGCCTCCTTGTCTGCTGCGAATAAGCACTAGAAAATAGAATGTTTTTCCTTCAAGTGTCACTTCTGGGCTTTCTTCTCTTCCTCTAGGATGATATCCAAAGCTGACAGCGCCATCCCTCCGCCACCGCGGGCGCCTGCCCCTGTGCCGCCGGGGACCATCACCCAGGTGGACGTGAGAAGCCGCGTGGCGGCGTGGTCCGCGTGGGCTGCAGAGCAGGGGGAGTGTGAGTATTTCTGGGAGCTCGCTGCTACGCAGCGCGCTGATAAACAGTTGTTCTGGGCAGTGGGTTTCTATGATTCTCAGCAATAACAGAAATAATTTGGACAGACTGCTTTCGTAAAGATTACAGTAATGGAATCCAGATACAGAAATGGTCACCCCTCTGTCCTCGCTGAGAGCAGACAGGATTATTCTCCCCGTCTCGTCTGAAATGCCCCAAGCCACTGTTGCCTGATCTGGGGAATAAGACCTGACTGTCATAATCTGACCTGTCATTTACTTGCGCATACCCATTTTCTGAATTTCTGTTCAGAACTGCTTTTGCTTGTGTTTAACTGGGTGGTGGTGTGGGCTACTGATTTTAACCTGGGCTTTTTTGTGAACACAGTAACATTCACAATAACCAGTGCTGTCATAACTCTAGTAATTTAGTGATGCTGTTTTCAGTAATAGGGAGAGAGTAGGCAAGATGTTTCAGACAATTAAAAGATATAATAGTGGATTAAAAGGTGACTAGAAATCAACATTATTTATTTATTTTATATTTATCTTTATAGTGGCCTGTATAGCTAAAGTAGTTCTTTTTTTTTCTTTTTTTCTTTTTTTAAAAGCCTTCACCAAGGAATGCTGTAGCATTTCTAATACGTTTGGATTTTTTTTGTTTGGTGGGGTTTTTTTTAAATCTCTAATGGAAACATTTTTATTTTGATCAGCATTCTTTGAAAAAAATGTTCTTTAGAAACAGTAAAGCTCCTTCTGTAAAACAGACTGTATTAAGGTTAAGGTGAGGCCTTTTTTGGTTTGTTTGATTTTGTTTTTTTTAATAATAGATACTAAAATTTTAGAATTAGAAGTCATTAACCGTAGAGTCTTTATTATTTTTGGTTTATCAAACTATATATCACTCAACAAAGTATATAACTATGCGAAGAAAACAACTGAAAGGGTTCAGAGAAATCTGTAAAGTTAAGAATGTTTTCATCTACTAATCTACAGTATGACACCTATCTTGAGTAAAACCTAGTTTGTTCTTCTGCTTGGCTTCTCCTCACTTCAGAAAAGTTTCTTTAGTTTGTCAAGTGTCTTGGCAGACCACTTGAGGATCTGAGTTCCTGCGGTTCCTTTTATTCCATTCATGTGGATCTTTTCTAAAACATATTTACTAAAATCCCACCAGTTAACAATGCAATGCAGTACTTAGCGTGACTTAAAAATGCAAAACTTGTCATTTCTCAAAATGTTAACCCTTGTTGTTTTCAAATAAAAGTCACTGACTCTGTCCATTGTTATTTGGAAATACCAGTTCTATCACAGCATTACCTCCCATTTCTATGTTGCCAGACTTGGCATCACTTTTTGCTTATTACCTTTTACATCAAAATTGTCTTCGAAGTCAGGGCTACACTCTTTCTTGCTTACCTTCTGCTGGGGTAGCTTTCAGCATATTTTGCAAAATGGGGTGATTTCTCATTACATTGTATTTATAATCTGCCGCTTTCTGCTGTCATTTTTTTATTTAGACCCTGGTACCACATTTCAGTGGTTAACTTTACTTATGCAGCTAAGTTGACTGAAAGCATACACCTAAGCTTTTTTGTGAGACTTGGCAGGATCAGGCATTAGGGTGCAAGGTTTTCAGATTGTGTGGAGTCCTTGCAAAGTGAATGGTACAAACAGTTTTGTCCATCTTTTTCTTACAGTAGTATCATTTAAAGCATAAGCTGTATAGGAAGTGTTGGTTACTAATTTCACATATATGGATGTGTTATTCTCTTCTTCCTTTTTCTGCAGTTGAAAAACATAGACAATACCATGATCATGAAGAAACAGCAGAGATGATAGCAGCCAGGATTGACAGAGATGTTGTAAGTGAGAAACTACAGGTGATATTGCTTAATGTCTGTGAAATTTTGCAGCTCTACTTCGTGGGATGACTTTTTCCACGTGGGAAATTCAGTTCTGGAGGAAAGCTTTCCAGGCAGCCTATGTTTGTGTGGTAGACCTAAAAATGAATAGGCGGTAGTTCTTTTTCTTATTCTTTTTCTTTAAAGAAAACAACAAAAAAAAAGAGGGGGACCAAATGTTGGTGTACAGTTTTCTGCTGTGAAGAGCTAGAAATATAAACAGTAATTTTATGTGGTAGACCAAATTCAGCAAACTATGTAAGGATAAAAAATTCCATCAAGTTAGTGGGACTTAGATATGTGCAATATCTGGAAAATAAAACACATGGTCATTTCTGAAGACAGGTGAACCATGTATATGTATAACATAAACTTTTCTTGCCTATAAACAGCAACATTGGGCAGGTCCTATGATGTATGCGATATCAAATATTGCCTCATTTGCCAGTTGCAACTTTCTACTTTTCTACTCTGCTGTTGCCCTCAGCCACATCAGACAGTCTTGAGGGAGCCTTGTTGGGGCCTGCTGAATTGGTGTATATGTGTTTTCCCCAGGGGCTCATTCATTCTCCTCCATTTGCTCTTTGAAAACAATTCTTCAAAGAGCACTTCTCTATAAAACTACATTCTAACATTCAACAAATAGCTTAATACTTTGTACTAAAGGAAATTATGAAGTTATACTGTTTAGGAAAATGCTGTCCATTCAAATAAGTAGGATTTTTTTCATGTGCTGTGAGAGAAAATGTAATGTGTGAACGAATTGTGTAATTGCAATCTGAATTTAATAATCTTGTTGCTCATATTTTAAAAACTTCCAGTGTTAAAAACTTCTAAGTTTTTAAAAATCTAAGATTTGAAATACTTTACAGGTGTGTAAAATTAAGAACATAATGAATATAAATATGGAATGTTGTAGCATGAACTTTGTTCCAAGGAAGCTGTTCATGCCTGAGAGTGTGGTCATTTTGATTTCTGGAGTATTTCTGCTATAGATTCTGTAAAGAAACTGTTACTTTTCTTTTCTCCCATAGCAAATTCTGAACCATATTTTGGATGACATTGAGTATTTTGTTACCAAACTTCAAAAAGCTGCTGAAGCTTTTGCTGAACTTTCAAAGAGGAAGAAAACTAAGAAAAGTAAAAAGAAAGGGCCTGGAGGTAGGAGTTCTTACTGCACACAATTCTGTTTCTCTAAGGATCATTGAAGTAGCTAGCAAATGTGTCTTTTTGTATTACTTTTTCATGAATGTAGTAATTTTCTTTCACTTTGAGCACAAAAAATCCTATGCAGTATATTCTTAGAGGGAAACCTGTGAAAATCATTTGCTTGAAGTCAGTGGGGAGTGACTAATAAGAGATGTGGCTGCAGAATATGGTCACTGTTGTGATTCTGTATTTACAAAACTCTGTTAGTTGGTAAATTTATTATATATTTATGTGTTTACTATATCTGTAATATTTATAGAAGTTATATACCATATAAAAGGTTATATTAAAAATCTCATTTTGTTCACCAGAGGGAGTTCTTACTCTCCGTGCAAAACCGCCACCTCCTGATGAATTTGTTGACTGCTTCCAAAAATTCAAGCATGGCTTCAATCTTCTGGTAAGTGACTGCTAGTGGATATGGTGGTGTGAGGAATGCAACAATTTTTTTCCTGGGATAGCTGATGTTAAGTATCACGTGATCTTTGTTTTCCCTACCACTGCAAATGCATTTGGGTTTCAGTTTTGCTGCACTGGCTTTCCTGTATCTCATTCCACTAGTATGAAATGAAGAACTAAAATTATGGTGAAAGATGAAGAGGAGAAGGAAGAATCAGTAACATGATAGATTTGCTTTGTAGTTATTTTTAAGTTGGATTTTCTTGGAGGTTCCTGCTATTCCAGAGGGTGTGGATGCTTTATTGTTGACACTCTTGAGGGAGCTGCAGATGGTCATCTTGTCTTTGGGAATGCAGTAATCAAGTTTTCTGCCTTCTGCTGCACTTTTATGGTGCCTTGTCTAAGTAGAGAAACCTTGTGGGTCTGAAATGCCCTATGGCTGTCAGCTGTGCAGAGGTGGTCAGGCCATCCATGGAATTGGGAGCCTGAGTCTATGTTGTCTGAGTCTCCACTGCTCTTTCAGAAGGAACAAACCCACAAGTATCCTCTTCAAGAATGGTGATGTACTGGGAAAGGTAATCTTGTTTGGTCCTTGGCTGACACACAGGAAGGTAGCTCAGCTGATACTTGTCTGGTCTTGGACTTTCACCTTTTACTTCTCCATCCAAGGTTGAACGGAGGCAAGAGCAGAGCTGGCCACTTCTGGCCTAAGTTGGCCTTTGAGCTTTGGGATGCTGCTCCTCAAGTTCTCTACACAATGACTAGATGAGTGTATTTCTTTTTCAGCATTGTTGTGTTTTTTCTTTTCCTGGTTCTTTAAAGCCTTTTACTTGGGAAATTTGAGTTTAATTCGTAAAAGAATTTCTAGGAACGTGTGTGGGGATGACGTCTCTGTTGCATGCTAGCCAGCATCACCAGTTGTGGCCTTAATTTAGTTTTATTCAGCTATGCCCATCACACTGTCTGTGCTTGTTGCTGTCATTACATAGGACCTTACTAGCCTCAGAACACTCCATCCAACAAATTGCTATCACTTTATAGGTTCTCAGCAGAGATGCTAATTCAAGAGTCTTCTCCTGGCACCTCCTGTTCTGCAAGTGCTATTAAAGGAAGGCAGCAAATGGGGCACCTTCAAAGCATTTACTTTCAGATACTGTCTCTTCCATTTGCTGGGGAAGCTACGCCAATGGCAAAAATTGTTCTTGCATTCACTGAGTCAAATCAGCCTTTTTTCCCTGTTGGGGAATGAATTCTGATTGCAGGGCTGTAGGAGATATTTAGAAATGTTAAGAATATGTGTTTTTTTAAAAACCCTATACTGAATGCTGTGATTCTGACCTTAAAGGATTGCTCTTTTTGCGGGGGTGGATGTCTTAGAACACACTGATCCTTCTCAGGAATAGTGCTTGTCATGTTCATTTTTTCCCCATTCTTACTTCTTACCGCATTCTGCTTTTAAATTATTTTTTCACCCAAGAAAACTGCGTGCACCTTTGAATCTTTATCTTATGTGCAGAAGAAGAAGCAGTTCTTGTTTTGGTGCTCAGCAGCATCTAGGACCTGGTTTCTAATGTTGCTCTTGAAGAGCTGTGCTGTAACAGTGCTTTACTTCAGCATCATTGCAGGAGGCACAAAAGCCTGAAATTTCACATTGTGGTGCTTTATGTCAGACAGGGAAAACTGTATAAAATGAAGAATCTAGTTTAAAAATAAAAGGAGTGGCTAGGAGAATAAAATCTTTGCCAGTAGAATGGAAACTGTTTTAAAACACTGTGCTGGAAGCTCCTAGAAAATGTCTACCGTCTGTCAAAAAAACTTTAGAAAGAGAGAAAGTTGTTATCACAGGAGAACAATGTATAGGAAGTTATTAGAAGTAAAAACACATCCTCCTCCTTTCTTCATTTGGAGGCAGACTTTTGAAGGCTAGATGTAAAAGTAGAATGAAGCTAGCAAAAAGCAGTTTGAGGAACAGATGGCAAAATGCAATGAAAACTACTATAACTTTTCAAAACACATTTTGGCATGCTTCTTGCTTCTAGAGCCTGCAGGTCCAATGGGTGATCAATAAATAAAAGAAAACCTCCAGGAAGCTGTATCAGAGAAAGTATATGATTTTTTTAACGCATATATTTACTTGGAAAAGCTTGATAGTGGACAACACGTTAATGAAAACAATTTTTTATAGGGTGCACAAGAGATTATCTGTTTCAAATTGAAGAACTGGTAATGGGTTAAAGAACAGCAAAACAAAATGTCAAGTTACAGGCAGATGAACAGAAGTCCTGTTTGAATGTGCACCGTTTATCCATCTATTCCAAAAACCAGTTCAGCAAACCACACAGTATGGTGTGTAACCTCTTTCAAACTGCCTTTCTTCCAGAGGAAGAGAAGTGGTTAAGTTAATGCTTCTGGTCTTTAAAGTCATTGCAAGGATCTGAGGGACTATGACAACCAGGTACCCCTGAGGTACCCACACATGGGATGCAATTTGTAGTCAGGTATATTAAATTGAGGAAGAAGCAAACATGCATATTGCAAAACAAAATAATGTCTGCAAATCCATCAATTCTTTGATTTCGTTTCTTTGGATTTCCAAAACACATCCAGCAAGGCTTCACACCCTGAAGTTCTTAAAGAAACTGAGCTACTGTGAGATTGAATGTAGCTTAGATTCTTGTTTGATGAAATAGAAAACAAATTATGGAACTAAAATGCCGGTTCTCAAAGTGCAGTACATGCAGCAGTGAAGTCCCACATATACCTCTGCAGAGACCTTTGCTGTCCAGCATATTTACAGGTGTTCTGGCAAATGGGGAATGTAGAGTCTACAAATGTAGAAATATCTCATGATAACACATAAAGTGACAGATGAAATTCAATATTGATAGATATGTTAAAGCATGGACAGGAGGAGAAAAATCTTATATATAAAACAAATCAGAACAAAATGTTGATGTAATACAGATTCCTATGAGATTGTTGTCCGTGTTCAATGGTGATCAACCAAGCAAATGTTAAGAACCATTAAGAAAAAAAGAAGAAAATTAATAAATAAAGAGCATCAATATGCCATTATCTTCCCTGGCCTTATTTTGTTCCCAGTGTAGCAAAATTGAAGAGGGTACAGGGACGGCAAGAATACTTGAAGTAATTACTTTAGTTTGGAAAAGACCAGAAGAAGAATGTAATAAATCTGTAAAGGGTTATGAGCATCACTGGAAAAAGTGAGTAGAGAAGGATTGTTCAGTTTTCATTGCAAAAGAACTACAGAATACTGATGAAACTAAGAGGTGGCAAATTTCCAAAGGAGATGCTTCATTACAAAGTATATAATTCAGTTGTGGAACTTCTTATTTTGCACAATAGGTGCTGAAGATATACATGGATTCAAAAGCAATTGAATGAATGAGCACTTTCACTTAGCGGATGTCGCAGACAAAGCACTGGGCTTAGGCGGACCTGTGGCCTGACCAGGGATGGTCATTCTTATGTGAAGTATTTATTGTCATAAAAGTTAACCGTCTCTTAAAATGTATCATTTTCCCTTTCCTTCAGGCCAAATTAAAGTTTCATATCCAGAATCCTAGTGCAGCTGAACTGGTTCATTTTCTCTTTACCCCACTACATATGGTAAGGTTTTATAATTTTCTCAGTGTTTTCCTTCAGAACTCTTGTATTTATATGCTTTGTAACCTTTTCAAGGATAACAAGCTTGAAATATTGTGTCCCTGGACAATAAGGAGAAATGTGTGTATCTCAGGATGAGGTTCTCTTTAGAAAATAATTTATATCTTTTTCTGCGTATATTCCTGTCTATTAAATTTATTTATTCAAATAATCTTTAGCTTTATGTGTTACAGTTTGCCATTATAATTTTTAATTAACAATAAAAAATTGAGATAATTTACATAATGCAGGAGGAGAGTTGAAAGCATAGCCATATGTCTATTTAATGGAAGTATGTGTGGTTTTGATCAGTAGAGCAAAAATAACATTGCCAAAAGTGGGTCTAAATATAAAATGGTTGATGACCAGAACAGAAATTCTTCTGCAATAATTGGTTTAATTTGTAGGACATTAAGACACATTGTTAGCTTCTCAGAGTTTTTGGAGGGGTTGTTTTTGTGAGTAACAAATATTTCCTAGCAAAACTATAGGTAACGTATTCACAGTAACTTCTTTACTGACAATGCATGTTTTCCATATTATTTTAATACTTGGATTTAGGTGGTACAGACAACAGGAGGTCCAGAGCTTGCTGGTACTGTACTCAGCCCCCTCTTAACAAAAGATACTATAGACTTCCTGCGATATACTGTCACCAGTGAGGAAGGACAGTTATGGATGTCATTGGGTGACACATGGACCAAAGCCAGGTGAGAAAAAAGCATTTGCGTATTTTAGAGATGATCTCTAAACTCAAGTTTATTGACACGATCTTAACCAGGCTCTCCACCCCCCAATAAACTCAATATTGATTTGTTAGGCTTTGGACTCTTCAGAACTGTTGTTTGAAGTTTTTGGAAAGGAACTCTTCAGCTTCGGTGGGATATGGGAGTGGTTTGATTTTAGGGGTCTCAAGGAGAGAGAAAATGCAGAGAGAAATTTTTGGTTTGTCCGTGGTATCAAGAACCTCCTGACATAAGCTCTTGCAGTCATTTTTTCTGAACTGTCCCTTCCATCTTTCCAGTTGTTTTTTTCACCATTATTTTTCCAACACAGCTATCTGGACTTAATTAAAAATCAATTTGAAGAAGCTGCAATAAAAAGTGACAAAATATTGAAGAACAGGTTACAGATTTCTATTTTCAATTTCCAATAATTATCAAAAGCTAAAAATTTACAATGTCTTTACTTCTTCAAGAGCATCATAATACTATAAAGAAAATGGTCTATAATTTTTAAACATGTTTATCGGCTGAACCATGTTACATTTGCATACCCTATATTATGCACTTAATGGATTCACTATTATGGTTAAGCTTAGCTAAAAATTAACTATTTTATGCATTTGTTGGTTTTGAGGTAAGTATATTTTTTGAAATTCCTTAGGTAAATAGAACATGCAAAAGAAAAAGCTTAAATTAGCAAAGTGCATTTTAACTCTGTAATCTGTGGTGGATAAGTACATTTGACAATGATTAAGTATGCAATCCCTTGGGCTGGAAATGCATCATGTATATCATGTTTATTCATCCTTGCTCTTAGATTTCAAATTGGAACATAAACATCAACAAAATGGATCTCATTAATTAATTAATTGGTTGATTAAAAAGTAGTTGAGTGTTTTGCTGGTAAGGAAGGCTTCATGGAAAGCCCTAGAGCATGGAGTGATAAACATCCTCAGAGTAAGGAGAGTGACATACAGGTCTTTTCCTTCCTTGAGATCACTTTTCTGCAGGACCAGGAATGTCCAAATTCGTCCTCTGGGCCTGTCGTTTGGCCTGCTACTACAAAAAGAGCTGGAAACAGGAATTGCAGCTCCTTGTGATTGCCGGAGAGCTTACACCAGCAAAGCACTATTTGGTTGCCTTTATCTGCTTCAAGCTCTGCTGGTTTCAGAGCAGCTTGTGGTGGGACTGGCAGTGGAAATTGCCTCATAGCATTGAAGCCTCATGCAGGGAAAATGGATCACTGAGTAAAATAATGGGCTCCTTGTCTTGGGAACTACCATGATAATTCATTTAGTCCATCCTGAAGAACGTTTAATGGAAAGAGAAATAGCTCATCTTGGGAAGTGGAGAATGAAGCACTTAGAATAGAGCTGGTTGACCTGTGCAGATTAGAAATGATGGTCTGATTGAGCTCAATATCCAGAGGTACGCTGTGGTGTGGTGTAGCAGGAGAGGTGAATGATAAAACTGAAGGGTTACTAACCTAGCTCAGGCCTGCTAATGGGCCAGTAATTGCTGACTGCTCCTCCAACTTGTGTGACTGGCAGCATTTGCCCCTTAATTTTGAGCACTGTCAACAAGAAGACTATTACAAGACTGTAATATACATTCCTGTTTCCACTTCCACTGTGAAAATACAGTAATTGATATTGCGGGACAGTGTGTTATGTGTAGTGCAAAGGCAGAGCATGAAAGCGTTGATTTAGGTATTCTGTATTACAATGGGGAGTACTAATGGAGTTCTGAAAAATAATACAGTATTTTAAAAAGATCAATCTGGACTATAAAACAGCAAATGTGATGATAATTCTTGTGTCTTGGAGCATGTAGAGTTGTTTTTTTTTTGTCGGTAAAAGCTATTGTTTAACTTTTTATTTCAGGTGTAGCTAGGTCGCCTAAGCTTCCATGCTTCATACCTGCTTTCAGACTTTCTTATAAAGCAGGCTATTTCTTTGAAGTCTTTTGTCTGGTGCTTCAACACAAATGGAGCCTTGCAATATTTTTCCCCATCTAACAGTCAAAACAAATCCTATATTTGTTTGTGATTGATTCTTCTACTACTTATCCTTTGCTACAAGACAGAAATTTGTTGTGTTTTACCACTGGCAAGTTCTTATGACAGGAGCAGTTTCCTTCTGCAGGGCACAGCAGGGAGCGTAGTTGTGGTCAGTAAATGTTTTCTGCTGCTTTTCTGTGTTCTAGCACAATTCTGCCTGTACTGTAATCCCAGCCTCTCCTCTATACTAATAAAAATTCTAAAGCATTGCATTTTTTAGGAAACCTATTAAACCAATATTTGTACGGCTCTTGATACAGATCTCTAATTTACTTTTCATACAGAGCGGATTGGCCCAAAGACCATTTTATTCCGCCTTACGTCCCCCGTTTCCGAAATGGTTGGGAGCCTCCTTTGCTGAACTTCATGGGAGCTCCAAAGGAGCAAGAGCTCAATCAATTGGCTGAGTCTGTGGCAAATGTTGCAGAGCAACAGCGGAAGCAAGAAATGAAAAGACTGTCAGCTGAGGTAGGTTACCTGCAATAGCATGTTGTAAATTAGCTGCATAAATTTTCTTTATGCTTCCTTCATAAAGAAAATATTCTGTGACATTGTTGGAATAACCATGATCTGATGTCTGCTACATCAGTGCAAGCTCATTATGCTTATATTAAAGTTATACGAAACCAAATACCTGTTAAGCCATCAAAACTGTGATTAGGAAAAATATAAGGCTTTTGCCTACTGCTCTCCTTGAACTTGGTGCCCTTTCACCCCTCAGTTGGGAGGACAATCCAAGCCTGACCTGTTCTTTCAGATCCCATTTATTTTGATCATATATACTTCAGGATAGAATTAGAACCAAAGTGTTATCAAAAAGAAAAAAACACCACTTTTTAGGGATTTTTGGATTTAAGCTGCTTCTTCACAAATGTGGAATTTATAATTCCTTTCATTAATTTCTTGATCCTTTCACTGTATTGCAAGGAAGTATTTGGAGATGCTATCAGAGCAATGCCATGTAAGGTAATTTAGGCCTACTTCTGAAAAACAGCTGCCAGTTAGAAAAAATTATTGCACAGGAACATTTTCCTATCCTTTTCTCCCAAGAAATGGGATTAATTTAGCAAAAGATATGTTATTCTGTTTAGAGAATGGAAACACGCACCACCATCTAAAGCCTTCAGAGAAACCAGAGTGCATTTTCTGACTAACTTTGTTGAGAGGCAAAGGGGCTGACTATAAAGATACTAACCCCTTACTCTTTTTCAGTAGCGTTGGCCAGAAAATGTGCTTTGGTTTATGTGAAAATTTTAAGACTACAAGTGGATTTTGTTGCTTTTTAATGCAGAAAAAAAATCTATAGCCTTTTTAAACATATAAAAGTTTTAATTTTGGGAGCTTTTTATTGTTGGGAGGACATAAGCTTTAATTTTAAATTTTAATTTATTTTTCTATGCTAGCTTTAGTTTCAGTCAAGTGTTAGCTAGTCCAAGATCCTCTCATAGCAGCTGTGATATTGGAAGTGCAGCTAAGAATTCTCTAGGTTCAGTCCATAGTCTTTCCTGTGTTCCTTGAGCAATCTATACCAGTACTATATTTGGAGTCCATCTTAACGTGATTATACTGTATTTTATCTTAATTTTGTAATAGATAAAATATATAATTTTTTTTAATCTGTTAGTGAAAAAATGCACATATAGAAGAAAGGAAGGATTATTGGCTGTTGTGAGATGGTGTTCTCTTGCAGAGCAATTCTCTTATTGGAGACGACAAAGCTTCCCCAGAAAAAGTTTATCAAAACTGCTCATGGAAAGCTGGTCACAATAAAACTTTGTTTTCATGAAAATCTCCGTTAGTCCAAAAAAAAAGAGGAGTCTACTCAGCTGTAGAGACAAACAAATTGGGTAAAAAGTCTGCCAAGCAAAAAGGAGGATAACATGGTACATATTTGATTACTTAAAACACTGTTTGGCTTTATGCCTAACAAGATATACAAGAGTAAATGTACCAAAAACTAAGTTATTGCTAGTGATTCATTTTGAGCAAAAAAGCATTTAGTAAAGTTAATGGGCACAATATTGTGAAATGTAGATGTTGCCGTTGCTGTCACCTCCTTCCCTAGTCATCTCCCAGAAAAGTCTCATCCAACACTGTCTCCGTGTTTCACTGCTGCTCTATGTTTCCACGCAGTTGTTTCTTTTTTACATTGTGCTCCTTCTAAATTAACAAAAAAAAAAAAGGCAGTAAATTAGTATTGAAAAGAGAAGAACATGAATTTTTCTGTTCTGATGATTTTAAGAATTTAATTTTTTTTTGTGTTAAAACAATTCTTTTGGGGGGGGAATACATTAAGGGATTTTGGTTGTTGGTGTTTCAGGGAGTTCATTTCGTTCTTTTTGGTGTCTGTAATGTTGGTTGGATTGGTAGCTGTTTGTACCAGCTTAGCCTCTTCATCTTAATCATCAGAAGACCAAAAAAAGTAAAATAAATCCCAGTTCACTGAAAGCGTTTATGTGCCTGGCACCTGGGATGTCAGACCTTGGTTTCATGACTGTTGCCGATTCCCACGTGGTCTTGGGCAAGTCATTTAACCTCGGTACCGTGGCTCCGAGCACCAGTGCCTCCTCGGTACATCCCTAGGGGGAAAAGCACTGAGCTGCTTAATAGCTGTGAAATGCTATAGTTGCCCAGCTGGAAGAAGTTGCGGAGTGCAAAATGCTATTTGTCTGCATCAAAAAGACCTCGCAGGAGTGGGTGATACCAGAATAATTATTCTTCCATAAGTCTGCCGAAACAGCTTGTTTAACAAAGGGTGCTGGAAAAATAAGATGAGAATTTAAGTGTTCATCTCTTGCTACTAACTGGCCTCGTGTCTCGGTGTGACACTGCTCTCAAAGGCTACGTGTAGAGAGCTGTGCCCCATAGGCAAGTGTCTCTGGGTGCCAGGTGAGATACTTGGAGGCAGAAATGAGGTGGGTGGCTCTTCTTTAACCATGCAGGACAAATTAAAAAAAATCAAAACCAGCATTAGAGATTTGGCAATTTCTGATGAATCTCAGCTGTTCTAACTTGTGCAGCTGTATGGTGGTATAAGGAAAAGATCTAGATGAGCAACTTCAATATCATAATCTCCAGAAATGAACTGCTTAGCTTGGTTTTGTTTTGGGAAATGGTGGTTAAAATAATTTTTACTAGAAGCAGAGTATAATTGCTGGATTTAAGGTGAGTTTTTTAAAGGATTGCTGTTTAAAAAATTTTTCTAAAGCTTTGAATATTCTTATATATGTGCTTGTGATAAATTTGGATTGTTTTCCTCAGTTAAAATCCTTAATTGCAGTGTCACATTCCTTTTTGCATTTCTTCATTGACTTCAGTCATGTGCAGTGAAAGGGTGACATAAATGAACCACTTGACATTGTAATCCTGCAATAGAGTGATAATTTTACTTGGGAGGTTTTATTTCTTACATAGACTTACTGTTAGCTAGCTAGAGGTTTCTGGCTTTAAGTGTACATTTAGAACAACTGCTCAAAGCAGTTTCTCAGTGCAGTTTAAAGCCATTCAGCCATTGTTTGTAAGTTGTGTTGCTGTAGTGATATCTGAGAGATGACATGGACCTTGCCCCAGAGAACTGTTTTTCTAAAGAATATCCACTGCAATATTAATGCAGTGGGATGACTTAGGATAGAAATTCTTTTATTCTTATCCTTTTGATCTCCCTGTTTATGTATTTGAAATGCAGACTTTATTAACTTTTCATAGCAGAACCGTGAGCACCTGAGGACGCGTGAATGCTGACAGGGACCCTACGGGTGCTGGATGAAGTGAACTAGGTGGTGCCACTGATGACACTAATCCGCTTTGTGTCTTTGTTGCTTTTTTGTCTTCCAGCCTCCCAGTGTTCCCGACTACCCTCCGTCCGATGGGTATGCATTCAGTAACACAGTTTACAAAAGAGGGCCTCTGCTGGACCAGGGGGCGGCTGTTGCTGCCTTTAAGCAAACTGTTAGCCGACATGTAGATAGGTAACACTGAATCAACGGCGTACGTGGTGCTGTGGATAACTGTCCCGACTTATTGCTATTGGGGTGGCGGTGTCTGTAATTACCTCTGGCTATGTCTGGAGCAGATCATTATTTCTGTGAGGAAGTGATTTTGGTTAGCAATGTGTATTCTGCTTTTGCTTCTCGAAGGCACATCGTTAAGACTCTTTTAGTATAATTTCTATGAAACTACCCTGTTTATGTATGTTGTTAAATCAATGCTTTTGTCAAAAATGATACAGTGGAATTCCAACTTGACTGAGAACACAGAATCCTCCTATTTGGGTTCAAATTTTATTCCTGCTTTGTTTCATGTTTTTACATATACTCTTTGCTCTTTTCAGAACTACAAAGAATGACAAGTCTGTTTTGAGATTCATCTGTCCTTGTTTTGGATGATTGTTTGATTTGTTTAGCTGCTTACTTAGTGCTCTGTAGTCTCCTGCTTTTGTATTCTGGGATAGTGCATAAATATCCACTTTCAGAATAGTAACTCCTTGTTTCTTCCATTTTCTTTCAAATGTTACAAAAAATGCTCTGAAATGTTTGCATAGCAACCAGTGTCTTTTTTGCACATCCTCTTTCATCCCGTTCAGTTTAGCCTAAATCTGAATAGCTTGACAAGATCAAATGCAGTGATCCTTGGAGTCTCGGCCTTGTTTGTGGGGAGAATTTATACCAGTACAAACTGTGGAAGTAAATCGGTAAAGCAGTGTTGGAATTGCTCCCCCATACCAAACCATGGTTCATATATACCACATGAAGAGTATTTTAGCTTATGTGCCATGGTAGATGTCTAAGCTAAGTTTTTGGGATCAGATTGCTGGTTAAAACAACATTAATATAACTCTTTTGATGAAAACCTTTGCATAATCCCTAGTTTTGAGCTATGTGCTGAAAGATCCTATTAATCTGCATGCAAACATATTCCCACGTGGTGTGCAGGATGAAGACTTGATTCTTTTCCTGAACTTTGGATTTATTCATAAAAACAACAGCAGTAGTAGTCATCTCTAATCTTTTTCTCAAACTTGTTTACTTTTTGCGTTCTTGTCTCAGGCTCACTCAGCTTGAAATCTAGAAGATCTCTACTCTAAATTCCTTTCTCTCTTATCTGTAATGTGATAAGACCTGTTTTGTCCTTTCAGAGTGAGGGTATTCCATGCAAATGTTGTTGCCTCCATTTCAGGTTTAGAGAATGGGGCTTATTGCATTGAACTGTTGATGGTATCAGTGTATCTGGCTGCAACTGAAAGAGTCATCCAAGCCTCCTGTGTGGTGGCTAAAGAGAAATGGGTGTTTCTAAGGAGCAGTTCACATAAGGTGAAATTAGTCCTTTGAAAGATATGAAATGAGAAATGCTATAGTGGTGCCTGTTTCTCACCACTGACTGAAGGAGGGAGTCTAGATGGCTGGTACCGATGCAAACCTCCACAGTGTGCCCCTATCTCCCAGTCTGTTCAACATGACAAACTTCCACTTGTTGATTGGCTCCTGAGACATATAATACATGCCTGGTAGGAGCTCATTATTGGGGGAAAGCTGTTAATATGTGTTACCCCAGGTAACTTCCATTTAAAGATAAATTTTAAAGCATCTTTGAAAAAGCAGGTGAAGGAGTGGGTTTGGGGGAGGGAGTGAGAAATTCAAGCTGACCCTTTCAGCCATCGTTTGCTGGTCCTTGTTCAAAGCTGTCATTCCTAATGAGCGGTCTGAAGGCAGTGAATGAGCCACCCACTACCTTCTGAGGGATAGGTAGGTTACACCTTGTCCAGGGAAATTTTAATCACAGGGAACTTCAGTGAGCCTTATTCCAATATGCCAGGACCTCCAGTAAGGTGTGCTTTCCTTGGGTGACGTAAACTGTCAGGATCTTAAACTTTTGGTGTGATGTTAGGTATATCGGGGACTCTCTCTAATGCTGAAAGAGTACTGAGCAGTTTTTAAGCAAGTTATCTGGTGTTTCAAAGTGGTATGATGTGTAGTTTGGTTTTGCACTGTCATTTGAAGAAAAGCACCCTGGAAGTCAGTGCAATCCACTAGGCTCTCGTTCAGCATGCACAGGAGAGCAGAGGGCTGTAGTTACAGTATATCTGATAGGCAATAAGAAAACACAGTCAAGGATGGATGGAGGGAAGCATTGAGAATACTTGTGCCCCAAGTAAACTGTTTGGCTCATTAACCTGGGCTTGAAGAATTATGGTCTCTTCAGAAGCACACAGCCACTGCCCTGCCCATGTTCTGGGGATGTTGCTGTTGATTGTAACAGAGTGGAATAAAACTGAAATATAAGCATTTTTAAAAATTCTTCCTGAGTTACATTTTTTTAAGGAATCAGGATAGTTAGGTCTGGACAAGGTAGGAAGACACAATTAGTGAAATAAGTTTGGAAAGGCAGCCTTAAAAGTAAAAGTACCTTCATTAGTACATTAGTCATATCCCTGAAATAGTAAGAAAGGAGTTAAAAATTATATGAATTTTGAGTGAGTGGAGGGAAAAAATTGGGATTACTCACACATTTTTCAGGCTGGTGTTCATCCCATGTTTTTCAGTCTTTCCTTAAACACTTTGTGTTTTGCATTTCTTTCAAAATAATCTTTCAATCTAAGTGTGATTCTTCCTTTGTTCTGCTCTTCAAGTCAAGTGAGACAGTTCTCCACAGCCATGCAATAGCTAGGTAACTACTGGATTGCTCAGGCACATCTGGGACCTGTGGTTATACAGCACCGACATCAACCACCATCTGCATTTGTAATCCTGTGCTGTGATGTTGTATGCATCAAGCCACTGATTGCTTCATGTTTTCATTATCTGTTTGAATTTTTTTTAACTTTACTACGTGGTATGGAATTGGGTTGTTGGGTATAATTTGCAATAAGTGAATAAAGTTACTGGGTTTTTTGGATCTGTTTTGATGGGGTTGGCGGGGCTTCTCACCTTGAAGAGGTACTACATCAAAGAAACTAGTAGCTTCTTACCCAAAGGCATTCTGAACAGGTCTTTCCTCATGGAAACAGAAAGACAGAGTTAAACTTGGTTTGGCTTGTTCTACAATGAGCCCTATTTGTTACTGCCAAGAAATTATTTTTTCATTTTTAATTGATACAGTAACTTAAGGTTGTTAGAGTTGATGGTATCCTATGGTCTGATCCTACAGTAGGTGAGCATTTTTTAGAGTTTAATTCTATTGGTGTTGATGGCAAAAATTTATTCATCTATTGTGTATTTGAAACAATTTATGATGAACACTAGAAATACGGTGTCATACAAAGCACGATATCAATTATATACTAAGTATAGTCATTTGTTTATATAGCAAATGTTTGTTTAACCTGCTGTAGGAAAACTGACTAAATATAGTATACATGTTTATTTTAAAACAATGGCACCTATTAATCTAAGTTGTTATCATACATCTTGCAAGCAGTGAGCCAATAAAGATTACCAGTTCTTGAGGTCTATGTAGCTCAACTGCCTCTTTCTTTTGTTTCTTTTTTTTTTTTCTTTTTTTTGGCACTTAAATCAGTGTGTTATGAATAGGTAGTTCTACAGCAGCATCATGTCATGGTGAGGTGGGTTTTTTTGTTTAAATGTTTTCCAGGTTGTTGGAAGAGAGGACATTTTGTCTGTGTTCTTATTTGCTTGAATGTCTGACTGAATGATAGTCTGATCTTTGCTTTGCAGAAACTATGAAGCACACAGTAAAGCACAGACCAAGAAATATGCCAAATGCAAGTACGAATTTATGGCAAGAAACAACAGTGAGCTTTCTGTCATGAAAGAGGAGATCGTAGAGGTAATTTTTTTTGCAAAGAGAAAATTAATTTCTGGTACTACTCAAAGCTGAGGGTACCTTTCATGTGGGCAGTGTGTCTGTCCTTAATGATTACTTAAATGTGTTTGATTTATCTCCCTTAATATGGAAAATTCAATTAATTTGTTTTGTGTCATAGACAAGACAAACAGAGACTCTGCGCTGACTTATGAATTGATGCTGTAGAGAAATGTATTTGTGTGTTTCTTCCGTCTTCTCTGGTGTTGCTTTTAAAAGCTTCATTTAGTAGTATTTAAATAACTGGCTCTGGCAAACACTATCTGTGCACGCACAGGGCATAGTGAGACACTGTCCTTTCCTGGAGGACTTGGTACCCTAAAAGCTAGACATATTTGGAAGGGAGGGAGCAACAAAGAGAGAAAATGTTGTGTATGAAATTATGCAGCAGGTAGTCAGAATTCAGACTTCTCCTGGCCATCCTGCTCCAGTTGCCTGTTTACTCAGAAGTGCTCACTCTCCAAATTTGTGCTCTTCTAGAACGATGCACTTTTCCTTGGGTTATTAGTAGTTAATTACTCCTTTTGTCAGCAGCACATAGGTTGCAGGGATGCCAGCCTCTCTGTGCAGGTATTTGGACAGGGAAGTACTAGAGAGAGTCCAGCGCAGAGCCACGAAGATGATTAAGGGAGTGGAACATCTCCCTTATGAGGAGAGGCTGAGGGAGCTGGGTCTCTTTAGCTTGGAGAGGAGACTGAGGGGTGACCTCATTAATGTTTATAAATATGTAAAGGGCAAGTGTCAAGAGGATGGAGCCAGGCTCTTCTCAGTGACATCCATTGACAGGACAAGGGGCAACGGGTGCAAGCTGGAACACAGGAGGTTCCACATAAATATGAGGAAAAACTTCTTTACAGTGAGGGTGACTGAACACTGGAACAGGCTGCCCAGAGAGGTTGTGGAGTCTCCTTCTCTGGAGACATTCAAAACCCGCCTGGACGCGTTCCTGTGTGATATGATCTAGGTAATCCTGCTCCGGCAGGGGGATTGGACTAGATGATCTTTCGAGGTCCCTTCTAATCCCTAACATTCTGTGATTCTGTATTTGATTTTCATTCCACTGTCTTGTCCAGCACATGTCTGAGTTTACAGAGGTTCATTACACACTTTTCTTCCATATTCTTTCTTGAGAGCCACGTTTTGAAAAGTGCAGTACTACCATGTAGAATGGTGGAGAGATAATGTAGAATGGTTGGAGATAATCAAGGAAGCCTACAGGGGTTTCTTGGTGACATCTGTGTAAATCCGTTGGCAATCACAGAACCTGGCAAAGTTATGGTTTTGTTTTGAAATGCACAATCTAAGTACTGGCAGGAGGAAAGTAGGAAAAAATATGTAATTAATTTACCAAATTATTTCAGATTCTGGATGACAGAAAGCAGTGGTGGAAGGTTCAGAATAAGAGTGGCAGCACAGGCTTTGTGCCAAACAACATTTTGGACCCTCTGAGGAATCAAGAAGGTGGTCTAGGATGGTCAGAGCCTGCGTATACCCGCACCATCCAGGTATTGTCTGCTCCTTGGGAGCAAAACTTTCTTTTGATGTGTGCGTGTGGAGGAGGAAGAGATTCACAGGAAGGGTAAAATATCTGCGTGTTCCACTGATATGTCAAAAGATTTGTTTCTTGTACAGGCTGAGGCTGATTTCTGTATTGCATAGAGTCTAACACGAGAATAAAGTTGACAGAAATACAGCAAAATGTTTTCCTTTAAGGGCTTTTTTTTCTGCTTATTTACTTAGAGGTGGTGATTTTGATCCTAATGGATGTTTATGCATTTATTTTAATTGCAAATATCCTTTGTGGATTGATAGCTGTTGATGCCAAAGAAGGAGTTTGAATTATTTAAGGTAGGGTCATCTTTGTTTCTCCTAGGAGAGTGAACACTAGCTTTTCTTTTAATTTTCTGTCTTTGTGTGTCTCTATATTAGTCTTGAATTTATTTAATTATTGTAATTTTGGAGTCCTAAAAATAGACATCTTTGCTTTTGAATTCATGAAGCAAGTATTTTTCAATTAATATGCCTGTGCATCAATAACACTCTATTCTTCTGACCTAATTTTGTTTTTTTCTTTCTTTCGTGTTGTGGTGTGGAATTAAGATTTTTTTTGTTGTTGTTTCCTTTACATGTTGAACAGAATTAGAGGGTAAAATATTAAAAAAAAAACAAAACCTGACGTCAGTGCAATTGTCTACCTGAGTAAGGATATACAGGATAAGATTGTAATATGTGTTTTTAGACAACATTTAAGTGGGCCAGAGGCTCATAAAATAAGAGGTTGTATTTTCTAAGACCTGTTTCTTCCCTTTTATACCTAATGATTTTGAAAGGTTAGGCAAACAAGTTCAGATTAAGCAGAAATTCGAGGCCTGCCTCTGGATCAGACTTTTTCAGTCCAAATGCAAACCAAATTTCTCTTGAAACTTGAAGTTAAATTTAATTTGATTTAATCTAATATTCATTCTTTGTGCCTACACACTCCAGCTGACGACTGAAAACAGAGAAATGCCATAATGTTACTGCTGACTGTCTCTACTGCAGACTCATCTAAAAGTCCCAGTTGAAGGTGTCACGGGGCTGGATTCTGTGTGCACAGCTATTGTGAAAGCTGCAACTTCTGCAGTATTTCCAGTCTTGCCATGGATATGGAAAATCTCTTGAGAAACAGGTCCTATGTTGTTTCTGGCACAATACTGTGGTAGACCTATCTTGAGCTTGGTAGGCTTGAATCAGACCATTTCTGAGTTTTCCCTATTCCTAATTGTTTCCCAATAACATATGACCTCATTCTAAATTGTTTATGTTTTTTGCTTGCATGTGAAATGAAGCATGTATCTAGAGTGCTTTTCAAATCCTGATTGAAAGATCTGACTCTTTTTCTCCGAGTGCATGTCATTTCATGTGTTTGGAATTTGGCAAGAAATCCTGAGCAGACTGAGTACAGTTTTGAGTAGAGGTTCTTATGCTATTATTTGTAATGCACTGCAGGTTTTGAAGTTTTCTGTTTGAAATAATGACATGACATGGGAAATAACAAAATAATCATTTTCACAAAGCATTCTATATGGATCTATAAAAATTAGGGTCAGATAACATTTAAGATAGTTTTGTTTCTTTGCCCTCTGGCAGGTTGTTCCCTACACTCCGCGGTTTGTTTTGTTTGTAGTTTTATCATATTCAAATGTGAGCTTGAAATACTGTGAACTTATTTAGGAATATAATGAATTACACAGGATATAGGGAGTCTTTACCAAGATGTGTCAGTAATGTTCTTAACTTTATGGTGATTATTATGATTTTAGCACTCCTGAGCATGCTCATTTGTTTCTTTCCCTGTGATAGATACATGGTTCATTTGGAATCTGTTTGCATAACCCTGTTTATTTTCATAACAGCACTATGAGACATGGCTGCTATTTCAGAGAGAAATGAGGCACTGGAAGGATGACTGCCTTGCCCAAGGTCAAACAGGAGAACTTGTGGGCAGAGCAGGAAATTGAAGCAGTTCCCATCAGTGCCTTTGCCAGACCCTGAACACGAGCAGGCTCAGTGCTTGGTGCTGCACAGCTTTTGCCCGTCTCCTAAGTCATTCTTTGGTTTTCAAAAGACTGCTTTCAAAGTAGTCTGTCTGCTGTGGTGAGCACCCTGGCCTGCTTCATGCCACAGATAAGTGTTATGTACAAGGCTGGCGTGTGTCTTTGCAGACTAATGGCCTTCAAAGCACAGCTGACTAAAGGATGTTTCTAGATTATTAGGAAGGATTAAGGATTCCATTGAAAGAGATAATTTTTTTCGTTCAATTATTCTACAGATGGACACTCTTTCTCTGAGAGATGTATGCCTTGTTATCACAATTATTCCCAGAGCTGCAAAGTTTATTTTACTCTTGCTCTGTACCCTCTCCCAGTGACATTGGAGTACACATACTAGATTTGATCCTGATTTTTCTCTCAATCACCTTCAAGATCCAGGTCCCAGATAGTTACTTGAAAGCACTGAATTGTCTAAGATGATACTTGTAGGAACATTGCAAGCAATATTCTAGTTATTTCATCATCTTTGTGAGTCAGAGGCTATAACATTGTCTGTCTTCTGGTCAGTTGAATTAGTTCCAGGAAAACCATATTTTTGCTTGTTTGGTACTTTTGTACACTTAGGAGAGCATTTTGCCATTTTTCCCATTATATATGAACAGAAGCGGTTTCCCAAGCACTCCAATTTCTTCTTTTGTGCAAGTATTGCTGGTAAACCTAGAAAATAATTAATCATAATATTTCCTATTTACTGTGCATTTTATTAACTTTTTTAATGCTCTTGAAAAAGAAATTTGAGGAACATAATTGGGATAGAGGTGTGTATCTTGTTAATTAATCTCATGACAACCTTTGTGAGGTGAGACAATTATATGATCAGTGATGTGTATGAAATCCTGAGGCACAGAGAGTAAACGTTAAGCCAAATGCAGTCCTGTAGCCTTATAAAAAAACATAGCTGTCCACAGAAGTATGACAGTATATATAAAAGGCCTTTTTATGGTATGTAAATACCAAGACGAAAATCTCCACCTCACTTGGGACAAGTGTCCTTTGCATTTCTTGGTGATCTACTATCAAAACCTTTCTTTCAAGTCTCTTTGTTTAGTAGCTCACTTAAATATCTCAGTGGGAAGTTGTTTCCCCTCAAGCACAACATTTGTGCTCCAAGTTAGTGTCATAGTGTCATGCTCATCTTTTGCCAACTGGTATCATTCCTGCAGATCATGAAGTATTTGATAATGAAGAGATGTAGTTGCCAGGTGTTCATTTTGCAGTGGCTAAAGAGACATCACAATTTCTGACCAAGAGCCAGTATCTCTCTTACCTTGTTTCATATCAAATGCTCTTTAAAGTTGCCATCAGACCAAGACTTTTTGATGGCTTTAAAAAAAAAAATTGTTTCCTGTCCAATTCAACATTGATCCAATCCCAAATTATGAAATGCCACTTATTGTACAAAAATGTACTGAGTAGTTGTAAAAAGGATTTGATTAATGATAGGAATTAAAAGTACCCAGTTTGCACATTTTTTTTTTTTAAGAAATGGAGACTCATCCTAGCTAATACCAATTTCAATAAGTAAATTCTGTCTAAATTTTTCCTTCTTCCATCCTAATGTATTTCTTGCTTTCTGGCAAGATTCTAGCAAGTCTGGTTTCTAAATCCAATAAAAACATAAATACCTTACACCCTGCAAAGAGCTAGTTAAGTGCCTTGTAATGGGATTTTAATAGGCAGCTGGTTGACTCTATGTAATAGCTGAGCCCACAAAAGGAAAGACTGGTGAAAGACCTTGCTTGAAATTTGCTCTTCCAGTCTTGGGTACCTCACTGTCACCTTTTGGGTGTAGACAAATAGTTGGTTCTCTTTTCTCTTAAAATATAGCCAAAGGAAGGAGGTACATACCCCAAAATGAGAGGCCCCCACTGTGAGTCTCAAGAAAACATCCAAATCACAATGCTGTTGACAAAACTGAGCCTGAATGCTGTGCAGCCCTCTTGGTGAACTTCTGTTGCTGTGCAAACAGGAATGTGGCACTAAAATGTTCAGAAAGAGTCTACGGGAAGCTTCGTGTCTGTGTTAACTTAATGAGAGCATTTCCCAGAGCTAATGTTACTTATGGTTGTATCCAACACCTCTAATGCTAAGTCTGTATTTGCCATGGTTTGAATACACGTTCCCTGGTTTTGATGCCAAAATGTATTTGAAAATATATTGTTCCCAGTTTTTGTACAATAATCAAGAATCAGGGTTGATACTGTTAGCATTTTTGCTCAAACTTACTATTCTGCTTACTTTAAAAATAGATCAAGTCATAGTGAATCTTGATTTTCGACAAGATGCAGCCTGTAGTGTGTTGAAAAAGAGCTTTGGGGCCTCTACTTTTTTTCCTGTAAAAACAAAGATTTTCTGGCAAAAAATAAGAAAAAAAAAATCTAGTCCCAGCAAGCTTTTCTGATATATCCAGATTTTTAATGTGTGTATCTTCACTGTTCCAAATAATTTAAAGAATTTGTTTCAATTTACATGAGTTGAAGATGGCAAGTTTATTCTTAAAAGAAAAAAAATGTGAGGAAGAAGGAAAAACAAAACACGGGCTTCTTCATTGTTCTTATGGCTGTCAGCATATTAGTGGGTACATGTCTGTCAGCAGCGACCTTTACCTCATTTTCTAAGCTAGGCAACATTTCTTAAACTAAAATAAATAAGTTCTTTTTTTAATACCTGCTGTGACTTAATTCATACTGTTCTGCAGTTGCAAGTGTTCTCTACTTCACTTTAGGATCTTCAATCCATTGTCAGTTTTTTGTTTGGGTTTTGTTTTTTATTAAACCTCTTTCTAAGTTTCTGTCTGGATAGGTGCTTTGAAAAGAGCTGATTGCTTATATGGTGTCACATATGTATGTTCTGTAGCCAACACTCCGCTCATTATTCAAAAGAAGAAAATGAGAATAACTAACTATGTGAGTTGCTTAGTGAGTAAGAAGAGCTAATTATTAGTGCTGATGTTCCTTTATTTTAAATTGCTAATGTGTATGAAATTTCAGGAGTGATGTGTAAGGCAGTTATTTTTTACCTTTCTAACAATACTATTTGATGTGATTTACTCCATTTTCCTCACAGCAATTGCTGGGAGAGCTTTCAGAGGTAATAAAATTACTCTTCTGATACTGAACCTCAAAAATGGCTCTTTTGGACTATGTAGTCACCGAATTCCATAGTGCATGCTTATTTTGTTTGTAGTAATGAATAGAAGTGATGGGATGAATGTGTGGATGTCCTCAAAAGATCTGGAGTTAAAAAAAGAAGTGTTAAAAAAAGAAATGTTAAATGTGATTCGAATATATAATTGGATTTTGGACACTGTTCAACAAAATGTGAAGTGTATTTCAATGTGGTTTCATCTGTAAATTTAGAATTTGAGTGATGCTTCCAGTTTAATTTGTATTTTCACTTCAGCAAGTTGTTTTGATGAGGCTTATGATTGCAGTACAACATGTTTTTGAAACTACATCAGTAGCATCCATTGAGAGCTATGTGTAGTGTTTAGCTATTGCTTTTTCTGGATTATGATTGTGGTGGTATGCAGCTGATGCCTTGGTTTGCAGTGAATCCTCTCTAGCATAAAAAAAAAGCCCTGCTTTTTTCCTTGCATGTTGTTTAAGAAGGTCAGGGCACACATGAGGGTACATTGTGGGGATAACAGTCTAGCAATTGGAGTCTGTGAACAAGATTTAAAAAAATCTGAATGTCACTAGAACATGTTAATATCTGTGAAATTTTTAAATTCATTAACAAGTTTTTGGATATACCATAATACATCTAAATATCATAAATTATGGTATATTTACTGTATACCTAGTCGGGCACTCTCCTTCCACCAAAGGACAGGTTTCTTAAATATACATTGTTCTGCTTGTTCTCTTTTATATTATGCATTTCACTTTCCTTGGCATTTGACATTTTAAAAAGCATTTAGTGTCTTAACATTGACTTTTCTGTATTCTACTACTTCAGTCATATGATTTTTTTTAAATCTCCCCACAATGCACTGCACAAGGTGAACACAAAATAATTGAGATTAATGCCTTTGAACAACTAAATGTTAAGGAAAAAAAAAAAACAACAAAAAACAGAAAGGCTTAATGGGGAATGTATTGTAAGACTGTATGTTTGCTTCAGTCGCTGACTACTACAATTTAAGTGAAAAATTATCTAAGGAAAACAGAAGACTTTTTTCCTAGGCATAATTGACTGGCCATAGAAGCCGATGGGATAAATTTTCTGCTGATGTAACTCAGTGTAGCGTAGCTTAGCTGTAATGGTTCCAGTTTACATTCACTACAAAATGCCTTGTCCATCAGTTAGACTTACTGAGTTGGGGATTCCTGAATAAGGGCAGTTGCTGACATTTAATGAAAGTTTGATTGTTGTCAGGGCAGTGATGTGCTGCTCAGATTCTAACATATGGCTCCTACAAATATTTCCCTACTTGATCTGCCGTAAACCCTCTGCCTCCAAGGAAATAGGGAAGGGTATTTCAGGAAGGAGCAATGAATCTGGGGAATGTACTCATTTATTTTCATACCAAAGTAAGCAGACTTCTCATAACTAAGAAATGAGGCATCCCTATTGAGCAAACAAACTTCAATATTAAACTTTCAAGCTATGTTATTCCAAAACTGCCGAGAGGGAGCACTGTTAAAACAGTGAGATATAAAGTTCGAACTGTTTGAAAGAAAAGGATAGCATAGGTTGCATATGAGCTTCTGAGCTTGTCTGTCATTGGGATTGCTTTGGAAAAATGTATGCCTCTTCCTATAACTGGTGCCTTTCTAAAGGCAAAGAAGGAGAAAAGAAATGATTCCCTAAAATTTTTCTTGAGACACCTGCCAGTTAGTTATTAGCTGCAAGATAATTTGCATGTTGTTAAAACATGGCATAAAGTGGGGGGAAAAAACCCTATAGCCCTATTCCAAGAGCTGTGGAGTTTGTGTTTTGGTGTTTTTTAATTGGATTGTTGCATTAAGGTGGCAGGTAGTGATCACACAAATAGTTGAAATGGCACAACTGAATGGGTAGGAGGAGCAGGAACCTCTTAAACAGTGTCTACATTTCAAGAAACAATATGTTATCCCAACCTGAGTGATGTTTGTAAGTTAAACAGTTAGTCAGGCCTAGGTGCGGCTGCATATATTCATTTTTCACTATTTTTTACATAACATCTCTAAAATATACGCTTTTATAGTGATAAACTCCAACAATTCAAAAATTTTGGAAGCTATTCAAAAGTGCCAGGTAGTAGAAGTTTGGCAGTTAAAAACAATTTCATTTATAGTACTCATCTGAAAGAAAGAAACATGTTTCAGATAATGCCACTGCTATGAATTTTGTGTCCAACAGAAAAGGAAACTGATGCCAAACATTGATACCAAATCAAGTTTTGGCAAACTTTGGAACTCTATCTAGCAAGTAAGATGTCTTTGCGCAATAAATGAAATCAGCTGGTGCAAAGGATCCCAGCGTTATCTGCAGAAACCTGAGTTTGTCTGATGTCCAAGTTTTGTTGTCGAACCGAGTCTCTCTGCATCTTTTCAGAAACAAAGGACAGACTATGTTGCAAAACAACCTGATCCAGTTCCTGCCACTCCTTCGCCACCTCCAACACCCGCTCCTGTCCCCGTGGCTGTCCCCCTCCCTCCCAGCGCCCCAGCACCTATACCAGTTCCCGTGCCGAAAGCTCCAGCAACCATCAGCCGCCAAAGCAGCACCTCTAGCGACAGCGGTGGTAGTGCTGCACGAGACACCCAGAGGCAGAAGCAAGTTCCTGTGGATCGTAAGTTTGTCCAAGAAGCAAGAAAAAAAGTATTTCTCCCATTCCTGTGTGTTTTGTTTAATCCTTAAATTCCTTAAAACCTTGTGTTTCAGATAAGTGTTTATGAAATATTTAGCTTTAACCCTACTTTTAAAATACACATTTTCTATGTATAGAGTGTTCTGACCCTCTCTAATCACAATGGTAAGTAGGGGCAAAACACTTCTGCACTTGTCCCTGTCCTAAGTTTTCTCCTTTTATGACTTTCTGGGATCTTCAGTCAGTGGTTTTCAACATTACAAATGCCCGTGCTGATATTCTGGCTAATGCACGTTTTCCACCTGAACTCCCCGCTGCATTGCAATCTAAATTGCTTTTAAAATCAGTTAGGCTGTTTCTACGGTTCTATCCGTGGTCATGCATATTTCAAGGGCATTTGCACCATTCTGAAACATGTATCCAAGGCTTGCAAGAAGAGTTGCAGGTCTGGCTGATGCATAGGTGCCATGTTGTAATGCTGTTGTAGGAGACTTAGCTTAGGTCCCCTTAGCTTGGTCAAGGCAACAGCAACTGGCATGCCACTGAGCAACCTTTCATGTCCTTCTCTTAGGAGGATGAGAGAATGTACTCCATAGCCCTTTATCTGGAAAAACATGGTAACCTGCATCCAGCAGTGTGTGGCCGTCATGAAAAGTTCTGCTTAAGGCCACCTTGTAAATACAAAACCTAACTGCTGCTGAGGCTTCTACTCTGCGCCCATTGAAAAGCAAGCTATGTTAAGAGAACTTATTTAATCAATCTATAATTTCTGTCCTAAATGCACTTTAAGCAATGTGATTGCTTGGCTTACAAATAACTGAAACTTGTAGGCAAGCATTTGCTATAGCTATTAAAGTAATAGCTGTTAAAATAATGATCTTTTTGCAGTTCAAGAGTTGGCAGCTTTCCCATCCCTTGCCTTATCAGAAAATTCCACTTCCACCTGAGGCAAAAACTGGCACCAAGTGTAATCCTTCCTGCAGAAGGACTTCTTTTCCCCTCTGTCCCCACTGCATGCCTCCACACTCAGTTGGTGGAGCCTACTTTGACATTACCTGGTGGTAGACAAGCTCTCGCCTAAGCTCCGAACTCAGGAAGGCTCTGGAACCTTTTTAATATTTTTGCATAACAGACTGGAAATTATAAATGGTGAACAGCCTGGCAGAAGGAACAGACTTCACTGCTGTTTCCCAAAGAAACTGTAGGGCCAGCTTCTGCCTTTGTCCTATTTTGAGCAGTTTGTTGCTTAAATAAAAACAGAAACCCAGGCAGTTATAAAAGACATGGAAAGTGAGCACGAATTTCACACACATGAACACAAAAATGATAATTTTATTTCCATGTAAAATGAACGTTGCATGCTCTAGCAGGTGTGTTTCCCTGAATCCACAATGGCCTTCTCTGTCCATTACATATGGACATCCTGCCTTCAGGTACATGGGCTGTGAGGTGTGAAGGGTTGGTGTAGACTAGGTGGTTACAAGACATCTGTTGCCCTCTCAGGCTCCGCTGAGGCCCTGGGCCATACATGGGAGCTCCTGCGCCCTCCCAGGAACTGTCACTCAAGCCCACTTAATGGGTTTCAAGTACCTCACAGTCCTCTCAGAACAGCTGCCTCTGCAAAGGTAATGGGCAACCCTGCCTGTATACCTGCTGCCCAAGTACCCACCTGAACCCTGCAGAGAACATGCGATGTAGTTAGTACCTGCTTCGCACTGAGTGTATTTTATTTATTTGTGATAATGCATCTAACAACAGTAGGGATCTGTTATCTAACAGCTAAATATTTATCTTTTGATATGGTCTTGGTCCAGATAAAACATAAGTCTTTAAAAATCTGTGTAAATAGAAGGAAGATAGCAATTTTCTCGCTCGCTTCCTGTTTGGGAAAATAACTGGTGCATGCTTCAATAACATTGCCTAAAGGCTTTACTCGTATATCCCATCTCAGTCATGCACATATCACTGAGCACATGTCATTTTGGCTTCTGATTCAAACTCTAGGGCAAAAAAACCTCACACACAGTAGGGCCTGAATGCCTCAAATATTTTGCTAGAGATATTTTGTCCACTTTCAACGTCGGGCTATTTTGTAAAAGAAAAAAGAAAATGGCTAAAACAAGGATTTTTCTTTTTTTTTTTTGGTCATGATTAAAAAAACATCGTAAAACCCTATGTAAAGTTGTTTTTTTTTTATTTGTCTAACTGGCTAGAGATGTTGATCCTTGGAGACATTTTGAGAGAATATAAAAGGAAAGCAGAGAAAGAAACATTTTTGCTATCTTACAGTTTTTTCGTAGTGATGTTGTTTTGTTTTCCTCTGTTGCTATCAGTGTAATGGGAGAAAAGGAATAGCTTTTGCCATCTGAGTGCATCAGAGAAGGTGCTATAGTTACTGTTTGTATCAAAGTGAGAAGGTTGAATAAAGATGACTAAAAATATCTTGGCAAGGATATCCTGAGAATTTTTGAGATCATTTAAAGTTGTGTGTCGAAGTATTTTTATAGTCATTCCAGAGTTACTGCATGGAGAGTTTAACTGTGCTAAATCAGTATCTTCTCTGTGCCCAAAAAGGTATTTACACCCTTTTGGATTCTACCTATTTTTGTGGAATTATCCATAGAACTTTTTATATGCATTTGAAACAATTTTTAGTGTCATTATAATTGATATTGTTGAAATGCATGAAAAGCATTTCAGTTTGTTGCCTGCTAGTGACCAGCAACTGAACTAAATGCTTCAGACAAATGGGTTCTGTGGGATAGCAAATTTGTACAGTAAAAGTCTTGCCCAATTCCTGTGTCTCTGGTGAGAGCAACCACTTTTTTTTCTTTTCTTCTTTTTTAAATGTGAAGTGTGACATTGTTTCAGCTAACCAGTCACTCCAGGCTTGGAGTGAATTCAAATTTCTTAAAACTCCTTCAAAAATTTGATTACTATAATAGCTTATTAGATGTAAAGTGATACGTGTCAGCAGCAGTGAAATTTTTTTGCCTATGTTGATCTGCACTAAAAAGTTGAGCTTTCAATTAAATAAAAGTTTGTGGAAAGTGCTGCCTTTCCACAGTGTAAGCAATCTTATATTCTTCCTCATCTTTTTTGGTTTGTTTTTTAAAACATCATTTCTATTTGAAGAAATGCAGACTGTGACAATTGAATAACCCTCCGTGCCCATTTTCTTCACAGCTTGGGTGCTGTCAGACTGATCTACGCCTCTGTACGACATCAAGCTCACCTCCTCATTCCAGGGTCTCAGTTGAATTTTGGGGTTATATTTTTGCTTTTGTTTTGTTTTGCAAAGAGAGGTGTATAAGAAAGAGCTGGCTTTGATAAAGCAACCTTGAGAATAAATCCTGTGGGGTATCTCTGTCTCTAGGCAGGAAATCGCAGATGGAGGAGGTGCAGGATGAACTTGTTCACCGGCTCACCATCGGCCGGAGCGCTGCCCAGAGGAAGTTCCACGTGCCGCGACCAAACATCCCGGTAGTTAACATCACTTACGACTCATCGCCTGAGGATGTGAAAGCGTGGTTGCAGTCCAAAGGATTCAACCCTGTGTAAGTTTGAGGGCAAACGTAAGAAAACGTAAAATTAGTTTCCTGTCGGTAATTAGGATGTGCTCTGCCCACTTTTTAAAATCAAGCAGCCTTTTGAAAATCAAGACACATCAGCTGCACTGTTGGAAAAAAGTTTGGGTTTACATATATATACATATATATTTATGTATGTATGTGTATATATAGTATCTATATCCATATATATCAATGTGGTTATAGATCTATAGAGATATAGATATACTTAGGAAAAAAAATTATATATATTAGCCTCCACCATAAGGTACTTCTTATAACAGATACTGAATTGACTTCAAGAGTTCTGTTGCATTATGTTTTGTCTTGATTTAGTAGCCCTAAGACAATGTGGGATGAAGGCAACCTGCTTCTCTCCTTTGGCTGGTGTATTTTTTCTTATTTCTTGTTTGTTCCCTTGGTGTGACTCCAGGACTGTCAACAGCCTTGGCGTGCTGACAGGTGCTCAGCTTTTCTCCCTCAATAAAGACGAACTGAGGACTGTTTGCCCAGAAGGGTCTAGAGTCTACAGCCAAATTACGGTACAGAAATCTGCCTTGGAGGTATGTATAACCCTTCTTACTAACCTAGTGCTGGGTTGCTGCTTTTGAACCTATGGAAGTAAATAGCTAGTGAAGATATATGTGTATTCTTCAGCTTTTCTGGAATGTCAGCAATCATTTGTTTCATAAATAAGGCCTCTGTGTACTGAGAAGGAAGTGCCTTTGTGGTGGAAGCCAGTTTGAAAAGCAGAGATGCACTGGATTGTAGAAGTCTGTCCTTTTTTTCCTCTGTGCTGTTATTCTGCTTGCCTCAGTTAGGTCTTGCTCTGTGGGAAGCTGAGCAGTCAAAACTTGTCTAATAAATGCTCTACAAGTGTTAATAAACAGGTACTGAGAGCTTAACTAGGTCATAGGATTTTGTTAGTGAAAAGGTAATTGAAATATTTATTTCTGCCTCAGCTATTTGAGGTTTAACTGATGAATTTCAGAATGTATGCAATTCCTGATTGCTCTAGCCTGTTGTTTGCTGAATTACCCAAAACATTTAAGATGCATCTTCCTTTCTATCCCTATAACATTTCAAGTTGCAGGGTTTCGGAAGGCTGTCCTTGTTTAAGAGAAGCTATAAGAATGAGTATCACGGACAAAATGTCTACATGTGACCTAGCAAAGATGAGCTCGCATGTTCCAAACAGGGCTATGTTCTTGCTGCTCAGACTAGAAATGGTTTGGATAACAGAAGCATTTAAGCACACACAGACTTGTACCAGTGTCAGGTCTATTTTACAATTTAATGCTTTTTATAAGCAGTTACTGGGTTATGGGTTTGACCACCATAATTGTCCTACATGATTAACCTATGACAAATTTTCATGAAGTTCTCTGGCATCCTTTGTGTAGTACTTGTGGTGTCATATTGCAGTAAATGACCTGGGTGTTAAGTACAAATAGCAATAATAGCCAGAGACAGAGCAAACCCCCACACTCTCTAGCATTACAGAGCTCCATGCCTCGTCTTTATTTGTTAGTTCTACTGAGGATCTTCCACAAGTGTTTCTGGATTCATACCATTTCTGCATGCCAGTGAAAGCCCTGCCTCTCAGATTTGGGGCTACATTCCCAAATACGGACAACCAGATCTTCACCTTTATGCAGCTGCAATTTTCTTTTTAGTGTTCTTCTACCTCAGGCAGAGGAATTCAGTATTTTGTAATTGGAATTCCAATTGTTGGTGGAATTTAGTCATTTTACCCTTATGAGAAAAAAAATGAATAGGTACCATACTTCCAGTTGTTTTACTTTATTTTCATGGTAACTCCATTCAGCCTTGAATCACACCAGAGTTTAAAACATTCAAGGAAGCAAGACTCCTAATGGAGTTTTGTCACCCCTGTATAAACATGACCAAGTAACAGACTGCAAGTGTGGGGAAGGTGTTTGGGGTTTAATAGCTTTCTGGGCCTGTCCAACCAAAAGCAGAAAGATAACTGTACGAGACCAGTGTGTCAAGACAGCAGAGAGGTGGCCATAGCCAGGGCCAAACACCTCCTTTCTGCCAGAGGAAATGGTGGTGGCAAGCAGCTGTGTCTCAGGAGGAGGCAGGATGCTCCACATGCTTTGTACTGATCAGAGTATCCCTCTCGGGAGCTATTTTCTGGGACAGCTACAGAGAGTTGAAGTTCACCTTGTATGCCAAGTACAGTGCATTACAGCAACTTGGCTGGCCATATATATGGCTTTACTTTTTCATTGCAAAACAAAAATATTAATAGTCTCCATGATTATGAGTTTTTATATGTCTATTTCCTTAACTTCTGTTGAGCATTTCAAGCTCCGGTGTTGAAAAGCGCTATGGAAGATAAGCATAGAGACACAATATCCTGAACACCACCTTTGTCATCCCCTGAAGGGAACACTTCAGGTCCACATTCTTATTGTCTTCCTACTCCATCAATGGGAAGAACAGGCACACATCACTTTAAAGCTGAAAATGGTTTCTAATATATGTCTCAAATTGCCTGGAAGAATACCTTATTCTCTGACACCTAGGTGAAAGGAACAACCCAGGTACAGAAGTGAGATTGAACAATGGAGTTTACTGATACCTCATGATCTGCTTAGAGACTAAGCTGGGTAAATCACCAAGGCCAAGGTCTAGCAGTCTGTTCCAAAAATTATATTCCTAAGAACAGCCCTAGGCTACTTAGCTATGCTGTACCCCACCTCTGAGCAGGATGCGCCTGTTGTGCTGTGCCACATGATGTATTGCAGTTGGTTTAGTCAAGCAGCATTTCAAGCTCATCGGTCATGTTGTTATTGATGTTATCAGGAAGGTAAACTGTTGCAGCCTCGGATCCTCAGTCATTTTCAGAAAAATATTTCTACATGACCTCTGATAAAGCAAGTTGTCAGGCATCTGCTAATGTTTTTTATGCATGACTTCAGTAATGGGTGACTGCTGCACTTGCTCTGTATCTGAAACCAAGTGGGCAAGGACAAGATGAATTAAGACAAATAAAACTGCTCTCTCACCTTCAGAGGGTCAATTATAAGCCCCCTGCTTTGCTCTTCCACTCTGGGAGAAGAGAGCAATGGTAATTTACCTAGGAGAAGTATCCTAGCCTCCCTCCCTGTGGACTGACAGGTAATGCCATCAGATAATCATTATTATCAGATAATCAGATAATGCATTGTTAATGTATATAATGGGATAAATCTAAATTAAATTTTATGGTATGGGATAAATTTTCAGAGTTGAGAATCAATTGAAGGATTTTCCCCTTAACAGTCCTGAAATTTGTTTTACAAATTTCAAAACCAGTTTCTGCTTCCTTATTCAGAGCCTATTTTGGAAGCTAGTTTTGAAGCTTGGAAGGTCATGTCATAACCAAATAACACAGTAGCGGATATGGCTCTTGCTTTATAATCCTCTAGTTTTATTCAAAGTTATGCACACTTTGGAAAGTTCTGCTCTAGTGGATATGTGTCCTGGCCTTGCTAATAACTTCATTTATGTTGTCAAAGCGATCTGTCTGCAGCTAGCTCAGCAGACCTGTTTTTCACCCTAAAAGATGAAATAAAACCTTGTCCTCACAATACTTCACTGTTGCTAATATAGTAATATGATTCAATGCTTATTACTGTGCTCTAAGTTTGAAACCTGTGTGTCTGAACAGCAAATGTGTGATGGTGTATTGTATAATGTGAGATAGTAAGACTGAATCCTTACTTAGGCCTTGGCTGTGCAAACCCATGTGCATGTATGAGTTTTGTGTTTACATAAATCTAAAACCACCGAGGGTTTATGTGCTTTAATTTCTAAATATGATTGCCCTGATTTTTAATTACTCAGGGGTGGAATCCTAACAAACTTGCTGAGCTTTTACTGAAGCAGTATTTCACTCCATAAATATCCAACACTTCCAGGGGCTTGCATGAGAATTAAAGATGCTCAGCAGTGCTGAAAGTCAAGCTGACACTTTTAATAGTCTGCAGGTTCTTTTCTGGTCCATGTTTAAGGATAGTGTAAATACTTTCCTATTCCAAATGTTATTTATCGAAATTCTTAGCACATTTTTAGTTCTGGAGCTGCAAGGTGAGTTTAATTTGTTCAAACATCTATCTTAATAACATGCTGGCAGAGGAACTTCATCACATGTTAAAACCACCAGTAAACACTTTTTCTTTTTTATTTGTTTATAGGCTAACAGTGGTAGTTCAGAACTGCAAGAAATTATGAGAAGACGACAAGAAAAAATCAGTGCAGCTGCCACAGATTCAGGTGTGGAGTCCTTTGATGAAGGAAGCAGCCACTAAATGTGTTTCCTCTTTTCTTTAATTCTATTGTCCATAGCATTATACCATCCAGCTTTGCTTTAGGAAGCAGTGAAGGGGAATGTCTTACTATATTGTAAAAGTAACTAGCCACCATAAAGAAAATTTACAGTAATCTCTACAGAAGTACCTGCTGCTGGCTTCTCATCATTAAAAATGAACAGATGAGAAATTCCATGGAGGTTCCTGACAGGTGAAAGTATTGGCATATGATTCATTTACGCCCAAAGATGAGTCTTGGCTCTATGGAATTAACATGACAAATAAACTGGAACACGTATTTGTTTGTGATTCATCTGAGGGAAGCTGAGCCAGCAATAAAAAAGCATTTGAACCCTTCAGTAATAATAAGATTCTGAATCCCATCTCTTGCTGTAGCGTGCAATTTTGTCTTTTTAGCTCAGTCTTGTCATGCCTTTGGCTGCAGGATGTTTACTTAAAGTCGTTGATGCCAGCAATCAGAGAGGAAATGTTTAGAGAATGGACAGCAGCCCAACATAGACTGAATCTGTCTTGCATCACTCCCAACATGTTTTATTTACTAATGATGCTGTTCGTAGCAAAATAATACTCTACATTGATTTTATCAATACTTCACTCGTTATGAACTATAATATTGCACAAGAAGGAATAACTAGAAGATAGTAACACAACTCAGCTCAAAGAGGTGATCAAATCTGCTGTAGGTAGCCATGGCACAATTTGCAGTACTTTTTTTTTTTAATGTACTTGCATTTTTTTGTTTGTAACTTAACCTGTCAAAAGAACAGTGTATAATGTAGACTTCTCTGTGTGTTGATCCCAGATGTCAGTTTTTCCGTATGTAAAAAGCTATTGTTCCTTTATAAATGTAATCTTTTGGAAAAGTGGATTCCTGGAGGCAAAAGGAGGAGAAAAGGAAACATCCCTTCCAGCAAATCTTATTTTTGAAGATGCAGTGATTTTTGTCACAAAATGTTCTGTTATTTCACATGGTCATGTGATTTTATATATGATATATTATATATAATATATAATATCACTTAATTTAGACAAATTTAATCATCTGGTTTGATTAAGTTTCATAGTGCCTTTTTCACATGAATCAGCTTAAAGTCTGCAATAAACAGTATTTCTTGTCTGTTAAATAGTTTTATCTTTGTGGCTACAAAGATGGTATTGAAATAAGAAAGTGTTCTCGATTTTTGCCATTAGTTTGCTCTTCCTCTGCGTACAAGGGAAAAAAGAATCCTATTCATTTTTCATAAAAGAAAAATTAAAATCTTAATAAAGGTGTTCAGTGCCATTTATTGTAAATGTCCTTACAAATACTTCTTCTGTGTGTTGATTATGTCTCTATGTATATTTTTACATTTAATATATATTCTTTGTGCCTGTGAAAAGTAGGTAGGTTCTACACCTGTCATTTAAACATAATCTTATCCAGAAATGGGTCAAGAAGTGGCAAATCCCAGACTGAAGACTCAACTGCCATAACCATCATTAAGAAATGGATTCTTGTCTTACCCAGTGAAAGAAACAATGATTCTTGATTGCTTGCTACCTATAGGAAGCATTTGAACCAGCACACCTGCATGATAACTTCATCCATTCAACCTATATACATAGCTTTAGGGGGCAAAATTGTCTGTCTTACTGCCTGTCCTATCATTAAAGGTCAAGCCCAGACCTCCAAAGGCTTGATGTATTCTCTGATTCATATTTAAAATTTCCTCTTCCCTACCCTCTCTAGTAAGCGTCCATACCTAGCCTGAAGTGGTTCACTGCACAGCAAAGTTCACTGCACTGGGTGGTGAATGACTAAGAAAATAAAGGAAGATCTGAAGCTACTCTTACATAGATGCTTCGTTGCTTGTAAGTACAGGAGAAAGAAACTTTTAAAAAGGTTTTTGAAACTCATATTTAAAAAATTAGATTCACAGTCTTTTCTCACGGAAGGTATGTCTGATTCCATAAAAGGCACTGTGGTGGTTACCTGCACCTCTATTCTCCTGTTAATTACCAGAAGATGAAGGCAATATTCATGTTCTCTGGAGTGTATTCTGGCATTCAGCATATGGTTTGCTTTTGCCCAGAAGGAGCCATCAGCTCTGAGGCTCTTCAGACTTTGTGGAGTTTGGCATCTGGAGGTCTTGGAGGAAGCACCCATGTTTCAACTCAGAGAGAAAAGAGGTGGCTTCACAGCTGTTTTTTTGAAGCTGGGCTTCTGTGTAGCTGTTAAGTTGTATAGAAAGGGCCAGACAAGTTTGAATGTGGGCAGTGTGCTCAGAGGCATCTTTGGAGAGACTTGGGAGGAAAACAGGAAACCTTTTCCACGTACTTAAGGGATAAGCAGAATAATCTGGGGTTTGGGGGTTGGTTGATATGTTTGTTTCCGTGTTTTTTCATAGTTTTTCAATTAACTATCAATGACTTAACAACCCAGTACAACTCAAGTTGTATTTTACCCTTTAACTTTGCTGAACTAGACTTCATGATTACTGTGTTATAGTCTGTGAAATCTGAATGGCATTAAGGCAGATATTTCCTTTTATTTTCCTGGAATTTCCTTGATGGTTTAAAGCACTGCAGGGAGCTTCACCCCTCCTTCACAGTTTTTGAATTTTCAGCTTGTTGGCAGTTGTGAGAAATCAAAAGGAGATCACATTTGGGGTTCTTCAAATGAAAATAAAATGTTTTCTTCAAAATGTTCAGTGTCTTAAACGAAAACAGTGATAGAATTAATTCAAAATGTTTTCTTTAGAATTTGAGCAGTGAGGATTATTTTTTTATACTGATATTTTAGAAAGATGTGATACGTGAAAAGTGTCTTTGAAAAGGAAACGAAACAGTTTTTTAAATGTCAAAAAAGTGCCTTAGTAGATGTGGAGTTGTGTTTGATAACATAGGAACTACTTTGCTGCCATTGAGTCTGCCTTTTTAACCGGGTGGAGGGAGAGAGAGTTCTGGCAGTGTATGTTCACTCAGCAGTTTTATGCTTTCTAAGCACATACCTTTTAATATCAGCAAGGCGCTTATTCCCACTCCTTTAGTCTGCTTGTTTCCTTGGGACACCATAGGGAGAGGAAACCACTGTGAAACCTCACATTTAATTGGTAAAGAACACTTCTAACCAATATTGGTGCATGGAACAGTTTACTTACCATCTAGCAATTCAAATGTTAAACAGTGCTTTGCTCAAATTGTGATCTACAAGTGAGATTTTTATACATACTTTTGTTGCTCCAAAACATTGTGTTGTATAAAAGTTGTTGGGTTTTGGGGGGCTGGGAAATAAGTGCAGACTTCCACATTATTGGTGTGTACAGAAATCAATGGTTTATGAGGAAGTAGACAACCAAAAGGATACGATATTCTGAAATGTGCAGAGCTCCCAGTGACTTTGAGTGTATTCATTAAGTGTTTGTGAAACTCTGGAAGTGTCCCTGGAAGTGTTTTGCTGGACAGTAACATCAGTACTTAGCTAATTTAACTAAGGGAACAAAGAGAAAACCATGAATAACTATATGATGTGGATTAAGTCTTTCTAGTTAGGAAAGTTGTAGCTAGCAGAATTTTTACTTATTTTATTTTTATTGTGGAAAGTGAAGGCATTTTGAGTTTTCAGGTTTTTAGGACATATACAGAAGCAAGTGTGCTGGTTTTGGCTGGGATAGAGTTAGTTTTCTTCACAGTAGCTGGTGTGGGGCTACGTTTTGGATTTGTGCTGGTAACAGTGTTGATAATACAGAGACGTTTTAGTTACTGCTGAGCAGCGCTGACACAGAGTCAAGGCCTTTTCTGCTTCTCGCACCACCCCACAGTGAGCAGGCTGGGGGTGCGCAAGAAGCTGGGAGGGGACAAAGCTGGGACAGGTGACCCCAACTGGTCAAAGGGATATTCCATCCCATATGATGTCATGTTCAGCATAGAAGGCTGGGGGAAGAAGAAGGAAGGGGGGACATCTGGAGTGATGGCATTTGTCTTCCCAAGTAACTGTTACATGTGATGGAGCCCTGCTCTCCTGGAGATGGCTGAACCTGCCTGCCCATGGGAAGTGGTGAATGAATTCCTTGCTTTGCTTTGGTTGTGTGCGCAGCTTTTACTTTACCTGTTAAACTGTCTTTATCTCAACCCACGAGATTTCTCACTTTTACCCTTCTGATTCTCTCCCCATCCCGCTGGGGGGGTCTGAGTGAATGGCTGTGTGGGGCTTAGCTGCCAGCTGGGGTTAAATCACAGCAGCAAGGTACAGCTTGAATACCAAACCCATGTTCAAGCAGGTGTCTCCACTCATTTTCATGGGCTGCATCTCATGCATAAGGGAAACATGATTATGAATGGGAACCCATGTTTCTGGACAAGGTACCATTTTATAGGAGCCCAGTTTTTCTAAGATGTTTTTCCTCAACTGTGAAGTCTGTGTAGTGTCTAAAACATGAAACAAGCAGTGCTAAGGATTGAGTCTGATACATCAAGAGTATTTGAGGGAATATTTCTGTGCTCAGCCTCCCACCTTTGCATACACACAACAGCGTTACGTATGGGAAGTGCAAACATGAGAGAATTTGTAAGTGTGCATTTGGTTCTGTGTTTAAATATTTTACAAACATACCGAACTTTTACAGCTGCTGTACTAAGTTTTAGCTAGTAAGTGCCTATTTAACTGCCTTTGGCTCTTCAGTATCTTTCTTCAGTTTCTCTGAAGTTACGTGCTTAGGTTGCAACTTTGGCATTTTACTGCTTCCTCCGCATCCAGACCAAAATGAGTATCAGGATATCAGCCTATGCCTCTACTTCTTGATAATATTTGTAGATTAAAAGGAGATAAAAGAAAATGAGGAGACTTCCCAGATGCTTCCTAGCCACCACTGCTGCAGCAGCAAAGCTCATCTCCATTCCCATCCATGTCAACCGCACTAACAGTGTTACCCTCTCACAAGAAATGGCTGAAAGCAACAGCTTTTGCCAGCCTGAATGAAAGTACTGTTTTTATACAAGCCCTTTAAAAAGTTAGAAGTGGAAGGCAGGTGGTGTGACGCTGTGGTTAATGAACTGAGCGAGGAGGGAGGTAAGGGCCATTTTTGGTGTGTAAGATTATGGCATTGAAGCAATGACAAGAAGCAACTTTGTCTTCTTTAGGTGCAGGGGAAAAACCCTGTAAAATGAAGTAAAGCACAAGTAAGGTGTCCCACCCTGTTCTTCATCCTTGTGTGAGGATAGAAGGAAACAGTTCTGAAGACCCAAGAATGTCAGGGCTCACTCCACAGGGCATGCCAGGAGAGACAACACTTTCACAAATGGCTTTAAAAACTTAGCTCTTCTAAAACATGTCCTTAGGTTTACTTGTTTGTTCCTTCCATGCATGCACAGCATGAGGCAACAAGGAGAAAAACCTGTCCTGGTTTCAATTAGTGGTCACTCACTGCACAGAGCTACTTTTACATGCATCTGGGTCAGTAGATGCTGTAATAGCAGCAGATCACTAGAGAGCATCGATGGTGTCAGCAGAGCTATAGGCATGAAACCTATAATTCAAAAAACCTGTTACAAAACCTGAAGCTTCAGCCACCTTTACAGCTGTGATGACTGGAGAGTTTTATTTTGACAGATGCTGGAAACCATATCAACATGCAGCATGAGTCCAAAACATTGTTCGTTTGGACTTGCTTTCAAGGAACATGACAAGGTAAAAACAGAAGTATGACAGGTCAATTCAGGCTAAAAGGCTCTGCATGAGTCTCCTGGACCACACTGTCTCCCAGACTTTTCCATTGCTTTACTTATTTCTTGAACTCTGGGAGAGGTGGTTTCCTCTGCCATCCCAACATGCCCAGTTATGTAGTTTTGCGTACTATATGGGGTAGGAAAAGGTATTTTTCTGAAGAAGTTTTCATTGTAATCAATTTTGTGATTATGTAGCTATTAAAGGAAAAATACACACCTGTTACTCTGGAAATGGAATAATTTTTTGACATGCATTCAAAAACTGTCTAGTAAATTCAGGCTATTCAGGCAGTATCGTTTGCAACAATGCGATTTTGGCATCTTTGCAGCAATCTTGTCTCCTGTCAAGTTCAGCCAAGCTTCTGTTACAGCCAGCTCACACTGTGATATTCTGTGTGCACAAGAATGTTTTAACCTGCTTATTCTGGTCTATGATACAGAATAAATGTAGACTTGATGGGCAATGGTCAGCAGGAGGAAGGAGGCAATAGAGGAGAAAGCAAGAACAGTTGTGGGGTTTTTTTTTTCCCCCTGATAGTTCTCTAGAGGGATGTGAACATATTTTCTGAATAAACATATAATGAAAATCTGAACTATATTTTTAAAAAAAGCATGACGGCAAGCTCTGAATGGTCAAGTGCTCATTTATAATTCTGTCTTCTGTTCAAACTAGGCCACACAAATCTTTGCTCTAGCAACTGAAATGGCAAGCCCTCCAGCTGAGGCATGCTGTAAAAATAAGAGAGAAAAGTGTACCATTGAAGCCTTTCTTGTTAGCAATCTGCTCCCTGTAGCCAGGGCTCTCTGCCCTTTTGCATTCATCTCTATGCATCTTGTTTAGAGAAATGGCATCTCTGCTTTAGGACTGGGCTTAGTGGAAACTGCGGAAATAGTATTAGCATGGAAAGAGAAGGGGGGGGAGCAATTAATATCATACCCATTTAATAATAATCAGAGGTAGAGTCTGTTTTATTTGGGGGATTATGTTAAGTCTATGCAGTTTTGCCTAACACAGATGGGATAGTTTGAAGGAAGTTTTCCATTGTAACCAGTATGATGATGAAGTAGATAGATATTAAAGGACTATACACCTATTTACCTGCTAGTGGAATAACTCTTTGGATGAAAAAAATCCAAATATCATCTGAAGGAGGTTATCAGGCTTCTGGAAGTAAATGAGCTACTGAACTACACCCTGGTACCCTAAGAGACAATAGCAGGCCGCGGGGCAAATAAAAAGCGTATGTGGGTGCGTTTGCTGTTTTGCTGACAGTGACTTCTTCACAGGTAAGCAATCCAGTGTGTTTACTTTCAGTTCAAGTTTGTTTTGTTTACATTGAGTACCATTGCTGGTAACTTCCAATGAGGTGACACAAAGCAACAGGTTACAAAAATGCCATCAACATCCATTCTGACAGCATCCATGTCACAATACACAATGATGTACCGGAATTATACAAAGACAAAAAAAATATATATATATATAGCTAATTATTCTGACTAGAACTGAAACTGACAGAGAAAAAGAAAAGAGCCCCCCACCCTGACCCCGAAGCCCCTGCAGGAATCCATACCAATGCTTTGGCAGCCTCGTAGCAATAAAGTGATAACCAGCCCTTCACATGCCAAAACCTTGGTTTTGTAACATCATGAATTCCTGGCTCGGAGAAATAGTTACATCCGTTAAAGCACTTTTTTTTTTTTTTCTTTCCACCTCCCCCAACCTGAATCAGCTTCATCTTTTTATACAGGGTTAATACTTATTAAAAATAATAAACAAATGAGGGGTATAGGCACCATAGACTGCTCAGACAGTTAAACGCTATAGTAATGGAGTATAAGATATCCCAGCTTGAAACTCAGCTGCACTTCAATTAGATTCATCTAAAACAAGAACCTGATCAGTGGCATTACTGAAAAGGTTGGAAAAAGAGCAATCCCTCTGCTTAATTAGTAGTAGCACAGTCAAGAACCGAAACCGCCCCAATTTCTCAGTGTCGGCTGCCTGCTTCAGCTTCAGGCTTCATGGTTTGGATTTCTGCTCGTCAGTCCGTTCCTCAGGTCTTGTGCTCCCCCCTAGACCCCATGTACACCAGTGCTGTAGGAAACAGTCAAATCCATGGACCCAGCAAACACCACCCGCCCCCCCCCCCCCCCCCCCCCCGCTTTTCTTTTTACAATCTCCAGATTTCTTCATGTATGTTCATGCCTCGCTATTCACTAATGAGGTATTATTAGATACTAACAATGCCTGCCCTCCTATGGACGTTAGCGCAGACCAGTGACACATGAAGAAAGCTCTTCAGTCAACCATTAAAAAAATATTGCACTTACTTTAACCTTAAGCCCAACCTGCACAGAAAAAAAAATAATTAAAAAAATTAACCAAAAGTACCAAACAAAAACGCAACACTCTGGAACAAACTATTTTACGCACATATAGTGTCTTTTCCTTCATGTTGTTTAGTTGAATTTGGTCCAGTATTTTAAAAAAATGTCCAGAAATTAAACAGTTCAAAAGACACCACAGGCTCGTTAAGGCTTTGTCTCCCCAGTGCTTCAGAAAGTTAAAAGTTTCTTTCTTTCGTTGGCCGTGTACTGCGAAGCAGTGGTTCCCCCCTCGCAGAAGAACTAGCTGTTCAAACCATCAAAAGAAAAAAAATCAGAAGCAAGGGAAGATGGGTGTGCTTCACGGTCTCACCTGGAACCAAACAAACAGAATGCTTTAGAAATAAAAGAGGAAATAAATACAGTTCTTGGCATTTATTTTTACCAGTCCATGGAGGAGGAGTGCAGTGCACCAGTACAAGCAGCTGGGCCCTGGGACTTGGATTAGACAGTAAACCACCGGGACATTAGGAAAAGTAAGGCAAATTGGGGTTTGTTTTACAGGCAGGGGAATGATGTACACAGAGGCTAATAAGGGTGAATGTGCAACACCACAGACACACAGCAGAGATGGCTGATGTTGGTGCCCACAGCCCAGCTCTCCACCAGCTATTTGAGAGGCCAGTTTGTGTTGAAAGTCTGTAGCTGCCTGCTTCACCCAAAAGCAAATATTAACATTATTACTGCCACCTAATGAACTAAAGCTCATCAGCTTAAACAACAGTGATGTGCATCCTCACAGCTTGTCCCCGCCAGCAAAACACTTGGCAGGTCAGAGCCATGTGTTTTACTCTACAGCTGGGCTGGCTGCACGCAACAGTTCAGGCACTGGGGCTCAGTGGGAAGGCAAGATGGTCACTTCACTTGTGCTAATGGTAGTACCAGTCTGAGACACCTATTCTCTGGTTCTAGAGCTATGGAAAAAAAAAAAAAAAATCAATCTCCAGCATTTCATGTCAGAGCTGTTTGGTTACCATCTCACCCTCCAGCAAGCTTTGTTGCCACAACAGCAGTGCTGGCAGAGCATCCCCAAACCTCTGCTGGCCTTGGTAACCTGGCAGTCAGTAAGTGACTTGAGAATGACTGAAGATACGAAGTCCTCCTCTCCTTTAAACTGTGTAAGGTGTGTTAGGACAAGCAGCAGGGAATGGTTAGGTGGCTCACTCAGGATTTTCAGATTCTGTTTTTCTTTGAATGACGAGTGAGCCAATACACTCTTACAGTGCCATGGAAAGTATAGCGGATCATCTACTGCGAGAGGCTAGAGGGATTTTCCTCGCACTCTCCATGTGAACGTCTCCTCAGAGGGGGATGAAGCCTGGAAAACTCCAAACCCCCAGCGAAGCTCCTGAAGCAAACACCCATGAGGCCGGTTGCTGCCGAGCAGCCGAGACGCAAGGCTGTGGGCATGGCACACATGCCTGACTTACCACCTGTGACTCTGAACTAGGACTTGCTGACGTTCTCGTATATGACATCGCTGATGCAGAACTGCTGCTTCTTCTTTTGCCACATCAGTTGCACACACTGGTGAATAAAAATGTATTGTTCCTGGAAGAAAAGACCAAATGAGTGGGCATATTTTGCACTTCAGAAAGCATGACAAAAACCCAAACTGTGAAACAGGTCGATAGTTCACAGTAACTGCCTGCACAGTTTCTCCACCTCTTTCTCCTCAGCCCCATGCAACGTACAGTGAGGTGTCTGCTCCCAAACTAGTGGCCCCCAATTGTTACAGATAGCAACTGGGGAAGCACAAAAATCCATCTGAGCTGCCCTGGCATCATAATAACTTATTAATAACCTAAATGATGATAGAAGATTAATAGAATAGAACAGAACAGAATAGAACAGTTCAGTTGGATCTGAACTGAAGTGGGTCTAGTTTACATTGCCTAAAAATTAATTAATGCCCAGAAAGGTACATGAGTGCTTTATGTGCAACAAACTGCATCCCTGCTACATAATGCACCTGAAATATTTTAATGAACTTCATGTTCCTTAGTGCTTGACTTCTTTATCAATAAAAAGCTGAAATGTGATTTTGTTCACAGAGCAGTTACTCGGTGAGTTATCAGCCTCTCTGCAAATGACACTTTAAGCAAGTTGGGTCAATCAATCAGATACGTTGTTATATTTGTGGACAGGTTTTCATGCAACAAGACTGTGGTTATCTTTGGTTTTGGTTATGGATTGGCTTTTCTAAGCATTATCATCATACAGCTGAACACTGTAATTCAAGTGGAAAACTAAAAGTCCTCCATTAAGGTTCTTCCAAAGAGAGAGAAGGCAAACCCTGATGAATCCTACACTAAGCTTTACATGTACTTTGCACAAGGAGCAAGTGGCTCTCAAGCAAAAACGACTGTCCCAAGGCAGAGTTTCAAGCTCCAAAGCCCGAGTCTGGATTTCAGTCCCTGTCCCCAGTGGTCTGCTGATGCCAGGAGATATCAATATGAGTTTGAAGCACGTTTTAGACTGCAGAAATGCCTGGACTTCCTCACATCCCCAAATTTGGATTGACTGGTTTCAATTCAGGTGTTCTCCAATCCAACTCCCCCTTTTGGGTCTGTGCCATTTGGGTTTTTTTAAACTGCTCAGTGAGACACTGCCAAGTTTCCAGTGTACAAGGCAACGTGAGCCCAGGTGAGCTGTGCGTGGTTTCAGGTTTTGTAAGGAAAGCCTTTTCAGTGGCCTCTGCACCTGAGTGCCAGTGCCACCTAGTGACCTCTGCAGCCAGGCTTGGCCACTGCCTGGAGCAGCTGGAGCTCAGTGACCCTCAAAAGCAGCTCGATGTCCTCGACATCAGCCCCCTGCAGGCAACAGTTTGTACATGAAAAAAAAAAAAAAAAAATCACATCCCCTCTGGAGTGGTAATGTAGTTGCAGCTGAAATAAACCATCAGAATTTGTTTCTCTAGTGTTTACATAAGGATCTACCTTTGGATTAATTTAGTGAATTGTGATGAAAAGCAGCAGTTTGATAGGAATGATCCAGAATGGTCTGAGAATAATGACCTTTCTTCATTTCTAGATGCTAGCTGTTGTTGCTGCAGGTTTTCCTCCTCCTCTCCTCTCCCTCCTAAGTCTTCTTTGCTTTGCTCTGGGTTAAACAATCCTGAGCAACAGATTATCTGCTAGACCCAGCCTGCAAACAATGATGGTGGCACTTCCAACTGTATGGAGTTTGCGAGCTTATACTGTGCCTGACCAGTGAAGAGTACAACAGGTGTGAAATCTTTCCCTTATTAGTAGAAAAACTGGGAAGGTTTCAGATGCATAGAAGCTTCTGCTTTGGAAAAAGAGTTTGTGAACTTTTTCCATTATATATTCTGACAGTATGACAATTCTCGTGACATATACCTTAAAAACAGAAGAAGAAATATCCAGTAGGTATTTGGCCAGGCAGAGGGGCAAGGACGGTGCCTGTCAGACTCACAGTTCTTTTGTCTGTTTTGCTTGTTATTTGTATTGCCATTGTGCAACTGCGTTTCCATGCTTGGCCAGATGATGATACCCTCTTGAAAAAGTGTGAATGGCTGTCTGATACTGATACCATTTCACGAGCCATTAATCCCCTCAGCAAGCCTAATTCTTTTCAAAACGGTTTGAAAATTTCATATGTTAATCTCTTCTAATGCATTTTTTTTGCATCTTAATTTCGCAGAAGGTGAGAATAACTCATCCCCTCTGGAAGATATCAGTGAGACTGTAGATATATTATCAGACCCACCTATGCAGCCCATGAAAAACGTGACAATATTACAACGAAGGTGAAAACTTCATTGTATCTATTCATAGCTATTTTGTCAAGTGTTCAGGGGGAGCAACAGTTGTTGGACATGAACACGCTACAGAGAGGTATGAAATAGATCTGATGATACATTCACAGTGCTGAAGCGAACTGATCTTACCTCTGTCTGCACCATGGACATTCTGTAGGACCGCATGTCAGACACCAGGCCCAATATATCTACGAACTCGTGATCACGGATGTGCTGTAAGAGCCGATCCAGGGCTATGAAGGTTCCTGTTCGTCCCACTCCAGCACTGCAACACATACAGATATGCATCTCATGTCAGGCCTTTCTGATGGGGATACAGAGGAAAATCAGAGGTACTGCAAAAAGCAGGTGTCCTGCAGCTGAGATAATCAGATGTAGCTAATATCTGAGGTCAGACCGGCTGGTTAATCTGTAGGATTTATTGCCATGCAATCCTTCCATATGTTGTTTAGGCAGAATGTATGGAATGGATGGCTCTGCAGTTATTTCACCTTCCTATACTCCTCTTTGTGCACTCACACGCAGAATGTGCATGCACACCCTCAGCCACCCTTAGCTGTCTGCTCTTCCCACTTCCACTGCTCCCTTCAAAAATTTCATGAGACACCTCTAACTACAAGGGCTGTAGCCATAACTGCAGAGACCCGCTCCGCAGTGACTGCTGCACAGAGGCAGCTGGGGCTGAACCTGCATGATTCAGCCCCACAGCTCTCCACACTGCAAAGCTCTGGGCTGTGCAAAGGCGCTGCACCACTGCAGCTCACCCTCAAAGGACAAACCACCCAAAAGAGTCCACTCTCAAGGGCTTCTGCCTTGGGAGCATGAGACAGAAATAGTCAGCAACCACTCGGCTGACAAATCTTTGTCCCTACAAAGGGAAGCTTAGTGACTAGAAAAAAAAGACACACTCTTTTTATTTAGAGATTCTAATGTGCATATAAATCTTCGCATTGTGATTTCACATGTACCGTTTAAGTTTGATTTCCTTATGGGTGTGGGTTTCACAGAGATTCCCAACACCATCTCTAAGGATAAAGTGTGTGTCTTTTAGCAAAAGTTCTTCCTACTGTCTTGCATTTTTCAGAAAAGCCTTTAAAATATTTGCAACAAAGTTGCAACAGTTCATCTCAAAACAGTTCAACACAGCTTTCATGAAACAAGGGGTTTTTTTTTGCTTGTGTCTAAAAAAAAAAAGTCAATATCTTGAATGAGAGGAATACAACGGAACTTTTGATCTACTTATTTGAGAGATACATTAATTGATAAATCCATAAATAAAAAATGGAGAAGTTGTAATGATGTCAGTTCTATGTCTTCTTTAACACTTGAGAACAATTGCTGTAGGAGTTGATCTATACATTCTTTCTCCCAGCCTTCCACTAATTCAATAGCATTGCTGCTTTTAAACTATATATGGTCTGACGTACAGTATACTCTAAAAATACTATCTGAAAATTTCTCTCTCTGCTGCTAGAAGCATCCTAATTAAAAAGAAAATACTACAGTTGTAACCCAGCTCTCTGATGCTTGCTTCTATTCCTTCCCAGAACAATTAAGAGTTATATAAGATGTTTGATTTCACAACACTACATATAAATCTCTTCCCTGGCTTACTAGCATCTTTCTTGATGTTAGGACTCCCAGAACTATATCCCCTATGAATTTCAGGGGAGGGCTGCAGAACTTACTGCTTTTACAAATGCTGTTGTTTTGCATTCCAGTAGAACACTAAGTGCCATATCTGGAAACTAGCAATGATATTGCTATAAAAGACTGTTTTCTGGGAAGCAGCTCTCGAAAGTGTGCAAAGTGGTGGCAAGAGAGAGTCAGTGCCGACCATCACATCAGCACCAGGAAAGACAGCACTGGAGGGTGCTGACACACTGTGCAGCAACGTAACTGCTGCCTCTGGGGTGGGTGATGTAGGGTTGGCTGAGATTAATCTTACCAGGCCTTGACTTCTATTAGGAGTGTGTCACCATAATGTACACACATTCATCCATTGCAGCCTGTCTGCTTACGTATTTCTGAGAAATCTGTTGTGAGTATCTCTCGCACTAGGAGCCACGAAGATGTTTGAAGTCAATTGGGAGAGTTGCATCAGGAACCAATCTGGTATGATAACGTCACGAACATAGCAGCTGCCCCCAGAGAGGTTGAGTAAGCAAGTAAGTAAATGGCCAGATGACGCACAAGAGATAAATCTGATAGTATATAAAACAACCTTTCTCAAAAAAACCCCACAAAACCCCCCGTATAACTGTTGTCATGGGATACTGGTATTACTGCTAGCACAGGATAGCTCTCTTCCTGTCACCTCCTGAATGTACTGAAAGCGGAGCGACCAGAGGAGGAGGGTCTGCACACAGTTCTGCAGGGGAGCAGCATGCTACGGCGGGGTGCTGGATGGACTACGGTATCTGTATGGCGAAGGTGTGGAAATAAGAGAGCAGGGGCAGGCTCTGAGCTGGTGTAAATCAGGATCGCCTGCTGCGCCTCCTGAAACCATTTGTTTATAACATCCAAAGAGGTGACTCTCCTCTGAAAGCAATGCCTTTGTGTCTATGGCTGCAGGCTGAAATCCCAGCCCCACTGTAGTCAAAGCAGGGGACTAATCCTTTACCCTTAAAACCAAAGAGAAACATCTCCAGCTAACAGGTAAGCAGAACCCCAGAATCTCTTCTTCCAACGGTTTCCTAACCTGTTTAACAAGTTACATCCTTCAGTTCATTTCCTTGAAGCGTTTACCTGCAGTGTATAACCATGGGGCCTTTAGTCTTCGCTGACTTCTGCCTGACCATCTGTACAAACTGGAGGATGCTTTCAGCAGCGTTGGTCGTGGGGACACCATGATCAGGCCAGGCAGTGTAGTTAAAATGCATCACGTCTTGCACTTCATCAGCCTAACGGGAAAAGCAGAACAGCAGCATGTTCACAGGAGTTTTAACAGTGCAATTGCACTCAGTCAGACTGAGGGTTTTTTGTTGTTTTGTGGTGGTTTTTTTTTTTCCCCCCAAATACAGCCTAAGAAAGTAAAGTCAGCCAAAAAAAAGTGGCAATGAATTTACATGCTATTTGATTACAAGGGCAAGGAGCGATAGGATGTGGGGTAATGGTTTAAACTGAAAGGGGATGGATTTAGATTAGATATTAGGAAGAAATTCTTTACTGTGAGGGTGGTGAGACACTGAAACAGGTTGCCCAGGGAAGTTGTGGCTGCCTCCTCCCTGGCAGTGTTTAAGGCCAGGTTGGATGAGGCTTTGAGCAACCTGGTCTAGTGGAAAGGTGTCCCTACAAATGGCAGGGGGGGTTGGAACTAGATGATCTTTATTGTCCCTTCCAACCGAAACCATTCTATGATTAAAAAGGAGAGGGGGGGTATCAGCCATCATTAACAAAAAGGCATGAACTCTTGTTTCTAGGTTTGGGATTTGTTTTTTGCTTTTTTCCTCGTGGTGGTTTGATTTCATTTTGCTTTTAAATCAAGAACTGTTCCATTTTTCAAGTTTAGGCATTTTTCATCTTTCTGTTCCATTCTCCTTTTCTCATTTTGCCACAGATAGAGAACAACGCTATTGGCAAACAATCAAGACTGGACTCTTGAGAGTTTTTCTTTTCAAGTTTCAAAGAAAAAAAATACCAAAAGGGAAGAAAAAAACATTACAGGAGCAAAGGAAATATATGTAGAAAAATACCTATTATTATAAACAACATTTATAATGCTAAGAACTCTAGTGGCTTTAGGTGAAATTAGATCCTCAACACAACACGTTTTGTCTTTGAGACTTAAAGGAACTCAAAACATGTGAGGGCTGGAGAGTGTCATCACCAAAACCCACGGCAAGTAATGCCTTTAGTTTTGCCATTCTGGGTCAGGCTAAATACCCCTACTGCAGTAACCTCTCTCCGGTCACAGGCAACAGCAGATCCTTAGGCAAAGGATATTAAAAAATGAGATCAGTACATAAGACCCTGAAGTAGCTGCTCTGGGTTTGGTAAAGGACAGTTTACCTGAACTGCAAACTGCAGTCTCGTCATTATTTTCAACGGATGCCAACAGCCCAGCACATTGTGCTTTATGCATTTGCACTCCTAGCCTGCACCCTGTGCGCGCTTTGTAACGCAGTGAGGCATGGCTGAGTAGGACTAAGGTCCCGGGCCAATGCTGACGTGCCAGTGCCCAGCTATTTTCATGTCCCCTCCATATCTCTAACCTTTCCTTCATGAGCTGATGCTGGCAACGAGCTGGTGAAGGAAACAAAGCTGGAAGGAAATGCTTGAAAATCTGAACAGCTTTGATTTGGAAAGTGCATGCTCTCAAGTGTGTTTCAATACGTTATAGGAATACATGAATGTTGCAGAATTGCTCTTTTGAAAAATATTTTCAATTTCTATGTTGGTATTTTCAAGTTTTGAATAGCTTATAGCAAGAAGATATGCCTGAGATAAAGGAAAGAAGTTTACACATTTGTTGTCACTAATTATTGGCACCACAGAAATGTCCAGAACTCTGGTACTACTTTTGTTTCAGACTTGCACTTCGCTGAGAAATTCACAGAGATTACAATTGTAGGGGTAAGTTTTGTGATATAGGCATTTGCCTGTGTGGAATGGCCATCAACCTTTCTCTTACGTGTTTTCCACTGAATGCCAGAAAGGGACAAAAGTTAAAGAAAATGCTGCACTGAAATTACTCCCACTCTTAATAGGGTCATGCAAGATGTTTCACTTACGTAGCTAATTCGGAAATTCCTATAAACCCAGTCTGTGTGCTCCTCCTCGGACAGCATCTCCACTGTGATGTCCCCATATGCAATAGGATCTTCTGTAAAAGGCCAGTAATGATCACATTTCACCTGAAAGGGAGATAAATACATACATATTTGTATTTATATAAATATATATATGCATATATAAAAAAGCACAATCAAAAGTATACTGTACCTCAGTTTTAGAAATATCTACAGCGCTATTTACTTGATGCTACAATAAGAGGTAATATATCCTGCAATGACTTTCAGCTTGATCATTCCTACTCGTGTAACTGTGGACATAATCTATACATTGGTTTTCTGAAGCGTAGCATTAGTATGGCAAAGAATGGAAATACATAGCATCTTTGTAGATTGTTACTTTTCCTAATAGAATAGGTCTAAAAGGAACAAAACACAAGGAACAAGAATATACATATAAAAAAATAAACTATATTTCTATTATAATGTCAAGGAAAATGTAAAGCCTAATACTTGTATTTTATTATTATTTTAATTTAAAATTGCACAATCACAGAATGGTTGAGGTTGGAAAGGACCTCTGCAGGTCATCTTGTCCAACCCTCCCCTGCTCAAGCAGGGCCACCTAGAGCAGGCTGCTCAGGACCATGTCCAGAGGGCTTCTGAATATCTCCAAGGATGGAGACTCCACAACCTTCCAGGGCAACCTGTGCCACTGTCAGTCATCCTCACAATAAAAAAGTGTTTCCTGATTTCAGATGGAATTAAATGTGTTTTAAGTTCTGCCCATTGCCTCTTGTCCTGGCACTGGGCACCACTGAGGGGTCCCTTGTCTCCATTCCCTCCTGTCAGGTATTTATACTGAAGGGATAATAAAGAGTCCCAGCTCTCTCAGCCTCTCCTCATGTGAAAGAAGTTCCAGTCGCTTAATCATCCTGAAATGCCTGTCATATAAGTGAATGAAGTGCCATTCCAGGTCTGCTTGTGATGCTGCCTCATGTTCAGAAAACAATGCAAAGAAATTTGCTCACCAGAAAATACATATGTTTTCAGAGCAGTTTCTTTTGTACTATGTGCAAGATTTTGTTACATACCCTTCTTTTCTCATTACACTGAGTGAGCATAACAATAATTTGAGATTTTTGCTGGAGAACCATCTTCCAAAAATCATTCCTAGTTTCTGGCAGTGGTCCTTGGGTTGCAATGTATTCCTGGGGTGAATTATAACCCTAAGAAACAAAGAGACAGGTGCTGTTTACCAACGTGATTACTGCTTCAAAACACGTATTTTTCTCTGGCATACATATTTTTCAGCTTGCTCAAGTTCAATTTGTACTTTTAAAAGTTATTTCTAATATAAAGAAACTACTTCATGATTTTTTGTATTTATTTTGAGATTACAACTTTTGCCAGTTTTTGTTGCTTCTCCCAAAGTGTAAGAAATCTAGTGTGGAGGACAGAAGATGAAGCTGTTACTATACAAATACTTTGCCCAGAGACCATGAAAGGTAATATCAAAAAAACAAGTAATGAGAATCCTAAATCAAAGTTCCAGCTCCTTCCAGATTTCATAATTTAAGGGTTTGTTTAGTTATAGACATAAAACCAGTTACAGATGCTTAACCTGCTCATCTCAAGCAGTGCCTGTGATGATTTTCAGTCACTGATGTAAATGGAAGGTAGCAATGAACAGCATTATATGCAGGTATTTATGTCATAAGGACTTAAATTAGTAAAATATTAATTAGAAATCTGCTTAAAATAATAGAGAACATGCTGAGTCAACACCTTCAACAGATCATCATTGCTACGTTTTATTGAAGCTCAGATGCTTTATATCCATGTATTCTCTCTTCAACATGCTTTTAGTTGGAAAGACTCCTTCCCCTCTCCAAAACCAAAAGACTGGTATAAAAACTATAATAAAAGATCCATTGAATGGCCATTTTGGCATCTGCTATAACCATATTTGCTGACATCGTACCATCAAAACCACATTTGGGAAGTTATTTGAGATTCCTAACAAGAGCAAAAGATACATCCAACACACTGCATGATCCCATGTAAATTTGGCAATTCCTGTGTCGCCACCGTATGCAGATTGTAAAAATATTCATGATTTGGGAGCACTTTCCATAAATCGCTTCCTCCAGACATCTCTGGAAGTCAGCTCAATCTGAGTTTCTGCACTACACAGAATTTGCTGTTTGTTTGTCTGCATAGGCTATGTCTGACTTAAGTGTCAAATCTTTATTGTCACAGAGACATGGATCACCACTCCAATCTGTGTTTGCAGGTGGAGAAGAAATCGTCAGGAAAAGCTAAGCACTAAGATGACATGTCTGTCCCAGTTTCTATGGTCAGCATTATGCTGTAAGTAGAACTAAGAGATGTAAACTAAAACGCAGAACTGAGCAATCCGAAAAGGACTGCTACATAAAATCCTATTTTCCATAATCCCATGTCATAGAAGTTTCCTGAGTGAATGATGTTTTTGAACACTGGAACATTTTTCTTTCTTGATTCACTGCGAGCTCAGGCACTTGCAGCTGGAGTGTTTAGGTTCGTGCTCTTGACACATAGGAACTAAGTACAGGCAATGTGCTCAGCAGTGCATGCATGGGCAATGCCACAGTGACAAAGAAGTGGTTTCACTGACTCATATGAAGGCTCTTCCCTTTTCCATAATGCTGACTCAGCTCTCTCCAGCACAGCCAGGGCCAGCTCTGTCTTCTGTTCACTGCAAGGGTGCAGAAATGTTCATCTGCCGATGGTCCCCAAGTGAAAGGTCTTTTTCTAAATGGATGCTGTAGTGTCCTGCCTCCTCTCCATGCAGGGCGACCCAGTGGACGTTGCTCTCCCTAACACAGCTCACACTGAGCCACAGCAAGGGGGGATAACACAGGGGCAAACCTTTGCGGCAGTGGCAGGGAACTGCACAAGCTCAGGCGAAAGTAGAAAGAGCTGCTGATGTTTTAGCTCACCCTCAGTGTCAAACTCTGACTACAGCTCTGCGTATACTTTAATTATCTTAAAACTCTGGGTGTGAGTCCCTGGTAAATGGCTGCTCTATGCCAGGTGGAGGAAGGCACACTGGGAGCACCAGAGACGAGGCAGAAAGCAGAAGCTCTCTCCACGTACCATCTGGGCTGTGTGCATTTTGTCAGCTGTGGAGTGTCTGGCTTAATCCTTTTTGCATGTGCTGTAGAAACCTGGAAAAGTTTCTGATTTAAAAGTTTATCTTTTACCTAGCTGTCTTGAAAAGCCACTGGACCACTTAACACTTCCTCTCCACTTCTCTACCAGTTCCAATCTACTTTTCACAAAGATTCACAGCCTACCCAGTGCTACTGCGGCAAAATTTGTCAAAAGCCTTCCCCCTCCACACCTTTTTTTTTTTTTTTGGTGGCTAGTGAAAGGTGCAGTTCCCTGTAGGTAAAATATTGGAAACTGAAGGAGATGCTGCGAACATGACTGAGCTTCCAGGAGATATTGTGCTATTTGCAGGTGACACACTCTAACTGCTGTGCAGAATGCTGTTCTTTACACTGACCGAGTCTCTGTACTCACAGGAATGTAGTTGGCATTGATGTAGTCAGATCCCTCTTCTTCATCCATTGAAACTAACCGGACACGACTAAAATCATCTGTAAAAGGGAAAAAAAAAAAGTAATCTGGATCTCAAACATAGCACTCATCTCCAACTAGGCAGAATTAAAATTAACCCTATAAAAACTGAAAAAAAATATATATAGAAAAAAGAAAATGCACATATGTACCAAAAGGGAGCAATGTTTGCTTCAGTAAACACTGCATGGATGCACCATCATTACTGTTCTGCAAAATACACCCTCCAACTGCCATCCGTTTGGGCTCCCTTAGGTTTCATTAAAATAGTAAGAAAAATATAGTAACACTACTCAGTAGTAGAAACAACCTTGTGTTTCTCACGTCCTGACTCCTGTCTCCATAAACTTCCCCAGAAAGATACGTCTCTTCAAAGTTAACAAAACACATCTATTGCCTGGTTCTCTTTAAGGTCAGGTTTTAGAACAGGCTTTTATCGGTCAGAAAATCTGTCCTGATTCTCCAGTTCTCTTATTAAAACGTTTCTTTCTCTCTCAAGGGACTTAAGCAGGACCCTGTATGTATTGTACTTACATGGCAGGATATTTGTGTAGCGATTTTTACAGCGATTCATGGGAAGATCAGCAGCAAAGTGGGGTATGTCAAGCCCAATCAGTTTTAGCTCCTAGGGTGACAGAAAGAAAAATGCCAAGGTCAAACTCACAAACACTCAAAAAACAATTCTTTGTGAAGTGATTACTTGTGGCAGGTACCAGACTGAAAATGTTCATAAATCACCTTACAAACTGACAGCAGGATTACACTGACTTTCCTTATTTGATGCCTCTCAATTTAGTTCCGAACAGCTAGAGAGGAACAACGTGGTCTCTCCTGCCGATGCTGCCATCCAAGGCTGTGACTGTGGACTGCTCCTCTCTACCTGCACTTGATTATCCAAAATAGTGTCAAACCAGGGGATTGATAAGTTATTTCTGTGGTGGTCATCCACCCCACCTAAAGAGTTTTCTTCAAGTCCTCACGTGGCTTTTGATCTTGATATTGGGGAATGCCTGGAAGATATTTCTAGTCACTACCTTCAGTAGCTATGTCTAATACATGATGCATCAGAGGACATGTCAGCCACCCAGAATGGTGGTAACATCCTGACAGTCCTCCTTACTCCCTTTCCATATTTAAATCTTTGGGAGCTAGCCCTAGGATAGGAGCTTTTTAGTTTTATACTACTAAACTGACTCTAAATTCTGGGTAATTAAGAGAATGTACCCGAACCGGTCCTAGAGAGACCTCCTTGCTCTTAAAGAGATTTTTGATGTTACCTTCTCATTTCAATGCTTCCCTTCAAATTAAGGGCATTAAATAAATAAAATAAAGACATTAAAACCCTGAATTCAATTCAGGCTGCCAGCATGTCCTAAACTTAAAGGAAGGATGTTGGTCTGACAATTATCTTGAATCAAATGTGATGAGCCACTCAAATCAGCTTCCTAAATGCAGTCTTTAATGACACCAAGGTCCACTTTTAAATTCTGCAGAAGTGGAAGTGAAGCTGACCCACCTAGCAACAGCGCACACTAAACAACACAGAGCACAGGAACACACCACGCTAACCTAACGACTGGAAAAAGCTGATTTAGGCATGGCAGATAGGAGAGGACAGAGTCCCTGCAGATTTACCTCAAATTGCAGAGAAAATTTATAATCTGAATCTTTGGCCATATCCTTGATGTAGCCATCAAAATCATCCAACTGGACAGGGCTTTAAAGGAAAAACACACAGAAATTAAGAAAAAAAAATCCAGCTTCTTTAGTATATTTTATTTCGATTTTCCCCCAGAATACTATCAGGTCATGAATACGTATTTGCAACTGTTAATGCTAGAAAGCAACAACAAAGTGGAAAAAAATCCTGTGGTTCAGTGCCACCGAATGGTGGGCATATTGCTCATTACCTGCATCATACCGTAACGGCACCAGAAAGAGAGGCTGAGAGGGGGTTGCTGAACCATCTGGGTGAACTCAATGCTGTAGCTGCTGGTGCTGACAATAGTAAGCACCCTAGTTTTTTTGGGGGTTGGCGTTGTTCTACCTGAGGGAAACCACTGGTCTGAGGCAAGGGGAATGGCCCATGCACCCTTTCTAGATTCCCTGGCCCCTGAACTGCTTTCGCAGGTGGGTATGTCCCCAAGGCACAGGTAGCACTGTGGTAAGCGATGATGCAGCACCCCATCTCAGACTCCTTCTCAGTACCATCCCACCAGCGTGCCTTGGGCACCAGAGCAGCTGCTGCTTCATTTAAGTTGCCTCTTGTGCCATGTAAAGTATTGCTTTCAGATATTTTCACATTTGGCAGAGACACTTTTAAATCTCATCTGAGCTTTGCTCATGTAGAAAAATGGATTTGATATTTAGGTTCTGATTTTTTCAGAAGGTCCGCAAAAAACATCCACTAAAATAGCCTTTTGGATACCACTGCTGTGACTGCTTTCTCTGGTGGTTTGAGAACTATACACATTTGTTATCAGAGGTCAAATTGTCCTCCCAGTGAGATGATGGCTAAAAAAAGTGGCATATAACTAAAAAAACACATGTGGAGCTTCAGCAGGTATAAGTTAGCCTTGATTTAGTGACTCCCATCATTCTACAAACTTATTTGCCAGGTGAGGGTCTATCTGTTAGTACAGGCACAGCCTCTGAACATAACGGAGAAATAATTAGGTTAATGCTCTGAATAATGAAACACAGGTAAACAGCTTCCCTCACCTAATCATCATGCTCTAATTTACAAGCTACTGAAGCATGTACACAGTAATCTTTTCATTTACTTTGAGGCAATATGCCCAAAGGAACCTGTCTTATCACCACTTAATTACTCTTGTTTATCCGTTAGCATTAATGATCTAATGTTCTAGCAACAACCGTAATGAGAGCCTCACATCAAGAGGGAAACATCACTAGAAACAAATGCATCCCAGTTTTTCACCGTTTGTAATTTTTAACTAAGGATAAGCTCTGTTGGAATCACTACGCTGGATAATTGATCTTTTCCCCAACGACTAATTTTCTATCAGTAAGGAGCTGTTTTACCACAACTATCTGTAGAGAAGAATTGCTTTTGTCCAATTATTGTTTGTTTTCTGCCTTCAGACATGTCTCTCAGGATGTGTTTACCAAGAAGTTTTCTATATCTGTAACTGCTATATCACTATACCATGTACTCCATAATGCATGTTTAGTCTAAGGTGATATATTTTTACATTACTTTAAATATCAAAGAAGTTACATACTTCGTCAGCTTTCTCTTCTTTAATCCATTTTTACTCCTGTAAACAAAAAAGTGTTTTTCATTCAGTAAATTATTGTATAGTCTTTATTCAAAGTTAGTGCTGATTTAAGAACATATGTTTTCTGGTCACCATCATACTCAGGATAAGGCTGGTGATAATGGACATTTTTAAGCTGATAGCAAGATGCCCATTGACAACAATGGGATGGCCTTTTCCATTCTGTAACTCTGAGAACAACCTGCTTGTGAAAGGGAAAATCTGTGCCCAACACAAGCAGTGGGTCTTCTACAAATCCTGACCCAAGAGCACCATTGGCTTCATGTTGGCCGGGGCTGAGTCCCTGGGGCCCAAGCCTGGCGAGGGGCTGTGCTGTTGCAGGGGACGGGTGCCCCTAGGCTGCTCCGCTCCGGCTCTAGCGGGCTGGGAACCTGGATGCCAACACTAAGGAGCAACCAGGAACGAGAAGCGTCTGTTGGGTAAAGGGAGAAGACCACCATTTGCAAATTCAAGGAAGGGTGAAGGAAAAGGGAAAGAGCCTGACCACTATTTCTCACCCATTTCATAACCTGCTTATGACAATCAATGAAGACAATGGCAAATATCTTATTGACTTCAGCGGGTCTCAAGCTTAAACCTCATATAATTTTAATTGACTTTGAACAGCTAGAGATAATTATGCCAGTCATGTAATACACTGTCGTCACATGACTTATAAGTGATATAATTCACCAGCAACAGTTGCGAGCAAGATGAGTGCATTAAGCAGTATAACCCATAAGATACGGACTTAAGAACTACCCTACACTAACTACTACCAAGTGGTTTTTTGGAGGGAGGGTGTGTGTGTGTTTGTGTGTGTGTGGGAGGGGTGTGTGTGTGTGTGTGTGTGTGTGTGTTCATTTTGTTGTTGCCACAAAAAAGTTAAACAATCAATCAGATTAAATGCACAAAGTGAGCACCCTGGAATAATTTGGCTAGAGGTCTGAAAATACTGATCCCTCTGTTAAACCAGCCACAGAGCATAAATAGATTCTTGCTTACTCAGAAGGGATTTTAGTAGGGTCATTTTTTTTTTCCTGGGCATTAAACAGTATCTGTTCATTCATCACATTATAACGATGCTATTTTTAATTTCATGATGATATTAAAGTGATTTCTAGATAACTTGAGTCACAGCTTCAACTAGTAAATTAAAGGTGAAGACTTAATTTAAAAAAAATGAAAATATACAGAAAGGAATATTTAGAAGTAGAGTACTTTTATTTTTCTACCCTGCTAAGTTTAGAAGTGAAATTAAAAAAAAAAAATTATTCCTTTCCAAAATTAAGTTTTAGAAAATGTTTGGGTTTTGGAGCAGCCACAACCTGTTGTAATTTTGTTATCTTTTCAAGGTACATTTCCATTTAGATGTGGAGCCTTGTCTGCAGAGTTAACAAGAGCTATAGCAATACCTGCTTTACACTAATGTGGAGATCTACTTTGCAAAGCTTTACTTTGCAAATATTATAAACCTCATCAGCCTACTATGTTTATCTATACAGATACTATCTGTATAGTATCTGTACATTCATGTGTACTATACACATAGCCTAGTAGTATTTATTCTACATCTTCAAAGATTTTTTCCAAGGAAAACTTAAAATTAATTTCTCTAAATTATTAAACACATTTCTATCCCCGGTGACTGTGAAACCTTTTAATGTCAGGCACAGCGGAATCAATTTCAAAAGAAAAAAATATCTACATGCTGTTTATGGTGGGAATGCTTCTAAGAACGCTTCTCCAAGAAACACTTCAAGAGGCAATAAAATAAATGATTGACATCCATTTCTCAGCAACAATTTCTTGTGCTTTGATAGTCTCAAAAGGCCTTTGTTTCTTAGCATTGCAATTGTTTCCTGAATGTTCATAAATGTTTTAAACCAACGTGTATGTAAAACAAATACATTTGAAACATTAGCTGGTGTTTCATCTGTTCTTCCATTTACCCTACAGACTAAAATACAAAGAGAGGGATTAATCTCATCTCATTCAACTTCAGCTCCTTTAAACTTTGTCATCTAAACTAACTATGTAGCTTGATTTAAGAGGAAACCTCTGAAGAAAGATGCACATCTGGAAAGGTGCATTAATGCATATTAATGCATATTAAAACAAAAAGAGGCAAAGGGCAAAAAGAAGATGACGACTCTTTTTGCAGCAGTGCTATTGACAGTGGCCACCTGGGGCTTCTTGACCACTAGAGAGTTAAGAGAGATCACTGTGACCTCTACAATAATAAACTGCTTGCCTGATCCTCCATCACTGTGCAGCTCTGACAGTTGAGTTTACATCAGACAAGTTACAAGTCAATATAATATTAGCCTTGGAGAGATGTGGAAGACTTCCACCTGCGCTTCAGCTGGGTGTATGGGGAGAACACGCTTTTATTTTCATGGGAGAAGAAATGGACCTTTCTTCAGTTACATAAACCCAGTAGTTTCTGGGCCCACTGAAAATTTAGATGTGTTTTTTCTACAGAACCAATGTGGCCCAAGGAAAATCAGTCTCAGATATCCCTATGCTGAAGATTTCAATGACTGCCTGCCAGGACTTTCGTGCCGTATGGTAACACCAGGGAAAACGTTTGGTCAAAAGTAAGTCTTAACTTCAGTACCACATTTTTGTAAATCACTATACCTTGGACTCAAGACCATCAGGAACTTAAGTTTCTTTTATATAAATTAAGCATTTTTAGATCATGGCCAATAATTATTTGTTAAACGGTTTGTAAAACAGTTCTGGTTCTAAATAGATGCGAGGGCTTTGTTGGTTAGGTATTTCCAGTTATTTACTATGTCTTTATAAATTATTTACAGACTAAACTATTAAATATGCACACATACACACAGAGATGACACACAGTGACCCAATTTTTACACTTTGGGAGTGCTAGTTTGTACTGATTCTCAGTGAACTGTTGTTTCCAGAAGCAAAACTTTTACCGACGTCAGGAGAGCATAACCACACCTTTAAAACCCAAGGTATTTGACATCACACACCAAACAGGTGGGGCACAATCAAGCAATTTTAGTAATAGAAAAGCAGCAGCAGAAGGCGGCAATGCCAGGCAATGAACAGATGAATAACTGGGACAGAATAAGCCAGGACTTATAATGAAGTGGCAAAAATTGCAAAGAGAGCAATGAGATGAATATGACGACCATTGTAAGATTAGCTTTTTAATACCAAAATGGGTTGGAGCATAAACAGACAAACTAGATGAAGCAGGGTAGCAAATACTTTGATACCCACATCCTCTCCAATCCATGTTCTAGTACAAGAAAATTATATCTTCAATAGCTTTGACCCATTTGAAAACAAAGGTATCATACATTTTTCATGTAATAGAAATTAACATTGTTTACACATTGCATATGGAAAAACAAGTAAGTCACTTACCAAGGATTAATATAAAATGCCAAAAGATAATCAGTCCAAAGGCATGAGGGTAGCAGAGTTAGGAAAGCAAACACACTTCTACGCCTGTGAGCATTAATAAATAACATACATAAAGATGAAAAAATGAGGAGAGTTAGTAAGACAAACAGAAATCAGAAGATCAGCAAATTCTACTTTAAAAATCAGCTAAACCCATAAAGGCTTCCTCTTACTTACTTCATAAGAATACTATTAGCATTCATAGAAATTTTACTGCTCAACCTGACACCCTATGCAGGATTTTCAGCTATCCAACACAAAATCCCATATGATCAAAATAGATGTGTTTTATGGTATTGATTTAGGCCTGCTGTTCTAAATCAATGTTAATTGATAAATTGGTAGATTTTCAGAGAGTAAAATGTGTTTGAAAATTTCATCCACGGGTTTATGGCCATCACATAGGTGGTGTTAAGCCTATTTTCTGATGTTTTGAGATATTTCAGGACAGGCATAGTTTGCCTTTACCATGTACAACTATAATAATCTCCCATATTTGCTCCTGCAAGTGATCCTGTGGATATCAGAACATCTGTAGCAGAAATAAATTCAGATCATTCCATTAGCTCTTAATATCCTCTATTGAGTCAAATTTCTGCAAACATCCATTTTGCAGACTCCCATTTTTAAGTGCTTGAAATTTTCTCCTAGGTTTTCAGCAAAACATTATTTGAACTTCTTCTAACTGTTGTTTCTATGAATAGCTATTCACAGCAGGTTTCATTGTGGCTAAAGGAAATTTGAATACAGAATAATTCTAAACTTCTGTACTTGCGACCTGTTTACCAGATTCTGATATGCATTAATCCAGGAAACCCACCCAGGCCCATTCTGCCTATTGGTGGAGTGGGCTACAGGCACTTTGCAAATGTGAAAAACTCACAAAACTTAAACAAAAATTGCCCCAGTAGGAGGGTTTTTTGCCAAATACACCCTCAGCATGTTTTTTTTTTCCCTTCAGAAAATCTGCTGTCCTAAAAGCAATACCATCCTTCTACAACTGTTCTAAAGAGGAACCACAAGGTGAAATTTCCTTTTTCAGTACTCTTGGCTTTTATGAAGTTGGTAGATACTGTGTTTTCCCTGATAAGCAAGTCACATCAACTGTAATCATCTCTAATCTTAATCTTCCAACCAGTGGTGGAAAACTTCTGCCCACACAGTGAAAACTCCAAGTTATGCTTTAGGGAGTTTTGCTCGTTAAGAGAAAATGAGCAGCACAGTTTCTGCAGGGCACTTTCCCCACGTATTGGTAGGGCTTGTGCGGGTCAGCCAGAAGCAAGAGCCCTCCTTTCTAGTTGCTCTTATGCCATAGTGGTTGCAGCATCAGGGTCTTAGAGCTTATCTGTTGTTAGGCTTTCTACGGGACTGGACCGAGGATGAAATTTGGTTTTCCATAAAGAGATCTCTGGTGCCACTGAGAGGTTTTCATTAGACTTAGAAGAGAGAAGTGATGATGTCACCAGAATACTCTTTCCTTTGGAAAACACCAAGCGAGGTTTTTGCTTCCTCTGGCCTACAGAGGCAGAAGGAATTATTCAAGCCTGGGTCTTCTTTCATTGTCAAATCATCATGAGAAATTTCCACTTTTTATCAAATCACAGGCTAACATGCTTTCAGACCTACTTATATTGTTCACAGATTAGGACCTCCAACGTCTAAAACAATTGATTTCATTCAACATATGAAAAATACATAATTGCCCAATAAATACAATATCGTTTTCCTGGAAAGATATAGTCTTGCACCTACTGCTCAGGTGTACTGAACAATTTTATTTAACTAAAAGAAAGAGATGTAGAGATTGCTCAAATCCTGAAAACTACGTTGAGCTGAGCTTTCCTTAGCAATCAGTGGATATGCCCATAGCTCCCTTACTAGATCCCTGGAATGACCCCAAGCAAAACGGGTTTCTTAATCCTTCTACCTGTCTTTAGGGCTGTATTTTCCGTTTGGCTGCCTGGATGCACAGTGAATCTGGTCTTGACGTTAGACAACAGAGGCACACAAAGCAAGATTTCTTTACTAAGTCTCAGAGAAGTCAGGACCATAAAATTAAGGCACATTGCCTTCAGTTACCAAAAATTTGTGGAGATATTAAGCAGGAATAGAATACTTTCCGCAATTTATATTTTTATAACCTAAGTTATGTATGAATATGTATATGCATGTATACACATATATATACACACACATACACACACATATACTAAATCAAGCAACAAGAACCTTCACTTCCACATCCAAACCTATTAATTAATTCCCCTTCCCATAAAAAAGCCTTTTATGGTTTTAATAACATCTGTTGCTAGTTTAATCATTTGATTCAAGCTTGGACATTCAATTAACATGAGTGTTTGATCTTCTGCCTTCTTTGCCATTAATATACTCCAAGCAAAAGAAGCTGAAAGAAAGATTAGTTTGTACTGCATACAGATGACTGCTATTAAAGCTAAACCAAGCAAGTGAAGCTTGTTTAATATCCAGTTAATTAGCAGCACAGTAAGGTATTGACAAGATTTGCTGGGCTTGTTAGTTCAGTTTGCACGCTTATTAGCAAAAGGCTTGTTGTGGTGCAGTGTGAATCCATTTAATCCTGTCCTTGCTGGCAGGCTGTGTCTCATGAGATCATGGAAGCAGTTCCCTGCACACCAACTCCTCTTTCCAACTTTTTGACTGTCAACAAAGCTGACCATGGATGTAAAACCAAGGCGCATATTTTCTTCTTCCTACATACTGAATGGGGCTGACAGTATGCTTTTAAATATCTGTGTTTGGACTTGCCTTGAAACATAAGTTTTGCTGAGACTGCTAATAGCAAAACAGGAAACCTTGGGTCAGTCGTTAGCACCCATTTGATTACCAAAATAGGAATGAAAATGACCACACTGGTGACAGTCAGGTAGCTCTCAGAGCTCTTTTCCTTCTATAAAAGCTAATCCTACAGACTTTCTTTGTTAAAATACTTCTCTTTGGCTGATGGTGTCAGTGATGGTTTGGAGTCCATAGTCAGTGCCTGCAACTCTTGCAGGTGGTTTTCTAGACTAGCAAGAATATGGGGTTTTCTTCAAGTCTTTTCAACAGCACTGAACATGAAGTTACAGTAAATATTTGAGTTGACTTGTCCTTGTCTTGCAATGCAAGGAAAAATTAACTAATGGCACTGCATGAACACAGTTGCTAATTGGTCATCTACAGGCAAGCTTACTCCTGGATGTAAATACATCTCTATGTAGGTGCTAATGGATTTATTGATCAAGTTTCTACACTTGTGTTATTTTAAGAAATGCATCTGTAAAAGAAAGGAAAAAAAAATATCTTCCCAAAACACATCTGTGCAACTTGGCTGACATGTATATACATCATTTCCTACTAAAAATAGCAGGTGACAGAATACGTAGTTTTGAGTCATCATTCAAGAAATAAAATATTAAAATAACAGGTATAGTAGTTTTATCTTAAAGAGTGACAGTGATGGCATAAAAAATAAGCACTTAAGATCATATTTGCCAAAAAGCAGAGATGGGGATAATTAAAAGCTTTGCTTCAAACACTCACCAGTTATAGGGAAGCTTTCCATCTCTCTCTAAAGATGCGAAATTGACAAAGGTTCCAGCCCCGCACTCCCTGTTTCAGGAAGACCGTTGGGTACAAAGTTACCGTTTTTTGATTCATAACACTTGCAATGACATTGATTTAACAGAGAACTCTTGGAGCTGCAGAGAAGTGCTGAACACCCACATCCGTGACCAGGTCTGAGATAATCTGTGATAAACATGACTGAAATCCCTTAACATAGTCATCCAAAACAAATAACCACCTGAGATCAAGTTTCCTAATAATACTTTAAAATGAGTGAACCAAGGGAGAAGTTGCTAATAAAGATATCAAATAGACTTCATCTTCTGTCCAGATTTGGGCTTTCTATAGTCTGATGCTAGCACTAGTTGCTGGCTTCAGTACACATGCTAAATATTTAACCTTTCTATATTAAATATTCACTATCCCAACTCCAAGGAGAAGATGTATAATTGTCTCCATTTGACAGGAGCATGGTAATTTTGAGTTCACAAAATACTTTTGGAAAACCCTGAATTTCCTGAATAACATTCCAGTGAATTTATCTCAAGTCCATTATTTTCAGCTACAAATGGTAAACTGACTTGACTGGTTTTGATTCCTTGATTCAAGCAAATAATTGCCTGCAGCTTCTTACTGGATTAACTTTTTAAATTTTCTCCTGGAGTTTTTATCTTCTGTGGCTAGAAGCAATGAAGAAGAGAAAAAGAAAAATCTTTGGATTGCCTGCACAGTAATTAAATAGGAAAGACAACTAATTTAGCTGGGATTTTCACAGAGCCAGCTACATGTAAAAGGAATAAATCACATAAAGTTCACTGAAAGAGAGAGCCTGCAAAATATGTGTGATAAGGTCATCTGTTGCATGGAATACCTAGCCAACACATGACACATAAAATGCAGTGAGTGCTAGGTAGCCAAGTGCAGATTCTTCACATAAGTTTTTTTATATGAAATCATTTCCTCTCTTGATACATGAGAGTAAATTAATATAAAATATATTACATAGATTATAAAAAGGTGAAGACTCCATGACACTTTTAAAACCAGGAGGTGAACCACATCTAAAGGGTTTGGAGAAACCTCCCCAGTTCACCTAGGCTGTAACTTAACCCTCATTAAAGTGAACTGTTACAGGTAAGACCACCAGGAAAAGGAAACTGTATTTCAATATTTGGGTACAAATGACTGGTGCAGATAGCTGAAGGAACGGCAGGTTCTGTGAAAAAGTTTTACTCCCACAAGATAATTTTTCTTTTCATCCATATGACAGAACAAATGGGGATCATTAACGTTATACATGAACAGCAGGACCTGAGATCCCTTCTGGATTTGTGGGTCTCAGTATACATTTGGCTGCATCTTGACCGTGTAGGAAGGCAAGATCTAGGTGAGCCCATATGCTCTATCCCATGCTGCAGTTCCCAGAGGAAGGAAGCCCACATAAATGCAGAATGTGGACAACTGGAAGACTAGGATTTGGGGGCAGACTGGCACATGCTCTAGAAAGACACTCTCAGGGCCCTGGGTACATCCTCTCTCGTCCTGGGGGTTTGGTTGCCAGGGCTCAGGCCTTACATGGCCTCTTAAGTAAAGCATCCTGAACCTGATGAACAAACCATCTTATTTGTTGATATGGAAAATCTCCTGTTCCAAACCATATGAAAGATTTGCAAAGCATCTTGATGTCCTACTCATGCTCAATTGCCTCAGATCCTAATTAACCTTTAGATGGCTGACACAAACCTTTTGTAATAAGGGATTGGACTTCTTATGGACCCAGCCTTGCAAAGCTCAAAATGAGACAAAGGTTGAGGATTATAACTCCTAGACAGCAGCAGGACAACTGTTTTGAAGGTATCCTATTCACAAGGATCTCGAGCATAATCCATGCACACAATCATCCTCAATTGCAACTATGGTCATGATGTGTTTGTTGTTGTCTGAAATTTTTGGAATTAGCATAAATCTGGACTTACCTGGCCATTTGTAGATGTTTTCTCCTAAGAACAACAAGAGTCACCAGCAGCAGTCCAATCAGAAGGATACTTAGGATGGCTAACACGGAGATTACCACTATGTTGGGATTCATCTCGGTGACTGTACATACAAACAAGGGCTCTTGGTTATTCAATTGAGAAGTGCTAACAGTTTGAGGGTTTTTTTTCCCTGAATGCTGGTAGCATTACTTTTCTGAACCTATCTCATTCAGCCTGGAGTGTTACAGAGAGAAAAATCTACCACTAGAGATAAAGGGAGGTTTTGACTAGTTATTGTTCTTACAAAACTCCTGTGGGGAAATTACTTCACTCTGGCATTTTGTTAAACTTTGGTATGTTCTGATTTTTTTTTCTTTTTTAAGTGACATTCATAACATAAGAGAAAAGGGTGAAGGAAATATAAAGTACAGATATTCATCATCATCTATGTCTCCAAAGCACATTTCAACTCTGAAGTTGTTCTTCAACAATAATCAATACCTTTTCTGACCCAAAAGCAAAATAACAGGCTGAGGGTCTGTAATATACTGGGTTGAAATTGATTTAATTACTTTGGCAAATAAATCTTAACAAAATATTCTGTTTTAAATAAGAGCTGAAATCTACTCTCAATAACAAAACCTTGATTTATTTTTGTTCCATATTACATGCTTATTGACTGTACTATTATAAGACCAGATACCCTGTTCTGCTCATTATATAAGAAACGCTCTCTACTTTACTTGCTCAGAATAACTTTACATCCACAGTTGTCTAGAGAAGTATTTTGTAGATTAAAAATTACAGAGATTTTTAAGCTAAGTATCAGACACTGAACTCCAGCATGGAGTAGTGTATGATGTACAGGACCAGTGACTAAAGCTACACAACTCCATAACTAAGCAGAGATGACACTGATCATTCTGAAGGGGAGATTTTAAAGAAAAGTCCAGTGCTCTGGGCAGTTCAACACTGATATTCTTTCTTCAGAGTCACTACAGAGCCAGGCTTCACAACATGCCCCGGAGCCTCCATCAGGAGCTGTCCCTTCAGAGTGTGACTGCTCAAGATCCTGCAGTGGCCCTTCTTCTCTCTCACCCTGTCTCCACTTTCTCACTGAAAGCGGAAAGCGATTTTTTGCCTTAGCAGCTTGTAAATGTGATTTTCCTCTTTTTGGGCTTGGCAAAGAAGACATTTTTCTCCATAAATGTCATCAAGCAGTATCCAATGTTCAGCCTTGACACCACAAACTAGGTCCCTGATTTCTAAAACCCAGTAGAGACCTGAGCCTCTAGTTCGTATTTTTCCATGTCAGTCCCCTAGTGGGGATTTTTCTAAGGACTTTTAAAGCTGATTCCACATCCCATCCATATCTGGCAGCCTTTCCATGATACAAATAACCCCTGGGGCCAGCATTACTGAGATCAGCTTTAGAAAGCAAGGAGAAACAGATGTTGTAGCTGGAGGAGGAAGAAGAAAGCAGGGAAGTGCTGCTTACCCATGGTGGAAACCACAATGAATGTGGGGATGCTGGGGCTATTGTGGCTGAAGGTGGTCACACTGCAGTTGTAGGAAGTGGCAGGGGTTAGGCTGGAAATGGTCACTACATGTGAAGAGACAGTGACAGGTTCCTGCAGACATGGGAAAAAATACACAGAATTTTGTCTCTCTTGTAAAACGCAAGAGCACAAATCAGTGCTCCCCTCTCCACCCATATATTTGACCAGGTAAAGTCAGATCTGGTGAAAGAAACCAGCACTTCGAAACCCAGGGAAGATAAACAGGGCCTGCCCTTGAAAATAGGCAGGCAGCCCAGCAGTCTGGAGAGCAACAAGGGTGAAAACAGCAGTGGGAACAGCCCAGAGCACCCCAGGAGCCCCAGGGCCCCTTGGGGAGGGCAGGAGGGTACCTCATAGGGGGTTGGTCAGGCAAACACTTGGTGGGGTAAAGTGCTGTGACCCCTGGGACATCCCCAGAGGTGGGCAAAGCTCATAAGCTCTGGTTACTAAGCCATAGAGGTAGGAGGAAAACAAAATTATTTTTATTCAAAGATCAGACAAGGCAGTCACAGCACCCTTGTATGAATATAAGTCATCTCTGCCTCTGAGGCATTTCCTCTGGATGTGAAGAGCTGTGAGCCTTTTGAGCTTTTGAGTGGCCAAGGTGAAAAACAAAGCTAGAGCACAGTGTTTGGGTAATAACTATGATCAGATATCCCATACCTCAGTTTTTCTAGCTAGTAGAAACTTTACAGAACGTATTTCTACAATGTTTTAATTACTATGTCCTGATAATCAATTTTGTGTTTTATAAATGCTGATATGGCAAAAGACAACAAATACAACACATGCATTGACTTAAAGATATTGCTCCTTCAGGTCCTCAGATGTTTTTTTGCGCTCTCCAGCAGAACCAAGGGTGGGTTGCAGATGCGAAAATAGGGACACCGAGCCAGTGGTTTAGAAAGGGAACAAGGAGAAGCTTTATGAATGAACTCACTCGGGATGGGGAGTGCAAGGATCTGTAGCAAGTACCGAGCACTGGATTTTTGCAGTGGCCTGTTGCCATTCATTTCTAGGGTAGCAAGGGTTCCTGTGGCACTGCAGGTCTGAGGTACATTACACAGATGAAATCACATGTACGTGAGTGTAAGGGAGGAGACTTTTGTTCCCTGAGCTGAAAGGAGGGGCCATAGTTTGGCAATTGGACTTGGTTGGATGTTTTCCATTTTCCCCTCTGGGAAATTTAATTTGTCAACCAAAACCCAAGATGTTCGAACCTGGAAAGCTGTTACTTTTCATTTTGCTGATTTAAAAATGGAGGAAAGGGACAAAAATGTTCATGTAATTAGCACAGAAGATCACAAAGAATTTTAACCAGTCCAATGGGAAAGCATCCCTTTTTACAGTTCAAAAAGGAGCCCTTCCCCTTTTTTTCATAGAGACATAAAAGAGAGTGACGAATCTAATGAGAAGTGAGCTGACAATCTCTGCGCGTTTCCCAGTGCCAGATGTTCACGTCAACAAACCAGACACCCACTGAAGCTCCTGCCAAATGGAGCAGTCTGTTCCTGATGTTAAAATAGATCTGGTCTGCACTAAAGCTGCAAATCCTGTGGCACCTTCCTTGCCTGATCACATCATTATTTTGAGTCTCTGCTAAGTGGATAATGACTTCAGAATCTTTAGCTATGCACTGTGAAAAAGCAGGAATCTAGATGCAGAATCCAAACTATCCAAAAGTTTAAAGTGCCTTTAAACATATTTTTTCCCTTTAGTCAGTGCCTTTCTCAATTTAAAAAGAATATTAAATAATTCAGACTTGTCTTCTACAGGATTCAAGAGTGTATATGTCTCTTTTGGGATAATCAGTGGTCTGAGCGGGTTATTTTTTACTTTTTTCTGAATGATTCCCCATTCTGTGTGACAGTCCAAATGAGAAAATGATGTTTCATGGCATGTAATCACAGTGATTCACTATACCATCAGCTGAACTGCAAAGTAAGCCTCATATGTTGCACAGCACTGAATGTCAAGGAATTAAAACTACTACTGTTCTATTCTTCATTTAACAACATTACCAATCTAAACAGATATTTAGGTGGCTTCTGAGCACAGGTTCCTAACTGGACAGAGAGAAAAGGAGGTTCACTTGTGAGGCTGAGAAGGTGGCTCTTGAAGGAAATACCCTAAGAGACAAAATGCATGAGGAGCAGCTGTGTTTGCAGCATAAAGGTACTCTTTGAATAGCAGTGAAGGTCCTACTGAACTTCAGTTAACAGTTCTCAAAACCAGGAATAAAGTCAGCCAGAAATAATTCAATGCTGCATAAAAGATCTCATGGCATCTAAATATGTCTATTTTTCCCATTCCTTGTCAAGCAATCTGACCATTTTTCCCTTCCTGCCCATTGACATTCCCTTAGTTTTATGGCCTTTTAGGTTTTGCATGGTATGAGTCATTTTCACGAGTAGCCACAGACTGGCACATAGCTTCTGTCCAACTCGTTATAATCTCATCAATAAGACAGAAGCCAATTTTAATATTGCAAAATAGGGAAATATTTTAGTATTTGAAATGTTTTAGTAGTTTAGCTTTTAAAGGTTTAATTCTGAACCACCTTACCACATTTGGTTTAATGATCTAACCTGTGTATTGAGGATAAAATGTCATTAGGCTTTACACACAAATGCTAAGCAGCAGACACCAAACTAGCAAGATGCAAGGCCTCGTCTCAGTTTCAGAGACGAAGAGCAGAAACCAAAGAAGAGACGCTTACATACCTGGACTTCTGTTTCCTGACCAGATCCAGCCTGCTGGCAGTAGACTTCAAAGAAATCAGCCACTCCTTCTTCCACCCACAGCAGAGTCACGGAGGTCTGAGTCTTGTTGACAGCAAACAGTGATTTTGGAGGGGCTGGTTCTGGTTAAGAGAAAGTCGACGTTTATTAAGCTTATCTAAGTTTCCAGACAACTGAGAAGAGGAAGCCTCGAACAAAAATGAAAGCAATGCCTGATGCCCTTCTATCTTTCATTTCCTTCAGATAAAACCTGCCAATGTAAAGCCCTGCCTCTCATGATGGTAAACTACCACTGTAAAATGGGAAGATGATGAAGTGTCTCGGTTTTTCTTCTCTATTTAAATTGTTCTCTATTTGGACAGTTGGATAATTACTTCACTTCCCTTTTCAGCAGAGCCCTTGTTTGAGGATGATCAGCGCATTCTATTAATAGAACGATGTTAGCAGAAACTCTTTCAGGAGAAGATGGTTGTCCACCTGTTAGCAACACATTTGGCCTGGGAAAGTTTTTCTTCACAAGGCCTGCCCCAGGAGATGACAGAGAAGCAGCTTCCCACAAGCGAAGACCATCTAGGTTCATTTAACTGTAGCAGAGGAAATATTTAGTCAATTAGCAGTTTAAAAAAAATCTTGCAGGTTTTTTTTTTCCAGGCTAACATTTAAGGGCCATCTGAGTGCGTTTCAGTTAGCTGCAGGAATTTTCTCGCCTCACTGAATGCAGAGGTCCAGATATCAGGGGTCTTCAATTTATTGCTTTGATTTTTGTTGCTGTTGTGCCAGATGAACTGACAATGGGCAAACATATACAAGGGTCTGGCAAGAGGAGACAACCCTGTAATAGGAGGGATATGGAGGGTGTGCTGGGAGTGATGGCATCAGAGATACCATGAAACACAGACAGGGGTCTGCACCCATCAACACCAGCCCCACATGGGGTGGCCTCAGCTGGCCCTCTAGGGCCACCTCCCTGCCCGCAGACCCCAGGGCTGAGTAGGCAGCAGCCTGCAGGAGACAGCACTGGCCTCCAGTGGAAGGGTCCCCCTCACTGCAATCCTGCCTGAACCAACGTGGAGTACAGAAAGCGCAGAACAGAAGGGGAAACCTGGAGGAGCAGAGGGAGAAGCAAACAGCCTAGGCACGGTGTTCAGACGAGATATACTTTTTTTCCCCAAGATTATTTAAAGACCAAGGCTTGATGCCGATTTTCATCCTGACAACTTCACACGATGTGTACAGGCAGTCCCTAGCTTTCAATGCCTCAGGCATCCTGGGCTCCTTTAGTTTGCCTTTAGAGAGTACAAAGTTTGGATTGTACATTTCTGAGCTGTTCTCCAGAGTTTTCAGATTTCCTAATCTATGGATGTTTAACAAAAGTTGTCTTTCTCAAACAATGACCTAATTCCAGGATCCTGACACACTACATACAAGGTGCTACATACAACAACATTTTGCTCTTATTTTTTCCCTTCACAAATGATTTGTTATTCTCATTCCGTGAGATGTTGTCACAGGAGCCTGGACGTGATGTTTAAGATCCGCCACAAAAACTTGGCACAAAGTACTTGCTCAAGTGGTTATAGACATTTTGGAGACATAGCTGATCCTCAGACAATCAGATCAGTGTTCTAGGGTTGGAGTCTGCCAAGATTATATCAGCATTAGGGAGAGAGTTGGGTAGGGACTGAGGCACATTCACATGGCTTATTCTGTGTCACGGGATTGCAGTGTACATGTTGTCCCAAAACTACCTAGAAAAGCGTCCCTCTCCCTTAATTACAGCCATATATCTGCTCTTGGATTCAGAAACACATTCCATCCCTCACTCCAGGTAAAAAATGGCCTCAATTAAAATATGAGTTTTGCATTTGGGCATCATTCCAAGCAAATCCTCCTTTTGCCTCCAGCAAATGGCTTGATTTTTCTGCAAGCGGAAAGTCGCCAGGATAAAGCAAACATCATGGAGGGAAGAACATTTGGCAGGAGGGCTTAAGTGACTGCCAAGTGTTGAGTCGTCTGTCACTTAGAGTCAGTTCCCACTACTGCTAATTACAACTCCCATTGCTCCCTCAGAAACAGAGAGAAGGAAAACCTCTGGTAAAATATCCTTACTATTGTTCATTCAAAGAGCAAACAGCATAAGAAAAAAAAAAACAAAAAGAAATGAGCAAAAAACCCACACCCAGAAGTCTAGAAGTGATTTATCAAAATGGAATTCATTACACCTTCTCTTTGTTGTCAATGAAAGAGCTATACCAGTTCAACAAGAGCCTGCCTGTCCATAAGCAAAGAACAGGAAGATGCAATTAGGCTGCAGGGTGTACAACATGAACAATACATGGCACTTGTGGACCTGTCTGAAAGATAAAGCTAGCTGGTATTTTGAAATACTCCTCCAAAATATTTGGACAATGGTAGTGGGGGGATATACTCGCCCTCACACATCCACCCACTCAGTCCTGGGAACAGAGAGTTACACACGTGTAACTCTGGGCACAGACGCAAGGCATGGGGAAAACAGTGGACTGCATGTGCACAGGGAAGAGGGAAAACCCATGGAATTTGTCTACATCTTTCAAATATTCCCTTTGGTGTAAAGTCCGGAAGAACTTCAGATTCTTATGGCTGTACTGCTTGCCCCGGTACTGTTTAAGAGATTTGAGTAAGAGCTATTGAGAAAGACAAATAGACAATGATTGTTTCAAGGCCTCTAACTTGATTGGAAGTTATGGAGCCCTTTAAATTCACTTCTTTCACTGTCACTCAGGAGAGGTTTATTATGTGTGTAGAGAAGATAATCCAGTTTGAAATTACTAACTCTTCTTTACCCACCTTCACGGTGGAGTTCATGCCTGTAAAAGCAGTTAGGCACACTTCAAACTTTCACAGTTTTAGGTACCAAGGGCTCAACAATTCTACATTCATGCAAAAGCAAAGTAAAAGCTCTTAAGGTATAATGGCGCAGTGTCCACTCTTCCTCACAGGTAAAGGAAGATGTTAGGCAAAAAGTTATGTTTTAAAGTCCTACCTAAAGGATGAAGTTCTCAAGTCTTTTTTTGTTTCTTTGAGCATATTACACATACCTCTCTTAGAATGATGCTGGGTTCCACAGCCATGAATCTGATTGTTTTTATAAAGAGTACTGTCATTGATTTGTATTTAAGGGTACATTTTTTGGTGTTGGAAGACTATGGAGATGTCCAGGGGAGAGGAGAGGAGACAGGAAACCAGACCAGGTGGCAGAGTGCAGACCCAGAAACAGGCTTGTCAATACCAAGGAAGGTTCTGCTTTGTATTGAAAAGTTCAGCTATGAAGCCCGAGTAGCTGTTCCCAAAACCTGCCTGTGTTCAAGACCTTAGGGAAGCAAAGATGAAGCAACGCTGTTCTCGCAGCAAGGCATTAAGAGATTTCCACGCTCCTACTTCCACTTACAGTCAGATTCTGCCACTCTTACTCCTCTTGAGCAATACTGTTTTAGGAGAGTAGCTTCACATACGGGAATGAGAAGATCTTCACAGCAAGGTGAGGTGAAAATTATAGCTTTGCAAAAGAAATGCAGTCACAGGTACATGACACCGAAATGAGGAAGATGCTGAATCTGCTGCCAGAGTTACTTTACAGTCAAATGAGAGGAGGAGTGAGTTTATAATTTACAAACAAGCATTTCTTACCCAATTTCACAAGCTGGGGCAGGGAAGTATTGCTGCCTCTTTCAGTACAAGCAGTCACTGAAAGGTTGTAAATGTCTCCCGGAGGCAAGTTCAACACTGCAGTCATCACATTGCGTGTTACCTACAATAATTATAGACACCAACTGTTAAACACGACCCAAACTAGATATCCTTGTAAAATTAATCTCATCACTTAATATACTACAAAGAAAGTTCTGTGCACCACAGCAGATGTCTTCTGCATACCCCAGACTTGTTACCTGAACCAGTTCCCACTGATACCAACTGTGGAGAGCCATAATGCTCAGCAGAATATCACAATGCAAAGAGAAGACAATCTTAGGGTGCATTTTCTGTATGACGAGTGAAAATTTAAGGAAGAAAGAAAATCTCCCTCGCACCAATGAGGGTACTCTTGCATCTAGATTTTTTGAGTTGTGCAAAAATGCTAACCAAACCATGGATTTGAGTCCATTGCAATGTTAGAGGAATTTAAATTATATCAGATACCTCTAAGAAGAGTACACAAGACATACATAGGCAAGCCTTTATATATCCTAAGAATCTGCAAATTAAATCCAGCTGGGCAAGTCTAACACCTACCTGGAGACCTGTTGACTTGACAATAGACCTCAGGAGCTAACTTCAGTCATCTGCAAGTTTGAAATCAGATATGATCCAAAACTGAGCTGAGCTTCAAAAGATTGTGATTAACTTCTTCCTATTATTTTACGGGTGAGTAAGATCACCATTTCTCCAGGGTCATGGAGAAGGATGCAGAACTCAGATACTGCAACAGACTGTTTTCAGAGCTCTCATAGACTATCTATGAAGGGCACATTCAGGAATATCTTGCTGGTTTTCATAGTCACTTGATTTTCAGGCTGAAGCTTTCAGTTCCAAGAGGGATAGACAGTTCTGAATAAAGACTAGCAGGACTATGCACATTATTATCACAGAATCAATCAGGTTGGAAGAGACCTCTGGGATCATTGAGTCCAACCGTTGCCCTGACACCACCATGTCAACTAGACCATGGCACTAAGTGCCATGTCCAGTCTTGTCTTAAACACATCCAGAGATGGTGACTCCACCACCTCCCTGGGCAGCCCATTCCAATGTCTAATAACCCTTTCTGAAAAGAAATTCTTCCTAATGACCAACCTGAACCTCCCCTGGCGAAGCCTGAGGCCATGTCCTCTTGTCGTATCACTAGTTGCCTGGGAGAAGAGGCCGACTCCCACTCCACTACAACCTCCCTTCAGGTAGTTGTAGACTGCAATTAGGCCACCTCTGAGCCTCCTCTTCTCCAGGCTAAACAACCCCAGCTCCCTCAGCCGTTCCTCGTAGGTCAGACCCTCCAGACCTTTCACCAGCTTGGTCGCCCTCCTCTGGACTCGCTCCAACACCTCAACATCTTTCTTGAAGTGCGGGGCCCAGAACTGAACACAGTACTCAAGGTGCGGCCTCACCAGTGCCGAGTACAGAGGGATGATCACTTCCCTAGACCGGCTGGCTACACTATTCCTAATACAAGCCAGGATGCCATTGGCCTTCTTGGCCACCTGGGCACACTGCTGGCTCATGTTTAGCCGGCTGTCGATCAGCACCCCCAGGTCTCTTTCCGCCGGACCGCTTTCTAACCACTCTTCTCCCAGCCTGTAGAGCTGCATGGGGTTGTTGTGGCCGAAGTGTAAGACCCGGCACTTGTTCTTGTTGAACCTCATGCCGTTGGTCTCGGCCCATCTATCTAACCTGTCCAGGTCCCTCTGTAGGGCCTTCCTACCCTCCAGCAGATCGACACTCCCACCCAGCTTGGTGTCATCTGCAAATTTACTGAGGGTGGTCACATTTGTTTTGGTCACTTGTCTAAAAACTGATCAACTTCTTCAGAGTCTTGGGAAGTATTCAAATAGCAGGAAGAAAATGTCATCATTACCTGATTGTTTTACACATTTATTTTAATAATTCTGAAAGAAAAACAACCATAATAATAATCTTAACAATCTAGGTAATTCAGACAAAGAGAGTACAATATAGTATGATTTTTAAAGGAAACCATTTCTGAAAGGGACTAACAGAGCTTAGGAGAACAGGTACACCCTGCAGCCTTCAAGCACGTACCCATATTTACAAATATGAGCAGTACCATAAAAGTTAGCCATAAACAGGTTGTTGCAGGAATTTCTTAAAGAATACTTGCTGGGTTCTCTTGTACTGAAAATAAAATAAATACTCCTAAAGACACTTTGGAAGTTTTATTTGTAGATAATGTCTATTTTTAATCTGTTGTTTAATCTAATAGTCAATATTCATTTTCATTTAATTTCATATTCAATGTTTACTGTATTTTATATTTATTCAATCTAAGAATTTCTTATTCAAATATTTTTTTACCAGAAGCGGTAGTACAAAGGTCAAATTTTTTCCTGGAAGAATAGTAATCTTAAAGAGAACATGATTTTTGGAAGGAAGGGAGGGGTATCACAGCACAGTTTTTGAAAATTCAATTGTTAGAATACTTTATTTGGGGGAGGAGGGAAGAAAAGTGGAGTTTTCTTCCTTGTTTGAAACAAAGATCCAAATATTGGAAGTTCCTGCTGTTCAGAAATGTCTTGTTTTTGGAGACTTCTACTAATCATGTAATTAGATTCATGCTGCAACAAGCTCCAGATGGATGCATGCTGGCAGCCCCCAGGAATCCAATGAAAACCAGGGTGTTCCATATAAATCCAAATAAAAATTGCTGATGAATTTGTGCTTGTGCTGAAAACCCACTTCCAATTCAGCATCTGCTGAGTCTTCAGCTGTAGAAGGGAAACCTTTCCCTTGAAAAAGACCAGACACTTTCTCCCTGTCAACGATTAAAAGATCAATGGTGATGTAGAAGACAGTGACAGGCCACAGGCTGTGTGAAGCTACACAGCTGGCCACATACATTCCTGCACTGCAGTGCTCCACCGCTATTTCAAATGCTTCTCACTTATGTCCAGGGGCTGCTCTTTTGCTTCAGGTTAAACATGCATCTCAGTACCCTGCAGCAGCATGACTTTAATCCATAGCTGGAAACCCCAGATTTCTTTTTCTAAGTGATTTTTAAATATGCTCAAAGAGTTTAAGAAGATGTGCCAAGAATACGTCTTAACATCTGCCAAGTTTTCTAAGAAGTGCATACATTCTGGGTGAAACCCTCATCCCATCAGTTAGTGGAACTTGTATTTAAACAGAAAATGAAAAACACATAATTTATAAGGATGTCTGTTCACTCAAAAGTACTTTTTATGTTTTATTGTCTGCAGCTCAGAAGTTTTAATAAGCTATTTTAAAATTCTCACCTAAACTATCAACACTTGTGCTGGATCACTGTAGAACCATTTTGTCCACTGGCTGTTTTGAGAGCTTGAGTCTTCGGAAGTGCGTGCTAGCACTGTGAAATAGCTTTAACTGATCAGGCTTCTACCAGTCTTAATCAACTTGCTTAAACTTTGTAATACAAAGTTATCAACTCAGTAAAAAAAACACAGAGAAATGAGGGACGCCTTCTCCACTCATACTTACACTCTTCTTGATTTTTTTCTTTCCTTCTGCAATGACCATCCAATGCAGCATCCTGGAATGAGAAAGGTCAGTACCATCTCCTCCATAGGTCCAGGTGACATGCAAAAGGTGGTTGTAATATTCTATGGAGGTAATCTCAGGTGCCACTGGTGCTGAAGGAAGAAGGCAAATGTATTAGAAACAGGGTCTAACATAGTTCGTTACCAAGTCCAGTAACAAACTTCTGCCAAAGGATACTGTTGGGAAGGGAGCATCACAAATATAGCAGAAACATATTAGTAAAAGCAACTGCACCTGAGTGCTAGCTGAAAGAAACAAAAAATGGAATTTAACCTGGGGGATATCTGGAACAAAAAATATTCCTGTTTGCAATCTTTCAGTTTAAAAAAAAAAAAAAAAAGCATGAAGCTACTGGCTGATATAAACAATTTTTTGAGTCAATGTTTACAAACAGAATTCGAAGTCAAGTTAAAAGTCTCAGATATTGCTTCATTGTGTTATAGCACTGAAAATAAATGACAATGAGTGAGAGATAAAGAAGAATTGTCACACTGAATAATTTGGATAGCTTTTCCATAGGAAAAAATATTTTACTTTCACTGAGCTTGCATCTCCCTAGGAAGAAAAGCCCCAAAACTGCAGTTTTCCAAAGAACATCTTTTTTCATGAAAAGTTATGGCCACCTTTGATCCCAGGGTGAAAGTCCCGCCACCACAGAAGGCCACAGTCAGCTAACAGCCATCTAAGCACCAAGTGTCTAGTCTACAGGCATATGGTAGCTACATTATTAGGTATTAGGTGAAGTAGCTGTTGTCCCTCCTCTTCTTCCACACACCCAGCTCCTGCCCAGCACTGCACAGCTTAGACTGTCCCACTACAGCCCCATCAGTTAATTCGATGGCTTGTCTTGTGCTGGAGCTGCCAGCAAGTCTTTGACTCCCGGTGCAGCCCAAGAAGAAAGCAGCCTCCAGAGCAACTCCTCTCCTCCTAAAATAGGTATTTAAGACGAGTAAGAGCATCACCTCCCGGAGATGCCTCTCTATAAATTGCAGAGAGAGTATAGCTAGCCAGCTCACCTTGATTGCCTAATTCGGAGGTGCAGGTCCCCAGTGAGGATTTAAGTTAAAACTGAGTGGAGACCCAAAAGTGAAAGTCAGCAATCGGTAAAGATCATAACCCCCTCTCAAAGTGATATCAGTGGGGTAACCCAGATAAAACAGGGAAGCGTACAGCAGATTCTTTAGGAGCTCCATAGGGAAAACGACACAGACTGTTTGATCTTCCTCTGCACAAGCCCCGTTGAGTCCAGCGTGTTTGTGCCAAGGCGGCTCAGATGCGGCTGCCGGGCGAGAGGACCCTTCCCAGCACCAGCGCCCTGGGTACCAGCACAGCTGCGGTGCCAGCAGCCCAGGTGAAACGCAGGAGGGACTCGGAGCTCGGGTCTGTGTGAAGGGGCCACAAGGTGTCACTGCTGCTTTCACGATGACTTCTACGACTTTTGCTTTGAGACATTCGTTAGTGAACGGATTTACTGAAGTTGTTGCTGAGGAAGGCAGCAAATACAATGCACAGACAATTTAAAGCCATTTAGAAACGTTTAGTAAGACACTTCTCGCAAATTAATCTTGAAAATGTCTGTTTATGCTGTTGAGAGGAAGCAACTTTATTTAGTTCAAAATCTCTAAAGTAACGCTTCTTTTAATTTCTAGAGTTCCCCATCCATCCCTGCGCAAGGATTGTGTATTCCTTACAATTTAAGGTCATGACTGGCATGAATGTTATACACTAACAATAATTTCCTCCTATACCTAAATACTGATGACATGCTTTCCCTCTTAATGTTCACACAGCAGTTTGATTTAGGTATCTGGCAATGAACGTCCAGGATATGTGAAATGACACTAAGGGCCAGGGCTTGCATGACCCACTCCCCTAGCACCATGTTCCACTGGGAGCTGAGTGGCACAGAGAGGCTGTAGGAGACTACATTGTGTTGCTGACCGGGCCCAAAGTGACAGCTGAAAGCATCCACAGGACCAACAGACAGCAGATGCGGTGGCACTCACTAACACCAAGAGTCTGTCTTTCTTACTCTTTTTGCTTCTCCAAAGCTAAAAGCATTCTCATTGTAAAAGCAAATGTTGGTGGTCTAAAGTGCCCTTGCTGATGATTGCTTTAAATCCAGCTGTTTACAGCAGGTGGCATTAAAATCTCATTAGTCACCACAGCAACACTGGCAGCACCACAATCTCTCTCTGCATTAAAACAACAGCATGCGACCCTGGCTGTAGGAGTCTGAGAGAACAAATGCTGTTTCTGATAAGTCTCTGGGATCCCCCAAATCTCCCCCATTCTCCTGGGGACATCTGACCAGTTGTTGTGGGAGAGAGCTATATATCATCTGCTCTCTTGCAATACACTTTTCATTCCATGTACTGCAGTTTAGTAAAGCCCCAGCCTCACTATAGACCACACGAACAGTGGGATCCTGCGTTAGGGAAATGGTTTGTCTGCTCTGAGCTTTCTGCAAGGTGTGGTCCCAAACGATCTTTCTGCTTTGTTTTAAAAAAATCAAGCTTATGTTCCAGGTGTAGAGGTTAGCTTTCCAGTTATACACGGAAGAACTGACAGATGGTGTACTGTCAACAAGACTATAAAACCTTCATTCTAGTATTTTTAAAATTGAGGGCTTTTTGGTGTTTTTTTTTGTTTGTTTGTTTTGATTCCTGACAACCTGTGCAGGTGAGGTAGTGATGTTCAGAATGATGCAGAAAGGGCCCAAGCGCTCCATAAAACCATCTGTTCCGTCTCTGGAAAGAGAGAGGCTGAGGGTGATAAAGAACTCTGCAGTTCCCCTGGTAACTTGAAAGAGTGAAAGGCCAGCACCTACTGGGGACAAACATTTCAAACCTGCAGACATGAAAAATTGGCATGCCACTTTCTCACAAGTTAGCCTGACAGCAGTCCCTGGACAAAGCTGAAGAGATTGCAAGTAATATAGCAATCAGAGGACAGGAGCATATTTAATGTTCGCATTCAATGGTGACCATCTATTGATAAGCCCTTGTAATTTGATCAAATCAGATTTCTTTTTCAGGACTTCTCCCTTAAAATGCTGTAATCTGGCTCACTGCTATTCAACATTTTCTTCAATACTCTGAAAGTAAAAGCACACAACTGGCAGAGGAGTGAAGGATTTGGATGGGGCTGTGATTTGAATTATTGGCCCCTCCGCTGGGCCTGCTCAAAGAAAATGTATTTCCAAGTACCAGGTGCAAAGTTGAGTCTTTAGAAAAAAGGCATGTAGGAAACGCTTCCGAAATGATAAATTCTGTTAGAAGCCACAGAATAGTAGTAAATCAACACAGACCTCCAGTGTGATGCCATAGCAAATGCAATCATCTAGATGCACAAACAGGAGAACATTGAATAGGGAGCTGATTTTGCCTCTGGAGGAGTATTCAGCAGGCTGGTATTACACTTTCAGTGTTCACATACTTTGCTAAAGACAGTAAAAATTAGAGAGGCAGAGTGGGGAAAAAAGGTAGCATGAGAAAATGCCTTATAGTGAGAGCACTTGAAGAGTTCAATGGAAGCAATTTATTAACAGAAAAGAGTGAAATTAAATTCCATATAGAGAGGGGGAAAAAGCTTTGTCTCTTTGATCAATAAGAGAAAAGTGTAACAGGAATTACAGGCTGGATATTAAAACTAGAAAAATCCAGATCAGAAGCAAAGGATAAACCTTTGAGAATAAGAGGAATTAAGCATCAGTACAACTTTCCAGTTGGATATTTTCCGGATATTTTCTCTTAAGACCAGACGACCTTTTGAAAGAGAGGTTTTGCCAGTCATAAGTGGATGACATTATCTAAGAGATTCATCCATTTCTGATGTTGTCTACATCTGCTAGCTAAGGAGTTGATCCAGTTTTCATCTAATAGCAGTAACAGTCTTTATTTTCACCATACAGAGATCGAGACTGATCCTGACGATGGCTGATATTTTAAAACAACCTTAATCTCCCTCATTTCTGCTGCAGGTTTCTGGAGACACAATATTGAAGTGTGAGGGCCCCACTAGAACATTTCCACTCTAAAACGCTGAACCTGGTAGCCAAATCAGTTGGAAAAGACATTTCTCCCCTCATACAGCAACCACTCAACTGGAAAATTGCTTCCTTACAGTGCTACAGAAAAGTTGATTGATGCCAAAGGACGACAAATATCCCTGGAGACCCTTCACGGCGCCCTGGTGGGTGCTATGAGTTTCTGATACACTGGAGAAGCACCAGAATTTGTCAGCAGTGTAGCTTGGGATCAGATATCTCAGGACGGGAGGGTTTCTGCTGACTTCAGTGGAGCTAGGATAATTTTTCTGTTGTGGCTCTGTTGAGCACAGGCACTATATTAATCATCATTGCAAATGGGTCTTACTCCCTTCCTTCCTCAGTTACACACTTTTAGCCTCTCACCTAAAAGAAAATATGGGACTAGGCTAGTATCTGTTTTGGAGAGAGTGGCTGGGACCTTGTAGGCTGATTTTCCTCATAATTTGTTTTCTATAGTTGGAAAAGAAGAGCGAGTCATACTTCATTTCCTTTCATGGTGCATCTGAATTATTTACTGCTTTCAGTCACCTTCTGCAAGGTGAACTAAACAGCGGTGCATAAAAGCAAAACGATTCAATAGGGAACTTTGATTTAGCCAGCCTGGATGCTAGGAACACGTGGCAAGGTGCTAACAGGAGATCTGGTATGCTGTTCCCTCTCTGGCTAATCTGTTAGACACATTGAAGATTTGAACCCAAAGTATCCGACAAAAGACAATGGAGCGTGTTAAACGCAAAGCTGGACCCAACTGGAAGAGGGCAATCCATGTGGTTATATCGATTTACTGCAGCTGAGAATCCGGATTACAAATGCCTTGCCAGCACCACAGAGCTTCCCAAGGCCAACCTACCCAGCGCAGGTGCAATGCCTTGTTCACAGGAGCACCTTTCCCTCCTTATTATGCACAAGCAAAAATCACCCAGCAGAAAAGGCAAAGCTGGAGGACAAGAATAATGTGCTACCAAACATACTGCCTGCCTCGGTCTGCCTAAGGGTGCAGAACTCTACTCCACATTAGCTAAGGTGCAATCATGGTCTGACCTGTGGATTACTGGGAGGGGGAAAGAGGAGGGAAAAGTATTTGGAAACATTGCAAAAATACAGAAAAATGTTTCATAATATTAGCAAACCTAAGAATTCAGATTACTATTCACCCATTAACTTCTCAGTGTCTAAAACATACACTGTCATAAAAAACAAGCAGGACCACTGGCCCTCACTGGAGCCCTGCATTCAGCTTATGGAGGACTGGAACAGAGTAATAAAACACCATGTTTTGCATAGGAAAAATATACATATTAATTGAAAGCAGTCCTCAGAGCTTTTCTCAAAAAAACACAAAACAAAACTTAGCTGTTAAATACCCTAACTTGCAAGTATCTGCAGGTGAAACACAACATCCCTGTCAGACTTTCCCAGCACCTCAGCTCCTGGGAGCATTTCCATGGTCTTTTCAGGTGGCTGCTTACCTGTTATGAAGCTGATGGTGGAGCTGTCACAGCAGCTGAGCTCTGGGTCTCCCCAAGTCACCATGGTGACCCGGAAATTGTAATACCAAGCAGGCAGCAGGTTAGCTATTCTCTATAAAGAAACAAACAGCAGCTCAGGAGAAAATCCACCAGTATGACGTGTGACTTCTAAAACATGACAATACTTATAAATCTAGTGGGATTTATACACATGGGGCCCTTTTACTGAGCTCCCACTCCTCGCTCCAGTGGAAAACTCTGTCCTTTGGGATTTTAATTTATTCAAAAATCTGTGCAGTGAGAGCAAACAGAGTTGTGACAGCTCTGCTGGTTATCCATGTGCACATGGTCCCAGGTCCTACCCACCACGGGAACCTCTCATTGATTTCCAGGGCAACAAGAACGATTCCCACAGAGCCATCTTCCATTACAAAACTCTGATTTGGTGAAGGCAGAATATTTAACTCGAAAATGCAGGCTTTTCTATTTTGATTAAATGGGTTTTGAGGATAAATTAGAAACAATGTTTTTGACTCAGATATTGTCACTTCAACAGACATTTTTTTTTCAATTTTCAGTGTATTTCACTTAGTATTACCATTTATTATAAACGAAATACAAATGAAAAGGAAATGACTTGTGAAACATAAATCATATATATATAAAATGAGATATAAATGAAGTATAAAATGCAATGTACTTTATATTGCAATATTGCATGTAATATTTAAGTTAAAATTCAAATACTCCCAATGACAGCAGAAAACACTTCAAATATTTAATTTTATCTTTAAATGAAAAGCCTCGTGCTATTTTAAAAATTTAAAATAAAAACAAATTGGAAATAATGAAAATTTCCAACAAATCAGAAATTGCTATTTTTACATATCTCTGCTGTTTGCAGTGGCCTTTTTTTTCCCAGATATTACAAGGCAATCCAAATATAGGTTTGTGGACTATTCTCTTTATGCTTTTTAGGAAATTTGTATCCAATTAAGACCAAAACCTTGAAGCTGCTTGGATTTCTTCTGACATGACCATGGTGTAATATTGGCAATACCAACACTGTTTTGACAATTTAAAAACAAGATGCAGAGCACAAAATAATCAAAGAAACTAAGCACAGTGAAAAAGCAAATTCAGTTCCAAAAGTTCTCATCAAGTGATAACCGTTCAGGAAATAATTTTTGATCTAAGCTGTCAGATAACTTGATTTTTTATTCCCCTGCCTCCTCACCGGGTTTGACACTGTTGCTCCAGAATACATTGCTCAGAGATGTCACTAGATCATAGGGAAATTTGTTGGACATGGTAGGGTTCTGGAGCACCGCTAGAGAACCCAAACAAAAATTCACCAATACCTACCTGTATGTTAAATGCCATGACAGAAGAACAGGGAGACACTCTTCTTCTAATTCAGGCTTACTCTCTAAAATTATTCTTTAAGAAATGCTCACTTTAGCTGCGATAAAGCACTGTTGTATTTAAGACTGAAATTCAGACAAAGGAATTCCAACTTGGCTTCTTTGAACAGGATTTGCAACAGTAAGGGATAATATCATCTCTTCTAATGGATGACATTAACTCTGGAAGATGGCATTATTTCTAAGATGACTCGGATCACTCAGGTATTAATCTAATTGTGCTGAATCATGATTACAAGATATTAATTACTCATTTGGTGAGTTATTTTTGTTTTTAATTTCCCTGGAGATTTATGCTCTAGATTTACAGTCACGTACCCAATTACAGTTAAGCTGCTATAGCCAAAATGACTCCACAAATGGTATTATGCAAACCAATTATGGTAAATCACTATGGCTCTCACAAGGAGCAAAAGTTATTGCTATCCTTTTTGCATACTCATAACTTTCTAAACAACTAATTTCAGCTAAAATTGCTTGCTGTCTTGTGCTATGACAAAGTCTGAATAAAATCTGTTGACCTCTAGGAATACGTGGAAAGGAAGATGAAAGTTTCACTTTATTTCTGCTGAATACTCAGTCTTGCAAAGATGCATGTGCGTATGTGTGTGTGTACTCTTCTAGAGACCAGTCTCTATCTAGTTGAAATCCTGGCGTAAGTCTTTGTAGCTTCAGAAACATGAAGGCTATTTTCACAAGAACATCTCTGCAGCTAAGCCTTCCAGATGGCACACTGCAAGACTAGCCCGCAAGCCCCAAATCCATATTATCAATATTAATTATGTAGATAAGGCTTTGGACTACTCCCCCCAAGGAGATGATGGAAATTTTTTAAGCTTTGACTGACAAACTGACCCACAAACTGAAGCTGCCTCTGGACTTGCTGAACATGCCCATTTGTCAACAAAAAAAGAGGCTCATCTCCTATCTCATCACTCTGCTTAAAATTTAGCATGGTTCAGCTGGCGTTCCTTTACTTTAGAATAGAAAATACTTCTAGCACCCTGGTCATTTTCTCTGCTTTGCCTGGAAAAATGTACCAGGCTTAAAGGCATATATACATACTCATGGCGGAAATGCTGGGCAAAGAAAGGTCATAAGGTGCCAGGGTCACACAGGCATGGGAAAGTAATAGTCAGTAATGGTCACTTTACCACGGAGGCAGTTAAGGAGACGGTTGCTGCTATTTCGTAGTAGGTTGTCCACTCAGAGGTCATCGTTGATGGGTTGAAGTAAAACATTTCTACAACGTATTTCCTGAACACACCAAGGAAAGGTCTATTCCAGCTCAAAACCACAGCAGTAGGTCCCAAAGGGTAAAGCGTCAGATCCTTTATTCCAGTGGGCACTATAAACCAGAAACGGTGGTTAGTAATGTGTGCGTTATCAGTTACACTTTATTTTAAAGCAATGCTTCTCCTTAACCAAGTTCTACCTATTTCTGTTTGTGCCTGACTTTAATTCCCAACAACTTCCTTGTCACAAGCAGTGGAATACAATTTTTTCAGCATTTGTTCTCCAGTTCATTATGTCTACTTTTTCAGAAATGACTAGAGGCTACTTGGTGTTGGCTGCTTAGCTTGAGATAAAGTACCAGCTTCATTTTTCATAAATGGAGGGTTCCATCCTAGTTTGAAAATCAGGCTGTTTAGGAGACATTTCAAGTTGCTCAAAAACAAAACCATCAAAAGCTGTAACACTTTGGAAGATAAAGGCTATGAGAAAGAACAGTTCTTATGTCTATCCCTCCTTCCCTGGGGAACCTAAAGGTGCCGTCATGTATTGCTATTCTTGCCTCACAGATGATGACACTGAGAAAGAGGAGTCAAATGATTTGAAAAATGTCACATAAGGCTCAACTTCTGCAACCCTTACTTGTCTGGAAAGCAATTATTCTTCTTGACCTAACTGAAGCTACTTAAATAAGTGCTTCACTAACATTTGCAAGGGTTGCAGAGCCGCAGCTATTGCACGCCGGGTCAGAGCCAAGACCAGCACCCAGATTACTCCAGCCGATGTTAGCACATGATTGCCCTTTCCCTTCATTTACCACATCTTTTCTTTGCTTTCTCTAAAGTGTTAACACTCATCCAGTGAAAGTGAAGCTTAGGATACACATGGGGAGAATTGAATACTTTTTAAAGTGTGTTTTAACTTATTTCAGTTTCATTCATCATTAACCACCACTGATAATTTCACAGAACAGTTTGTTTTGCAGTTCTACTATTTTAATATCCAATTCAATATCCTGTTATGAAATGAAAACTCATACAACTGTTGTTTTACTCTATAAAAACATCCCCTTTGTCATAAGAATCCTATGAGATCTTTTGTTTAGAAACTGATTGCCATTTTGAGTTTAATAAGAACCTTTTACGGTTGTGAGGCCACACAAAAGTGGAGAACATGAAGGAACTAATTCATTTCGAAAACATATGATTTTACTTTCTCAAGTGAAAACAGAATTTTGCAGATTTCTGAAGTAACTACAGTGAGAAAGAAATTCAAAAGCATTTGTAAAAATTACCCAATGACAGAAATTTTAATAATAAAGTATATGTATATTTTACTTGCTATTTTTTCCTTTACTGAAATATACCATATTCTCTTCTCAAATTTTTATTCAGACCCAATTTATGAAAATATATAAAGAGATTGCCTAGAATGAAAAGCCTCTCACCATATTCACTAGTCCACATATTTGCTTTTGTTTAAGGATTCAGTTCTTAACAGGTTAACTTTGGGTTTTTTCCATTTCACTTTCTTCCCTACATCACAGAGAGGAAGCAGAATGAAAAATACTGAAGGTCTCTAGCTTTCAGCCACCTCCCCTTCCACAAGGCAGACTATTCATCAAAAGGAGAAGCTGGTTGTTTCTGGTTAAATATTTCTCTGCAAATGTAACTCTATACACTGAATCTCTTTCTCTTTGCCCTTTCTCTTCTTAATAGATTTTGTTAAAGTGGTAACCTTAACAAAATAAATGATACTGAAACAAAAAGATATTGAATTCTATCCTAAGTCACTTTTTATCTAGGAGCCTGGTAGAATCCTGAATTACAGGCATGGGGGCAGCAGCTCTGCCTATTGGCCATAAAACCACATTCTTGAAAATGTTACTCTCAGTCTCAGAGGATTCTTCTTATCTTCAAATCTCAAAGCGGAGAACATTAAGATCCACCATTAAACTCAAGAAAATCGAGAGACACACAACTGAAGCTGGTGATGGTCATGTAGTACCACAGGAGATAAGCCAGCTCTCCTGGCTCTTAGCACTGTGGCCTTCAGACTCGGCCACATTACATCCTTCATAAATCACATTTGCAACAAATGTTAACAGCAGTCCCACACACTTCATGAGACAGTGGGAATGAATCACCTCTAGGAAGTGCCCACATCTCTCCATGCATCACAGACCACCTGCAGCTCAGGCTGGCTACACCTAAGCAAGGTGACTTCCACCCTAAATTACATAGAACATGAGCACTGCTAGAGATAAACATACATTCAGGTGTCCAAGGGTAAAGATGGTTCTTTCCACAAGGCCCTCTGTGTGTGAGTCCTGGCCATAATTGCTCTCTAGTTAGGTTTGGTAATCACTTAACGTTTAAATGTGAAATACCTATCTTCCACTGAAGGAGTATTTTCCCCACCTCAGTAACGGGCTAGATGATGCAAGAAAAATATTCTCAATGTCTTCATTACATTTGAAATAACCAACATGACAACTCTGTGCTCCTTCGTGGGCTCTAAGGATTAATGAATACACTGCATATATTTTAAAACAAAAGAAAACACATATCAAATGGTAGATATGCAGGCGTTACCAATGGAAAATGTAACAGGATCAGAAGGCGGTCCAACCAACGGTCCTTTCCGTAAGTAAACCACAACTTGGTACTGGGCACCAGGAACAAGATTTTCAAGGAGGCTGCTGCTTGAATTCACCTAATAGGAGGGAAATACATCAGATATGAGGTATTTACTTGGTTAATTAAAAGAAGATTGAGACCGGACATGAACTACTCCAGTTACAAAAGGCATGATTCTGAAGACACTGGTATCAGCAGCTACAACTTCATTTATTAAGCCCAAAATGGCAAAACTGTGAAAGTAGTCAGGACTGACTTGACAAATGATCTGACTCAGAGAATCACACTTGCCTTGCTGTGTAGGGTCAGCTGCCACACTGCAGACCCACTCTCTCCTACTGTCAAAGTTCATTGAAATATTCAGGCTACATTATTCATATTCAGGTGATATTATTCAGGCTGGAGTATTTAGACAGTGTGTTTTCAATAAAAGCCTGAGGTTTTTTATCAGCCATCTGATTCATCTGCAGCTATGTGTGCTGAAGGCAGCGTTATGGAAAAGCCGTCTTCTGAATGCAAGTGTTAAATGACTGCATGGTGAAATCAGAGAGGAATTACTCTCTTTCACCTCTCCTGCCCAGCACCGCAAAAATTGACTGAGGGACCTTGTGATTCTTCTTTTCAGTTTGAAGCACCACCATTAAAATTTCTGGTGTGCCACACCAGGTTTTGGTCAGAGCTGGAGGCAGAATGCCTGACCAAGTGATTCCTGGTCTGGTACAATATGAAAAGTTTTATCTCCTGAAAAGCCAGCTAACAGCAAATGTACACAGCAGCTTCAAGGAAAGGACTTCATGCGCCCCTTCTAGAATTGCAGGCTGATATTTCCTAGTAAGTTTTTTTTTGCAACCTTTCCAAATTCTGTATCACATCCACCTTTGCACTGGTGGTTTACTGTGACGCATGTGAATACATCAGTGCCAGCACAGATTTAGTAAGGAACAGAATTTCTCTTTAACAGGTGCTTTGGAAAGCTAAATCACTTTTATATCATGCACAATGGTAGAAATGGATAGAACTCTGCACTGAATTTTGCCCTTTTCAGCTCATCAAGGAGAATTCAAACCAACAGCCATTAAAATTTCCAGGTATAATAAGCTGATAAAAATTGATTAGATGTGGTATGAATATTTGTAATGACAAAAAGAAACAAATAACAGTATTTAGACCTCTCTACCTACTTGCAATAAATACACATTTACTTTTACAGATATCTTGTTTATTCACGGATTAGCTTTAGGTACTTTTTTTGAGTATGTAGATGAATCCCGTAGTATTGACTTTAATCATATACACTTGCTATCTTTGGTTTATAATCACCTACTGTATTGTTTTGATTCCTGATTGAATGCCTGCGCTTTTAATAAATGGAAGGAAAACAACTCAATGAGATCACAAGCCGATTCTGAAGAACAGTTCTCAAATTGTCACAAAAAGACACTTCCAAACATTTAAGTTCACAGCCATTCTTGGAATAAAACGCAAAACATTTTGACAAAGACTCATTTTATGACATTTTTGAAGGATGCGGACTCCCTGTATTAATTAATTTGCAGGGCTAATCACAAAGTTGAAGGAAGTGAAGATTTACTGGGAGCGTTAGCACTCTCCTCCCATTCCCATGGGCGAGTTGAGGGTGCAGCAGGGCAGCACTGCAGCCCTTTGCAGACTCCTCCATCACACACATTTAGGAAGCCAGACAGAAGTTGTGGCACTGCTCAGAAAATGGCCTTATCAGCATCTTGGTAAGGTAACTGAAACGTGGGCTAAAATTTCTTACTAATTGAAGCCACATGCCACTGATCCATCATAGCCACAGGCTCTGACACGGGGCTGCACTTCACTTACGGTTTCAGTAACAGAAAATTGCCATATTTTGGGGTTCAGGATTCTTGATCATTATAAACATGTCCCATACGGCAGCCCTAAAGAATTGTTGTCCATCCAAATCACAGGTGGTCTGGATTATTATTTACTTCGCAGTGCTGACATCATTTTTTATGGATGAAAAGAAAAGGTGACTTCTGATCATCTCTAAACTTCCAGAAAGTTTAAAGTCAGATTCTGTACTCATATGTAGGAAATCTAAGAAATAATTTGTGCAAATTTGATGATAATCATGTATGTGAGCACGTTGCTTAATACAAATAGATTACAGCATACGCCTAAGTGTTATTATGATATGGCACCATTTTGCCTACTGCCACAACATAACTCCCAAGCTTGAACGAAGGATTGGCCACAGTCGCTCCAACAGAAATACAATTTTAACACTACTATGGTTTACTGCACACTTTCATTCCTGAATGCTGTGCTCTCCCCTCCACTCCGCATCAGCTGCATCCCTTTAGATTGCAGAAGGGAGCACCTACTGCTGTGCTCTGCAGGCCTGAGCCTGATAGGGCCCTCAGGCACGACAATCCCAAACAGCAGGGTGATTAGCAATTTTTTCCTGTATTTGAAAAGGCTCCAGCTTCTGTCCCTTACCTCAGTGCAGTAATGTTTTTCAAGCCTTTGACTTTCCTTTTGTTTCTGACAGGTCAGGGAGACCACAGACACGATGGTGCTGTTGCCGCTGCTCTCTTGTGATGCTGTCCAGGATGTCAGGGCAGTAGTGGAGCTTAGCACCGTCACGGTCACGTGCTGGGGCTTTTCAGTGAGCTCTTCTATCCATTCACCTGTGGGGCCTGGGACATGCCCCAAAAGCACGTGTGAGCAAGCCACTCTACGCATTTGAGGCGCTTATGTTACAACATTCTTCTTTCATGGGATTATTTACTACTAGTGAAAGAGGCTGCACTGACAGCTGTCCATCTTCACAGCCCTCAGGCAGCAAAGATGGCAGCCCCTGGGAAACAGCCTGTGGCCAGTGCTACTTCACCTGTAGCAGAGCAGATGACGAGAGAAATGTCACTGTTTGAAAATTCAGATCGCAGTATTCTCTATTGCTTACCAGAAACCACCCAGCAATATCAGATTTGCTCCAAGGGAACATTTAAAAGCAGTGATATCCAAAAATGTACAGATCATTGACAAATATTAAAGCATAAGCACACAAAATTTTCGCCTCTCCACATACTAACATACCCTCCAAGTGTACTACAGCCTTGAAGCATGAAAATCGAGTTCACAGAGGTTACCACAATGAAGAATCTCATTTTCCTTCAGACTTTTTGAAGCACTTGGTAGAGAACACAGGTTTAAATGTAGATAAAATAACTATTTTGCAAATAACTTCAGCTAGACTTGGTCAAAATTTCAGATTTCATTAAAATCATCACCTTTTCTTGTCACTTTTAGGTGATGCTTGTGACAGTTCTCTCCTTGACATTCCTTTCTCCACACAATTCTAACGGTACTTTATGTTTATTGAGAAAACAAAACAAATGCCAGAGCAAGAATTTGGTGCATGATGAGCCTGTAAGATTTGACAATCCATACTGCTATCTGGGTGTAACAAAAATGTTGTGTAGTACAAGCCAGTAATTTGACAGGATTATTCACTGACTGAGTGCTGCAAGGATAAGATAAAGCTGAAGCTATGAGCAATATTTATTCATGAACAGCAGACCCGCACCTACTCAGGTAAAAAGAGGAATCTGATCATTAGATTAGTTGCTGAAGCCAGTGGATGTTATCCGTAGCTTTTACTATTCAGAAATTGTTTCAGCATCGGCATTAAGGGAACTGAACTACCTCAGGTCACTACCTCATGTCACGGCCCAAAGTTGTAGTGCCCGCACAAAAAGCCTACTTGATCAGACTCATAAAGAGGAATGTAAAAACAATTTCATCTTAAGAGTACTTGTGCACATCTCAGATTTGGCATATGACCAGAAATACATATAAAATCTATCTAAAATATAAGGATCTTGCATTTGTCAGAATGAATAAGACAACCGCCAAGAATCCTTACGTGGTTCTAAAAGTCTGCAAAAATAACAGACAAAACCCCAAACCCCAAACATCCTCATGTGTTACATGTAAAATGAAAATATATTACATTCCTGTAACATCTTAATACTTTATAGCCAATGAGATTCAAGTTCATCCTTAATCTAGGAATCCATACACCTATACTTTGGATTAATATTTTCTCATTTCTCTCAGGTCTCTGTCCCCAGTTAGTAGGCTTCATGAAGGATGCTGTATTGCATACTGCTTAGTGGAAATAAGTCACACCTTGTAAAATGGAATAACATTTGGTATTAATAGCAATGGTACATAATTTATTTTATATACTTGTATACTTTGTATAATTGATATACTTACATATACTTTAATGCTTTCCATATAATGAAGCTGTCTAATAACTATTCCTAAAGAAAACCAGAAGACAGCGAAATTACAACAGCAGAGACCTTTTCTCTCATGTGCTGTTTTCTCTTTTCTCTTTGTTTTCCAAGTACTGTTTCTTTCAACTATAAAGTTGTTAAAAACATAGGAGTGACAGTGGAATTCAGTTACATGCAGTCAAGCATTATGATGAATTTAGGCCTAAATAGTTAGTATTTGTAAATGTTATGAGCTAAAGACACGATTTTTATTAGTAATGTACTTAAGTATTTGAGTACATTTCCTTTTAATATTAATATTTCTGCCAGCCTTAGCTACCTTGTCTTGTTGCCGGGGGAGACACTATCCTCCCACATGTAAAACTGTGTAGTGCTGCAAGCATTCCTTTCTTCTCATTGTACGGGCAATTTGTAAGCTATACCTATTTCCTTTTGTAAAAAAAAAGTACAAAGGTGACCACAGCCATCAGAAGGATAATAATCTGAATTCACCAACACCTGTCTTACTTGCTGATCTAATTGTCAGTCATGGTATTAGTTTACACAGTAGTGTATTATTACTTTATCTTTTACTAAATCTTCAGCTAAGAAATCCTGGGATTCTACAGGGAAATAATGAATTAGTTTTTCTCTTCGGAATTTAGCAGGCTGAACTATTTCATCTACTGTAATTTGCCCCATGTTCTCTCAGAGACCATGTAATTTCAGAGTTCAGTGTTTAATTGCACAATTCCCACACTCTCAGCCTGAGGTGCCCTTCATCCCTAACCCGGTACATATGGCCTCCAGGAGTAAGGAAGTTAAGTATTTTCAAGAATCTCTATAACCACCGATTTAATTCTTGGAATTAAATCCTCTCTTTGGAAGATGCAAGAGGGGAACCTGTTTCAGTGAGACACTTCTGAGCACTGGGCTCCCTATCAAATACATCACCTGCTTTCAGTTCTTAGCTCTGCCAAGATGCACGATGAAGGCCCATCCAGGCAGGATATAATGTATAACATATTTACACTACATTTCCTCCTCTGGCACAGGGAATTCCAGAAGACCAGACTCTTCTGATCCTGCAGCAGATGCCATAGCTGCCATAGGCATCAAACTCTGTGCATTAAAGTTATTTTGGTCTGGGAGAAAAAGACAGGTTTGCTAAGATACTTACTGATGTAAAAGCTGAGTGTTTTTGCTGATTGACTTCCCCGAACTTCACAAGCGCCAGAGGAGCTAAATGTTGTTACAGACAACTTATATTTTCCTGGCTCTTTCAGTTCAGCAACAAATTTGTGAGTGTCCTCACTTACTGTCAAAAATTCCGTGGAGTTCTCTAAATCAGGGGGAAAAAAAAAAGTGTGGATTAATTGAAATTTGAAAGGCTCCAGCCACTGAGAAAATGATTTATATCAGAAATGCTAATACTGTTTCAGCTGTGGGATTAAAAGGTATCCAAAAGGACTGGATTTATGTAGGTAGTTTTATTTCTTGCCATGAACACAAGAGTAATTAATGACCAAGGCTGCAGTATAGGTGTAGAGGAACAATAAACCCAGGCCAAATTTTCAATCTGTAGAAGAGATGATAAAATAAGGTTGCCATGACTGTGCAAGTGAAAAACAGCACAGCAAGGAAGAAAAGGAGCTTCCAATTTTCTATCTATTGCATTCTTATTCTGCAAAAAAAAAAAGTATTTGCCCTCAGATGGGAAGGCTTATGAAAATTGCTCGTCAGGAAATAAAACTCATTTGGATAAAATAGATTTTAAAACAGAAAATCTTTAAGCAACACGTCGATTTTCTTGTAGCTCCATCACATGAAAAGTCTCCCCATTCTCCACCATAGCCTCCTTGTGGCCTAAGGAATATGTTTGGTAGCTGTCCTCTGAGACAACTGTTAATCTGAATCTAGACTACCTTTTCTCTATGTCCCTTCCAGTCGAGGTCCCCCTGAGAACCTTTCTCAGACGCAGACAAAGCTACATGATATAATGTATCTTCTTTGTCTCAAATTTCTATGAGCTCGTTTCTCCTTTCTCCGATACCAGAATGGATTTACGATAACTGCAGTGTAAACAGTGCAGCAATATGTACAACTGTATAAATCTTGTTTTATAAAAGAGAATTGTAAACTGCAATTTACCCCTCCTCCCTTACTTTTATGACGCCCAGCCAGAATGCTGGGCATTAGCAATAGATGCTATTCAACACAAGAAATGTCTCAAAAAATACACGTGATCTGAGAAAGCCCTCTGAAGCACAGTACTAGGTAATTAATAATTTGTGGAGGAGACAACCCACCAATGGAATTACAGAAAAGAGGTACGAAAAGGGTATAAGGCTTTGTTTTACCTTCCCTTTCAATATTGATATTGAAACCATCGAACGCAGTAGGTGGCTTTGGTGGTAACCAGGTCAGCACCATTTGTACAGGAAGGAAGGTGGGGGGCTCTGGCATGAGTTTTCCAGATGTGTTGACATCATTGGCCTCGTAATCACTGGAAACTGCATTGACAAACTCCTCTTCACCCTCTGATGACTCAGCTTCGTTAGACCACCAGTATGGCTGTGACGTGGTTTCGTACTCAGTGCTGTTATAACGGGAGTCCAGCCAGGCTGCAGATGTGTTCGCTGCTGGAATTTCAGGTGGGTTGTCAGAAAAATGGCTAAGTTTTTCTTTCCTTATGATTTCTTGTGGTCCCATGAATGATTCTTCTGCAAAATTCCCACTGTGCTCTTCCCAGCTATTTCTGTTGATTGGTATAATCTGAACAGAAATGTTTCGAGGTGGGTAAGGAACTAAAAGAGAAGCAAGGGTTAGTCTTTTAATAGGTATGTTCTGTTCACCTTTACAATGCGTTAATTCCCCTAAGAAATATTGTTTGCAGAAAAACAATGCATATTTTGAAATAACTTGTTCTTATTAAGATTCTCCCTCCTTTTACATATACTTATAGCAGAAGTGATTCTAGGGGAATCAAGATCTTGAGTATAAATTCACAGAAGAATCACAATTCAGGCATACCAGGAAGAAAAGTACATGTGAAGTCACAGTAAATCAGACATCAGTGCTATTACAGCAGCAAGTCTATTCAAGTGTGAATTTGTAGGAGTGGATCTTAATAAATTTCATTGTGTCTTCCAGAAAGATCTTGATCATGGAAAAAAATACTTCTGCAGAAATGAATTGAAAAACATGCAAAACTAATATATGGCATAGCTCATATTTAAAAAGTTTGACCTTCATGTTGCTGTAGGGCTTTTCATATGCTTTTAGCAGCCACCTTTTCACAAGCATTAAACATCAGTTTAAATTTTAATATTTGTGAAAGCTTGATCTTAAGATTTAGGTCTCCATAAGACAAGATTCTGGCACGCAAAGAAGTTACTTCAACTTATGCCAGGAGGTGAACACACAGCATTTTGTCTGCCTCACTGTAATGCTTGTCTGTCTGCCCTTACACACAGAAAGTGCGAGTAGCCTCTGCAAACAATTTTGACTGGCACCTTTTAAGCTGGCACCTTACAACACACTAATTTGTTCACCTCCCCTGTCCCAGCCAAGGGTACTACTACAAAACCAGACACTACAATCTCGTTGCAGTTCATGTGAAGAATGAGGGATGGGAGGGCAGCAGGAAAGAAAAATGTGATCCTGTTGGTTGCATTCTTGTGGTTCATTATCTCAATAACTATATTTAGGATCCTCAGGACAGAACTCAGCTGGCATCAGTTGGCTTTGCTCTGTCCAAGGCAATGGACCAACATCAATGTATTCATCTGAAGATTTGGCCTTTTGATTTTACCACTGGTTCATTTCACTTTGGACCCTGGAAAATGTCTGTGGTCCAACAGATTAACAGAAAAGTGTTGGGCACCATCCCAGAACCAAATTAAATTAGTTCTGGACCCTGAACAAATGCAATTTTCAGCCTTTGCAACATTGCTGTCTTGGAAATTAAAAGTTCATGCTTCAGGGCATAAACTGTCCGCCAAGTGGGGCGACTATAACATTCTTCTCTGTGAGAGAAGACTGCACAATGAGGAAGCCTTCTGCACCAGTTTAGCTCTGATTCACTGCGCAAGGAGACAGACCAATGTAGATAGATCAATAGTATATTCAGTGCAGCTATTCCTGTGGATTAAAAATTAATTCCTAGCACAAGGCCTAGGATATTTCATGTGAAGCAGAACTTATTTTCTAAGAAGCAAGCTTGACAACAGAAATACTCATGCAAATCTCCCTTTGCACTCTATTATACAGTACACATAACCCTATGTACTAGCCGCAGTATCTTCCTCCCATGCTCCCAGACAGGAGCAGCTCCCAGGACTGCTCCCACACAGACCCTCCTCTCTGTGGGATCAATCCCCTCCCCACGGCAGAAAGGAAAGCAGCCATACAGATTTGGAGCAAATGGTACATAATAATTTTCTTCACCTGTTCTGTGCTGTTTGGGCTCATGCTGGACCCCGCTGTATTCCACCAGTGTGCTTTTGTTGAAGGTTGCTTCTGACACCAACTGAAATGTGATGTTACTGTAGCATATACCTGGTAGCCAGTGATTGAAGACTGTTTTACCTTTAAAGAAATCTGCAGAAGGTTTAAAAAGAAAAGAAGAAAGGAAAAAAAGAGGAAAATGCATCAAATGTTCACTTTCTGACAACGCAACTGCACATGCTGAACTGGTTAAACATTGCTCAGCCTGGTCTGAGACATGAAATTCTAATAATTCAGTTTGCCAGCATTTTTCCTGGCTGTCAAAGCCACTTTGCTACAAGAAAAAAAAAAGGCAGCACAAGAAACACGAACTGCTTTTCACAGGAAAGGGAACTGAATCTGGCAACCTGTTCCACGTGACACTGAACATCTCAAAGAGCATCTGACAGTTTCTGCAGACCTTTAACTGCTGCATGCAAAAGCCTCCTTGGTGTTTTGCTGACCGAGGCACAACGTTCGGGGTAGATGCTCAAAGGGCCATCCACCACACAACTGAGCGCAAGCTGCGGTACTGAGAACTGAGCTCACGTCCACCATCAGTACACGTGAGGGCTGGAGAAGTTGCTTAGGGCTATCTGGCTATGGGAAGGAGTGTGTGAGTGGATTAGTGAATCTCTTAATTCAGGTTGGCTTTTTTATTAATCAGCAGCTGCAGCATTACAGCCCCTGGAACCATGTATTAGCTGTAGAAGACAAAAATTATCGCTGGTATCCCTTTTGTTCTCTGGAAAGAGGTCACCTGTATTCTGTGCTATGATTCAGAATCACCCTTCCTAACTTCTGGCACTTCACTGCATTGAAAACATGATTTCTAGCCCCACTCTGTATTGAAGCAGGGAGATTCCAAAATTTTCTGACCTCCTTTTGGAGGTGCTTATCTCCCTCTGCTGACTTTAGAGAGAGCTTACAGCAACCAGACTTGTACTTTGGGAGCCTTAGTTCAGTGCCTAAAATTCAATCCAGCACCTACTGGATTGCTCAAAGGCATTTCACTGCCACTATTGCTATGTTAAACCATTGGGGTTTCAGGGCCCACAGAGTACGCAGGTGCCTTTCTCACCTCGTAAGGTGCTTTCCATAGGGCAGTCCCATTTACATCTCTGAGACAGTTGCTATGCTTAAGCTATACTGCAGGGCAAAAGGGAGTTCAGTTATAAACAAATAAAAAAGAAAGTAGAATTTGCTCTGGTTAGATTGTTTGGATGGTTAGATTGGTTACATTGTTTAGACTGACAATCTAGATTGTTAGACTGATTGCCTCTGATGAGATAATTTTAAGAAAATTGGAATTTATAATATGCAGCGGGATTTACAAGCTCAGGGACAACATGAATGCTACAGTAATACACAGTACTATACAGCACAGTATTATTAGCACTGTGTCACTGTATGGTGATACAGAACTACCAGGTTTAAATCCTGCACCAGGAATCAGATATATCGAATGAGTTTCCCAGCTCTGGGGCATCCCAGAGCTCTCCTATCAGCTATTCATCAAAGAGGAAACCTTGGCCAGAGCAAAGAGACTGGGAATCTTTTTAACACTTTCAACTGACACAGAATGTCATCCAGGGATTTCAACAAGCATATCTAGAACGCAAAAACATATCTCTGTCCTTCCTACTGAGTTTTGGATTTCTTCCCTTTTTGCTTTTGTTTTGGATTGTACAGCAGCGGGGAAGATAAAAATATGGTGGAAGGTTTTTTGGATTTTAGTGTACATGCTTATTTGGAAGCACCAGAAATTGGGGATCCCTTCCCAAGTTGATTTCAGAACTGATTAAAAAAATCCAGACCACACAGTCTTCCTCTAAAATCCAAAAGAAAGGAAGCATCACTGGAACTAGGACGGGAAGCAGGTTTAAATCTAAAGTGAACCACCAGCTCAATTTGAAGACTCATCCCTTACTTCATGATATAAAAGTTATTACATAAACAGACACATTACCAGAAATATAAATCACTGTAACCAATACATGTCAAAACCACACATAAGACTGCTCTTTAAAATGTTTCCAGCAGAATTTGCATTAAGTTTTAGTGGAATAGTTTCCTCCTACCTTTGTACAGCATTGTTCGGTAGTCTTTCCCTTCCCAATAGCTTATATTAACCCTGGTAAAAACATTGTACTTCTCTGGGTACTGAATTTCAAACAACACTCCTGTTTCTGGAGATGGTTTGTAATCATAAATGGAAACACTGCTCACAGGAAGGGGTTCTAAAAGATATACAAATAAAAGGAAAAAAAGGAAGAAAGGAGCGGATTAATAGGCAAACTGAGTTCTTTACACATATACACCACCAATGAAACAAATGGCTTTGCTAGGTGTGGCACAGGCACTCTTAAATCTACCAGGTGATATGTGGGGCTTCACAGAGGTCTGGGGCAAAGCTACCTGGGACGTCGTCAAAGCCAATATTTGTGTGTTCCCCCACAAAACAATTTATGTTCTTGACACTTACACTTTAACAGAAAAATTTCCCTATTAGCCATAAAAAATAAGGTTGAAATAACAGTTATTATTTAAGCACTTGCAGTCACACCCCAGAAAGATTTTTGTCTTAATGCTTGCCAATCATGTAAAAGTGCCCAGACAAAAACAACAAAACACTTGAAATTGCTCATAACTTTGGCATAAAAGTGAACTTTCAAGATTAGCTGAGAAGCTTATCAGTGTAATGGCCAAAGGAAGCTACCTGAACGAAGATTTTCTATTTTGATATGTATTCATTTCTTTATTTCATGGGTAAATTACACAGTCCCCATTCCTACCATATTGGAGAGGACCGCCGTCTTCGACATATTTATCCATAGAAAACTTCTACAAAATATAGCAGTACCATTATCATTATTTTACAGATGAAGAACTGAAGAGAGAAGTAAAGTGGTTTACTGGAGGGCACAGGGGAAGCCTGCGCACAGAAAGGAGGTAAGTGAGGAACTGCCGATCTGGTGCTCTGAACTCTGAGACAGGTGGGCTGCAAAAAGTAAGAAAAATACCCTGTATCCTGTGATGTGGCATCTAGACCTGTGTAGCTCCATCAACAAAGGAAAGCTGTGTCAATTCACTGCAGCTGGGAGTCTGGATTGTTGCTAACAATAAGAGTCAGAGTTTTATTCAGCTTTCTTTATCCACAAAAAAAAAATTAAAAACTTACCCTTTTGTTCGATGCTCTCCTCAGCATGAAAAAAATGATAGCAACCCAACGAGAGATTGGTTAAGAGGGCCAAGCAGATATTCAAAACAAGGTTATAGTGTTAGCTGAAATTTGTCACTCTAACATATTTTAATAGAGGTAGTTAATGCACAACACCCCCAGTAACTATGCCTATATCTATATAAGTATTATTGTGTTGGTTTAGTTCCTGCACACTGTAGGGAACAGATTGAAAAATTCAGGCTGCTGATTAGCACGACCTTAGAGGACACATCTGAGTTCAAAGTTCTGCTGCAGTAGGCCTTGGAGAAAACCAATAAAATATTTTTCCCAAAGAGCATACAGTCACAACAGGCAAGAGAAAGAGTAGTTGAAAGGGAAGACCAGTATGTTTCAAACGTGGAATTATCCCACAGAAGGTAGAATATGTTAATCAAAGATGGAAAAGCAAGACTGTAGTGGAAGTGAAAATGAAATCACAATTACCAGCACAGTATTTTCACCACAGTACTAAGTTTCCAGATGTGATGAGAAGTGGAGAAGAAAAAAACAACTAAGAACAAAAGCCCCAGATGCAAACACAATCTTTCCCCCAGTCTTAAGAAGAAGCCGTGTTGTCATTTTTAACTTTGTCAGAGCATGGGAATGCAATGGTGTGGGATTATTAAACTATTTCTCATTGCAAAGATGCTTCATTAGCTTCAGGTAAATACCAGCATATTTGTATGTTAACCACTTAACAAATAGAAACGCCCAAGCTCACAGATACCAATATGCACTTCAGCGATGGGATCTGTGAAAATTTTGCTGACAATTCATGATAGCCTGGAAATAAATAGGAGTAAAGCAGATCACAGGAAACAAAGCCTACCTTCTTCTTTCTGCTGAGGCTTTTCCCATCGCTTATTCTGAAATAAATAGTTGATCTGACTATCCACATGACCAGAGGGTTTATATCACAGTTCACACAGCACACAATAGTAGTTTAAATGTCAATAACAATCTCTAAATAGCACAATGCTTATGTGCAGTCATCTTTCATGTTAGCGAGTGTGCCCTGGGCTTTCTTCTGCTATCTCATTCACATCTGAGGTCTCCTTATTTTTGAATGAATTACTGAAACTTTCTTATGTCAGTGATTAAATTACCCCATTTATTCCTTCCTACAACAAATCAAATAAAGGATGGAAGCTATATTCATTTTTAAGCCAAATGATTTTTCCTCCTGATGCTTTGATTTAATTAACCAATAATTGAATTAAGCCGTAATCACCACAGACTCTCTTTCTTGTTGTTATCTTCCGCTTACTATCCTCTCCTTGCTCATGGCTGATGTTGGCAGAGTAGCATGAGTGATATAATGCAATTTAAAGATTCTTCCATTATCTCACTTCCTTCAGCAAGAAATCTTCACATCAAAAGCTATTTGCACACTGTGAAATTAAAAGGACACTCAGTAGATAAAAATAATGTTCTGTTTTTCACTTACTAACTGCTTCTAGGGTTATTAAACTTATAGAATAGTAAAACATCACTCTTCACTATCTATATTTATAATTCAGAGCATTAACAGTCTGGTGTTTTTAATTTTACAATTTTCAGTATTTAGGACCCAGCTTTTCACAGATTTCAGTGGTTCTCAAGAAACAGCCTAAATAAAGTGTAATATAATCCTTCAGAAAACTTAGAGCTTTATAAACACTCTGCACTACATTGATGTCTGAAGTCATATTACAGAATGGACTTAGAGGATTTCAGTGTCCCTCTAATAGCATATTTAAGGCACTTCATGTACAATCTCTTTATTTTTAGACTTGCAGATTATATGAAATGCACATAGACAAGCTTGCAGGATCAAGACCTAAATGTGCCTGTTTTCTTAGTGTCTCAGAATCTGCTGCTCCTATAACAACTGCTTTCCCATTATATGTTTATGGGAAACTCAACTTCTGTGTTTCTCCTGGACTTTACAGCATTTTGCATTTAGCACATAGTTTGCATTGTACAAACATCATGATAGCATAATAAATGTGGCTAACCTCTTTCTCAATTGCCCTCGAAAATTCTAGATGCTAAATCCTCCATTAATGCATTTGATTTGTGCCAGACACATTAACATCTGCAATTCAGGGGGAAAAAAAACAAGTACATTGAAAATAAGTACCATATTCCAGTCCAAATCAATATGTTTTTAATATTTGTAGATCAGGTCACTCTATAGATTGAATTAATGACTGACTACTGTCGTAGGTTAGATGTAGTATTAGATGTGGGGGGTTGAAGTGGGACTGAGATCAACACTCTTGCTTCTCACACTCAAACCCAAATTAACCATGATTTACTGTCATATCGTGACTTTTACAAAAAAAAATCCCCATTAATGGGGTGACCTAACTTCCATGGGTATTCCCTTTATTCACATAAAGAAGTTGTGAATTATGCCATCTTCTCTCCAGGATGGCACTACTTACATATCTATATAGTCACTGGGAGTAAGTCATAGCCAGGGTAAAGCTTCCATTATGCTATAAAATTTACGGATTGTTTTATCTCTTGCTATAACCAACCATTTTTGAGATTTAAAAGCTGCTCTTTAATACTTTAGGAACATAATGTTCAAGTTTATGACAGGTAATAGAGACACTATGTGCTATTGCCTATGAAAGGGGAACATAAGTGAAAGTAGTATCTGAGCAATGATGGTATATACTGCAATTTCTAGACACCCACGTAAGATAACAAATAAAAAGATGATAAAAACTAAAAAATAATATTGTCACAAGAACAAAGGTGTATCTGTTGTTCTTGAACAGATTTAGGCCAATACTTGAGATCAGCCTTCCAATGGAAATTATGGCAGGAAATTATATGGTTGCAGTTCTTTTTCTTTCTTTGATTCTGATGGAGGGTTTTTTTCACCTTAAAAAGGGGATAACATGATTTGTTTGCTGGGGAAAGCTGAGCACTAATGGACCTAGATGTTCTTCTGAGGTATGTTTCAAAATTTGGGCTGCCACAGATAACCAGCCTTTTTAAAGATGTGCCACGTCATCCTTTAAGAAAGAAAAATACAAAGGGCTTAAGTTTCACATTTCATTGGAAAAAAACCTCTGAAGCTCCTACTTCAACAGCTCTGATCCATTAATGAACCAGAGGAAAGGATTCGACCTGCTGAATCACTTCCTGCAGCATCTGGCACAATAACAACTGAGCATTAACTAGGTCTAATGCCAATTGCCTGCTGAGAGCTGAAGAGATCAGAGTCCCAGGCAGCAGGCCTTTTGGTCTCTTGAGCAGAATATTTTTTGTAGAAGACACAGAGGTAGAACTCTCCCTAAAGGGAATATATTTTACAGTGATTTATGTAAGGAATCATCAGCTTTTGAAACAATGAGACATTTACCACTCAAAACTCCTAATCATAAGCTAAAATAAAAGTCAGGCAGAGCTGCTCTTAATTACCCTCAGAGATCCTGAGATCCTAATTTCTCCAATTCCCAGCAGATACATTTTTCCTACAATACAAAATAGCTTTGCTTTCCTCATTCCTTCAAATGTACAAACATTTTTTCCTTTATAACAAAAAGAAAAATTGACAGTGAATTTGAAAACAAAAAGGCTATATGGGTATGAGTCACCCTGGGAAGAATAAAACAAGGCTTCAAGCTGGGAAAATGGAGGAAGAGCAAGAATTTCAGTCAGATTTTAAATCTGTGCTCTTTATTTCTCTCATAAACTACTTTAAAAACAATTAGTAATAAGGTGGAACTTTCTTTCAAATGTTGCAAAACCATGCACTAAATTAACACTAAAATAATTATATAAATTCTGGGAGTTGCTTCACTCCCGTTGAAAAGCCAAAACTCCAAGAGCAAAAGAAAGCAGGCTTGAAATAATTGTGTTAGATACCAGAACTACTTCCAACCTTGTCCAGACTGAAAACTGGAAGGAAGATCATTTTGATAGGCACAACACAATCGCACTCACAGGAATCTGGTCAGGATGGCGAGATTTACACACCTATTCTTCTGAAAACCATCATGAGAATCTTTAATAATAAGTGGTCAGAGTTTCAGTTTTTCTACTTCAGTAAAGTACTGAGCCTGATTTGCTGAACACAGCTTTGCTACAGATCAGGAGAAAAAGTCTTATTTTGTGCTCAAATTCTATTTTACAGGTTTCATATCTAAGAGCTGAATGTGCCTTGTTCATCTTGTCCTTCTAACGTCCCAGCTCAGGAAGCAATGCAAAGTTGTGGGCTGTGCTCAAGCTGAAAAAACCCTTGGGTTTTGAGAAGAAATATTGCACCAAATAGCTCATACTTTGCATTACAACAATCCGGACTACAGAATCTAAATAAGGAAACTCTATAGTTTGTGGTGCTTTGATTAACATGAGAAAGCCCTGAAATTATTCCAACCAGGGACAAACAGAAAGTAAACTATTCAGTCTTGCAGAGAGGGTCCAAATTAACAATAGAAGCTTCAAATGGTAGCGTACATAAATGCATATATGTATATTTATATAATGTTAAGGTATTTTATATTTTTATATGTACATATTTATGTACATATATTTATATGTATTTATATTTACACACATATAATTATATACGCATACATATAATGTATAAAATATATATTTTGTCAGATTTTACATTATCTTTCTCTTGAGGAATTTTTTTTCCGGGATAGAAACCTTTGAGGGGTAAAACAAAAAGTCTTTTCTGACTTAAAAGGGATGAAGTTTCAACCTGTGAAGAGACATACCTTTTTCTTGCCAATATGCTGAGAAGCAGCACATCGCTGAGGGATGTGAATAGGAGAAAGGAAATGTCATCAAGATATACCATTGGAAAGCAGAGGTCTTTCATGACTCTCACTGAATTTCTAAGTAGGCAATCTCTTTGAAGGACCTTGCTCTCATTTTGACATGCACAATTTGGATACACGCTGCTCTGCATGAAACCTAGATATCCAGCATATGGCCAAGCTGAAAGACTGCATCTCCCTGCATGGACTCCTTTGCAGACATCAGGAGATCACAGAAAACTTTTGTGAAATATCAAAGTACAGCCTTGGGAATAAGCACATTGGCATCACTGGCTATCCTGCTTGATTTATTTTGGGGCAGCCTAATGAATGAGGCCAATCTGCCACTGATAAATCTCTCCTGATACCAACGAAATTAGAGCAGAAATTAATTTGGTCCTGGAAGCTAGTTGCAATGGGCCTTTTTTTCATGTGTAAGATATATATGGAATAAATTAGATAGTTATATGTCTTTGCATGGTTAAAATAAACTAAGAATGTTAAACAGGTGGAGAGAGCATATCGCAAGAAGAAAAATATTAATCTATCCTAATTATTGTCTGCCAAAAAATCAAGTTAATTAATAGTCAGAAAATTATGTAAAACAGGCAGTGGACAATACCAATAAAAGGAAAGATAAAAAAAGAAAAGGAAAACCAACTATCATCGTAGTTTTGTACGAGAAGCCAGTGGTCACTACGTGAGTTTTAGAATCTCTTCTCAAAAGCACGGTACTGAAATACACCTTAAAAAGCCCAGCCTGCCACACTGTCTTTTCATTCCAAATTTACTTTCATTCCTGCAGCCTTGTGCTCCAAAAGCTGCGCTACGTTAGTAGCTGAGGCTGCTATATGAGACCTAGCACTCATACAGTGACACTCAGGCAGTGTCTGCCTGACAGAAAATACTAGGAAGGAGATTGGGGCCTTTCCCTTGCAAAGCTCACGATTTACAGCATACGTTTAGTGCTCAATAGAGCATCCTTCAATGCTGCCTGCAGGAATGCCCTTTCTTTTCCATGAACCTGGTTGTCTTTCTGTTGAGACAAAACCAGTGAAATTCACTGTTCTGTTTTCATTGCATGAGCTCCCCGAGCAGCACTGGCTGACTGCCAAAATCAATGGTCCTTCCAAGGTCTGGGTGAGCAGCAGAGGCCACAGCAGGAAAACCTGAGATGCTGCCAGCACACCACCAGCATAAGACAGGTGGTGAAAAGGGGTGGGGCTCCTTTCCATCAGAAAGGACATTGTCAAGCCTTGGAGGAGGGAGAGTGACGTGGGATATGCCCCTTGGAGCCGTCAGCCTCACGCTCTTTCGGGAACACCTTGTGGAAACCTCCTGAGCCAGAAATGGGAAGTCTGGGGCTGTCTTTGATGGGCTGAGTGTCACTGGCTCCTTTCTTCCTTCAGAGATCCCCTACACAGGAGTGTGTGCTCCATCTGCCATCCTGGATCACACCTTCCCCTGCTACCAGTGACCCTCGTGGGCTCTGGAAATCAAACAGCAATGAGTCCTGCTGCACAACTGCAAGTGCAGCATTCCAAACCCACTGGAAAAGCATAGTGAGGCATTTTTTTCAGTTGTATACGACACCTGATGCTTCCATTATTTTCTTTTAAGAAAACAAACAAACCATAAAATAGGAAATTAGATTAGAATTACTCCTTTGTCTGCAAGGTTAAAGCAGTCAAAGAAAAGGAAATTCAGGCTGCCTATGAACCCTTTTTCACTACATATAGATGTTCTTGCACATACGCCTTATGAAAGACTTGCATTACCCGATAACATGATAATTCTCCCACGGGACCCTTCATGGTTGTCCTCATCAGGGCACAACTTGAGCACACAAAGAAAGGCTGAAGAATGTATAGATGACGCAAAATCTGATTACTCCTAAGTTTCAAGCACGTCACTCAGTAACATGAGGCTACTGTAATATGCTTTGAAGGTTATTAAAGTGGATGGCATTTCCTCATTGACAGAAGTACACAAAATCATAACCATTCCTCATCTGCAAGCCAATTAAAACTGTCCATAGATTCCACGGTGCCATTTAGTAGGAAAAAAAAACAAAACAAAAGTGGAAATTGGTTTTGCTCTGTCCAAATAAATTTTTTGTCTGTCTTTTCTTGAATCTGTCTTCTGGATTAAGGAATCTTTTTATATTCTACAAATTGTTTTCAGGTTGGCACATGGAAACAGTTCTGGAGCAACAGCAGAGCCAGAAATATGGCAGGAATCACATAGAAATCTGTGGTGCTTCGCACGACGACAGAGCAAACAAAATCACACCTCTCCCCCAGGATTAATGCACCTGGAGGTAGTAAGAGACAGACTACTACAAGTATGGTCTCCATCACAAAAACCTTCAGCTATACTGGCAGAAGCACATGGTTTTGGTGACTACTATCTGCTTTCTAAGCTTAGTACTGCTTCAATATATTAGCAAACAAAAAGAGCATTGTTATAGCATTTAAAACAGAACATACCTCACCATGTAACAGGAGTGCTTACACTGAAATGTCAGTCAACACTTTTTATGCCTTTCACTAGATTTTTGGAACTCCTGGTTCAAAGGGTTTAGGATGAACATCTGGAAAGGAGGTTCATCCATCACACATTTCAGTATGTTAAACCTCTCCAGTCAGTGTTCAGGAAGGGTCAGCCAGGGGAAACTCACAGCTGTCCCTTTCTTCTTGCCCAGACCCTGTGAATTTTCGCTCACAAGCCTTCTCACAACACATCTTCCCTACTGTTCTCATACAGGGATTCATCCTACGCACAGGGAGGACCTGTTGAAAACAAAAAAAACCCACCCAACCTTCTCCACAAGAAGAATTTCTGAGGAAAAAGAAACACACACAAAGAGATGAAACAGAAGGAAAAAAGAATAAGGTGTTACTTACTGGTTAACACAGTGATTGATCTTGCTGACTTGGAAACCATATTTGAGTTCACTACCAACAGAGTTACTATGTAATATAGGCCATGGTATTTGGCATTAAAAACCACAGGGGCAGGTAAAGTGCTATTGAATTCTTCGAACTGGAAAAAGTAGTTCTTGGATTCTCCAGCTATCTTCACAACATATACATAGGATGAGCTCACCACATCAGATGCTTCCAGTGAGACAATGATACAATTGTCTTCTCGGACAGTAACTTGGAAAGGTTCTGCATTCTACAAGACAAGAATAAAGACTTTGCTGAAGTAAAATCTATTATTTCACTTTTACCCATTTCCCTTGGTATTCATAAGATACTCATGTTATATTTGTGATAAAGTTATGTTTCATATTCTGCACGACAGTTAACACCAAACCCTGGCAATTTTTTCAGAATACAATTCACAGTCAGCCAAAGTCCACAGGCATCTGCTTATCAGGACAGTCTCTCTGCAGCACAGGCTGGTTCCTGCATGTGCTTTCTGATGCTCTGGCCACTCTAACCCTTACATCCTGAGGAACAAAGCCTCCACCATTCTTTCCTGACAGAAGGTGGAGTAGAGCAGAAGAAGGAGAAGATTAAAAAGGGTATCAGGGACAGGAGGACTTCCAATAAAGCCACAAAGTGTAAGTCATTTAAATCCCCCAAAAGAGATAATTACATCAAGACTCTTTTATCTTGAAGAAATAGGATCATATATTCTTCAATGCAATATATTCTGAAAGCCTTCAACTGAAGAATAATTTTTGGCACAGACTAAGCTTTTCCAAATATGCCCATTCCAGCAAGTACCAGGTGATGAGCAGCTCTCAGCACTATGTCCATGGCTTTGGTTGGCACTTTTCATTTCCTAGGCTACACCATTTCATTTTCAATATTTCTTTTATTAGTACTAGAGAGAAAGGAGCAATTTAACCTTGTTTTCATATATCATGAGCATGTAAAGCCATTGCCAGCTGAAAACACTTTCCTTTTTATTAACTGCAAACCAGCTGTCAGCAAGAAGCACTTGCTCTCTACAGGAATTTCAAAACAGATTCATGGTAATTAATGAGAAGGAAAAGTTCAAGCTTTAATCAAGAGTTGTCTTTTTGTTTATTAGGCCATGATGCTGCTTAGAATTTTTTTGCCCCGCCCTGTGAAAACTGTAATAACTGATATTTTCAATTCCCAACTCCATGGTATCTTTTTCTCCTTCATATTTCGCATGCTGAGAGCTCTGTTTGGAGGGCAGGGTGGGCAACCGTGGCTAGTTTGCAACTTATTCAGTCAATTTGTTCCTGTACCAAAGAGCTAGACACATCCTTCAGAGAATAATTCTAGCAGCTTGGCTACCTCCTGTCTCCTTGTAGTTTTGTTTAGTGGGGATTCTGCCACAAGAATAATCTTTTTTGGATTTATGCTGCGGGAGCCAAGCTCCCTATTTGGAATTCACACATATGGTATTGCCAACTCCTGGCATTCAAAAAAACAAAAAACAAAAAACAAAAACAAAAACAAACAAACAAACAAAAAAAAACAAAAAAAAAAAAAAGAAAGAATTGGTTCTAGGACTGTAAGATTCTTAAATAACAGTAGTTTGCCTTTACACATATTTATTCTTTTATCATTGGGCTTTGAGATTTCACAGTGTACCTAAGGTCATATCACCCTATAGGCAAAACTATAGGCTTGAGAAGAAAGGACCTAAGCAAACCCACTCATCTGACCCAACGTGAGAACAAGGTAACAACTGTATAATAAGTCCAGCCCAAATAGGATAACCAGTCTAGACAGCTTCAAGCCTGAGATTAAAAGTAGAGGCAATGCAACTTCAGCTGCTGATTTGAGGTTTGCTTTGATTAGTCTTTTAAAAAATGACTTTTAAGTTGCTAAAATGATATAAGCCAGTGTTATCAATGGATGAATACTTTGGTGTGGAATTCTGGGTAATTTTTCACAGGTGGCAGAGTGATTGCTCCAAAAGGTCTCCAACGTAAAACTACAATTATGCAAAAGCTTCCATGTGTTTTCCTTAGCCCCAGCTGAATTCAACAGGCTTACCCCTGAGTAGATCAAAATACCACATTTCAAGTATTGGTATTTTGCCTTAAATCCTGATCCAGCATTGGGATCCACGCAGATTCAAACCTTTAACTGGGGATTATGTTTCAATCTGGTCAAAACCAAGTAGGGCTTCTCTTATCCTTCTTCCTCCCCATTCTCCCTGCACTAAGAAAATGCGGAATGATTCCTACTTCAGCTCTCCTGAGACGGGAAGACAGGAGAAGGCAGGCACCCACAGACTGGCTTTCCAGAAGCATGTGCGCTATTGTGCCACAGAAACCATGGTTGTCTTCCAAGGCCAAGCAAGGAAAGACAGACCTGATTCAGCAAGGTTATTACATATCAAGCTTGAAGCACATGTATAATCCCATAGAAGTCAGTGGGTTTTGACCTTCCATAGACATGTGTTTGAACACTTCACTAGAGGAAACAGAACAGTGTTATCTCTAAAATTACTTGAGCCTTCTCTCAGCTTTGCCACTGAATTGTGTGGTACTAACTCAACGTGCCTACCTTGTTATGAAGAGACAGACGAAAAGAACTCAACAAATTTATATGTGCCAACTGTTCAAAGCAAGTTCTTCGGTTTGGTGGTATTATAAATCATTTGTGATGTTAATCAAGTACAGCTGGAAATTAAGCATATAATTGCAGAGTTATAGACATTCCTAGAATATAATTAGACACTTTCAGAGACTGCTCAAATGTGGTGTGATTTTATTCTTTGATTCTTCCATGGGTATAGTATCAACCATGCTGAAGACCATACTTTCATTTTTGCCCTCACAATGTTTTCTTGAATTCACAGCAAGTACCATTCAGCAAATGATCCACTAACCTTCTTCAATAGTTCTCACACAATTAGCATAACATGCCTCTCCTAGCTACATACATAGAAACCTCTCAGACATACGCTATTTTTACCTACGACAACACCTAACTGGGGAAAATAACTTTTCCTGAGTCCTTTGTCTCATAAGCATGTGGGGATTGTGAAATGATAGCCTCCTTCCTTCGTGTGCCTGTGTCCAGATGCTTTTGAACCACTGCTGCCATAACACACAGGTGTTTTTTGAGTGACATCTCTTTAGTAGCTGCGTGGCTTTTCCATCCCATGCCTGCGCCCACCTGCATAATGCATCCCTCTCTTGAGTGGTACCTCTTCTTTTCAGTGATTACATGGCCCTCTTCCACACACCTGTACATGCCCAGGCTTTCAAGCTGCTGCATGCACAGGACACATGGTTTGTGGGACGCATCTGTTGTTTATTATCCATTGGCTCCTGAAATAATTTTTAGCCTTTCATTTCAGCTCTAAGGTTTGGTTTATAGAATGAAGAGGCAGATAAGGGATGAGCAAAAAGGCTGGGCAATTATCATGTCATAAAACGAAATCACTTATCTCCTTTGAGATACGGATTTCACTTTGGCAGCATTTTAAAAAAACAGACCATTCTGGGCATCCTGTTCTTCACATTGCATGATGTGAGGGTTACCAGTGAGCACTGGGCTTGTGATTTTTGAGAAGGTGGCTAGGGAAAAACCTGAATATTTTTTCTAAGCACCGCTGGAAGTGACAAACATGCCCCACTTAACTAGATTGTAAAGCCAGTGTGTCTTAGGACTGACAGCATCAGTATGGTAAATACACATTTCATTACTTCTGGTCAGCTACCTCCAGGATTTAATTTGATGGTGTCACAGCTTGAGCGGCTGTTTCATGCCTGTGGGGAAATTTGGCAGGGCTTATGCATTCAGAACTAAATGATTAGCTCCAACTTCCTTCCTAGTTTATTATTACAAGCTCGTGCCACCATAAAGCACTTAAGGAAAAAAAAAAAGGCGAGGGGAAGTAAATCCCACAATGTGATGCCTGTTCAGTCATTTCCAGCGCAGGGATGAGTCATGCTAGTGGAATTTCCAGCCAATAACCAGGTCCCAATTAATATAAAAAGGAGGGGGAGGCAAGGAGATATACAACATGTCAAATAAACAATATTCAAAGAGTAATAGGAAAATAAATGGTGTGCAGCAAAGCTCAGAGTTCTCTTTTCAGAAGTCTATATCCTCAGTTTATTTCCTTATAACAGTCTGAGTTTTACACATGATGAAGAGATCAAAGTTGCAAAACAGCTACTAATGTTATGTACTTTAGCTTTTGAATGTCTCACTCTGAAACACATTGGGCCCGAACCCAATTATCAGAAGTGCAAGTAGTTACATGTTCTGCTGACTTGAAGAGGAGCTGTGAATGCTTATCAGCTCTGTAAAATTAAAGTACTGGTAACTTCATCATATTATCTAACGCTAGACAAGTGGAACTAAGACCCTGAACAAATCTGACTTCTGTCTGCTCTTATAGAGTAAATCCTGAAGTATCACAGAGTTTTCAAAGTGGGCATCTGAAATCCCAAAGCAGGAGTAAATTTTAAAGCTATGAGGATCTACTTCTTAGGGTAAAAGTACCATGATGAACACCTACTGTATAATGGTAGTCAAAAATAACATCAATGTAAGGATTACAAGACAATATTGAACACTATATCCAGACCCCTTGGACGAAATACTGGCTATTTTTGTGAGTGATTCTACTATACTCAGATATATTTTGTTCCAGTGGCCAATAATGCTAATTTCATTCTAAATCACATGATGACTCATTCTCATCAAGATTCATCTTACTTAATTTTAGGTACTTAAGTGGAATGACTGAAAGCCAGGATGACCTTTTCAGACAGAGTACCTGTGGATTCATCTGAGATCTGAATTACTTTTGAAAGTGCACTGAACAGCCAAAGGGCCCGTGCTCCTGACTCGGAAAATTCCTGCAGTCCTCTGTCACCGGGTTCAGTGAGTCCAAGCCTTACAACAAAGATAGGACTGGGATCCAGATTTCAGGATCTTAGCCTCTGCTATAGTCTTGTGCTGGTACCTCCACACAAAGCACATAAGAAATTTCATAAAATAAACACTATTGCAAAACATGCATAAAAGTCACGTCACAGGATTTTTGCACCAGCTTCCTAAGGTATGTTTTTCCTCTGATGGTGACAAATGATACTGAAGAACAATTACAATAAAAATGGTAAACATTCATTTTATTCAGAAACTGGAATCTTATCTCCAATAGATCTACTACGCACTTGTTGGAAATTTATTGTTTAATGTGAGTCACTGTGCAGGGAACGGAGTCAAATTCTGGCCTATTTAAACTGTTTTAGTAATTTACTCTGTTTTGTAAAATTCTCTCTCTCTCTGGACAGGCTAGAGACTTCACAGTTTTGGGATGATCCCAGACACCTTCCAATCATTTACAGATAGAAAAAAAGAGGGGTCCATGAAACTCCCTTCCGTTGCAATGTGAAGTCACCATTCAGTCACCATCCAGGAAAAAGAATCTGGTTTCACACAATTTAGTGGTGTTTTGAAGTATGAATTAATACTTAAATCTTTACTTTAGATAACCCTTCAGGTTCCCACCTTGCTTCCACCATTACTGCTTCACCTGGCTCAGCCCAATACCATATCTTTCTTATTTTCACAGCTCCCTGCTCATACTCTTCACAGAGTATTTTCTGTTAAACATTGCAACACCAAACCTTACACTGTTTATGTTCCACATCCAGCCTCTTTACTATTGCTTCAAAGGCTCTCAATAATAAACGTTTTATATGACTGAAACTGATATGGTTTCACAAAAAGATACAAGCAGTCTCAGAAAAAAAAAAGAGTTTTCATAGCCATGACCTGAGAAAGATCCTCTCTAAGCATAGGTAAGGACTGGGTGGAAATTGCCCCATACCGAGGCTTCTTTGGAATTGCTAGCTAACATTACTAGATCCTATGGTTTTAACAATAAAGGCAAAGTCATCCTCACAGAATTTAAGGAAGAAAGTACATCCTAAGCTTTCCACACGTTCCAGGGAATTCTAAGCAGGCACAGACTTGAGTGTTGACTGCAAAAGGAAAGGATTGTTTGAAATTACCTTCAAGAGTATGCACAAAAACGTTACAGACTTGTAACAAAAATGTAAAGGCTTGTTACAAAAATGTAAAGACTTCTTGAAAGTAAGGATATTTATTCCTGGGGCTTTTGTTTTTATCTCCACGTCTCCACAGGTTGTGCAAAGAACTTCCCTTAATAAATACTGTTTTGAATAAATACTCTATGGGAGAAACAGAAACCCTTATCTTCAAGATGTTCCATGCAAAAATTAATATTTTAAGAAGTGAAAAGATAGCAAAAGCAGCAGTTTTCAGTAATTTATGACATTTGAGTCAGGTTAACACACCATTTCTGGCATTCTGCTTTATGAATAGTGTCCTCAGCACTATTGCTGTTCTGTCTCAAAAAGCCAATAACAACAACCTGCTGGTCGTATTTTATAAATTAGCTTCAACATTTCTTTGCTCTGGGAGACAGTTTTAAAGGGACAGGTATTTTTGCCCCTCTGTGCCCACGAATACAGAACATGAGGGTGTTTTTTTAAGCAAATGTCAATATGGTATGTACAGTCCACCACGCTTTGCTACCATTCTGAAGTTAATAATCTGGAAGGAAATCTTTCTTGACACTATCAACTGCTATTACGATAGCATTAAGTAAATGCCAGAATGCTAAATATGTGGAAAAGAAATGTTTGCATTCAGTAAGGCTAATATCTTCTATGTATCACCTTGTTAGCATATGCAATATTTAATAAATTATTGCTAAATATATACTTCTATCTCATCTTTCTAGTGCAAACTGGAGAGGGCAAAAGCCACACAGAGACCTTGATGTTGACAAAGTTTAAAACTAGGTTAGAAATTCACAGATGGCATTTCTCCCTATTATTGATCCCGATTGCATGTATACACCCCAAATACAGCAGGAATTCACACTCAGGCAGATATAGTTTAGTTTCTCTCCACTCTAGATTTTTAGCTTCTCTCTAGTACTAAAATTATGTCAAAAATGATAATTCTTCTAAATGAAAATATTAATTTGGTCCCCTTCCCTAACTCAGACCTTTATGGAGGCTCTGCAATTAAAGTTTAGCCACCCCTTGTGGATGCACCCAAACATGTACACATGCCAGATGAACCATGTGCTTTAATTAAAATCCATCTTCCCTCTTGAGCCTGTATGTAAATAACAGAAAACAAAAAAGGGCACAGGAAACATATTTCATTGTCTCATCAATTCCCTTGACTCTACCAAACTGGCCCTTGTAGTGATCTTCTCCTGTCAATACTTGTTCTTTGTCTTTGGGAGAACAGTGAAAGCAATTTTCTACCTGAACAAATGTAAAAATGATCACAGTGGTACATAGGCCAGTTGGGAAGACAAGGTCATGTTAGCCGGCTCCTCTGTTAAATTCTGAAAAGAAGAAGTTAGAGGGGAAGGAAAAGAAAGATTACTTTCTAGGAACAAGTGTTAACTGAACAGTATGCTCCACATATACATTATCCTAAGAACACACATATTCTCCAGCAATTGAGAGTAAGCGCTTTCACAGCATAGCGTCTACAGGTGAAAACACATCTAACTATACTTCAGTTCCCTCTCCATCAGAGAGGAAGGGAGGAACAGAACAACCCAGGAAAATGCTGAAGGAGAAGGCAGAGTGAGTGAGACATTATTGTGGATTTTTAAGAACTTGGATTATTAGAAAGAAATCTCTCTTTCCATGGTGTCAAAGGATCTTTGAGGTGTCTTACATTTCAAAGTTCCCTAAGGGAGATGAGAAGGAACATTGGAGGATATGTGTTTTCTGGATGACGAAGGACAAATTCATGCATGCTGTTTACTGCTTCAGCTCCAAAATTGTGGATTCAACTGTGCAAATGACAGAAGTCTGTAATATAAGCTTCTGATGCTGAAACAGCTTCTGAACAGCTACTGATTCTGAAAGGTGACATTAGAAAGTCACACAGAAAGTTCCTGATGTTCAACAGAACACGAAGACTGATGTTGCACCATGAGAAAACTGTGACCATGATGTGCTCCATCACTGCTGTGCAGCTGAAAGGAACTGGACTGGTGTGAGCTGAACTTCATCTTACATGCTTTGGCAGAGAGTATGACGGAGGGGTACTGAGGACTGAGCCTTTTGGTACTACAGAAGTGAAAATGCCTTCATTTTGAACTGATGGAGTGTATATATACCCTTCATATGTGCACAAGCGAACTACTTAAAGACAGAATGCAATGCTTTACTATTTGCATTATCTACAAAGAGCACAGGTGGGAGGAAGTTAGCGTTTTCATTTACCTGAGAAACTGGAGACCAAGGTAGTTATCTAATTCATTTGAAATCATAAAGCAACTTAGTGGAAAATGGTGGCAGAGAACAAGACTTTCTGTTCCCTCCCCATGTTAATCTATAATAAGAGAACAGACTAGACACAATGAACAGACTAGACACAATGAACTTACTTATATATAGGGACTATTCCAGGAGCCTAGCTCCTTGTTTCATAACTGCAAGTGATTTTAAAGTGAATTAGGCACCAAAGTGCACTTAAGTATTTTCAAAAACTCTGTTTTTTTCAAATATGTTCCGAGACTGCTAGAGAGGTTTGGAAATTTGAAATAAAGAGCTATTACTAGAAAAAAATAATAATTTTCAGATCAAATCAATTTTTCTGACATGAAGAATTCAGAAGCAGATGTGAGGTACTTTTTGTCCCCATCTAAGCTGCTGATGTTTGGTCTGGAGTTCACCTTAAGTGGTTTGCCTTATTACTGCTGATTTTTTTCTATAACCCTCTGCCCCTCAATACCTCCAGAAAAAAAGCCCCAAACACTCACCACCTTTTCTTCAAAGGTCACAGGAGCCATGGCATGGTCAGGAAAAAAAAGTTTAAATCCAGATCACCAGTCTTCCTATTCTGTGCTCTAAAATACTTGCTACCTTTCTGCCCCAAGCCATAACCATAACGTGCCTATGGCTATCCCCTGAAAGATTGCTTACTCAGGTTCAAGTGCAGGTTTATTTTGTTTTCAGATCCAAGTGGAACCTGATATTCTGCCCTTTGATTACCCTGTTGTGTTCATGTGTTCTCTAAATTGGCAAGAGCTGACCAGATAAGCCGCTGAGATATTCTCATGTTATTTATACATAGTTCCCATGGCTGAAAGTTTTTTTCTTGCTAAAGTATTTGCTGTGCAGGTTTTTGGGGGGTTGGTTGTTTTTCTTGATGGTTTTTCTTTTTGTTTTTTTTCCGCAACCTGCCAGACAGGAAAGCAGCCAGTGCCATTTCCCTGATTACTAGCAAGAGGGAAGCTCTGTAATTCTCTGTACAGCACAGGGTCAATTGCAAATCCACACAGAACATTTCAGTTGTTGCTACAGCCTGATTTTCAATTCATTTCTAGTATGGCTTTAGGCTCAGCTCAGCCATTTGTACTGATTTGATAAATTTCTACCCACAGAAGAGTTCTCCATCACACTACTGCTGGCAACGTACTGCTTGATAGTCATGAACACTACCAAACTCTCTAATGCTACAAAAACTCATAGCTTGCCACTGCCACCTTCCCCTGCAGGGATAACTACAGCAGGATTTATCTGGTCATAGCGTACCAAGCATTGAGTTTTCAGCACACCTGCCATAGGTTGACTTGTAGGAAGTGAATGAGAGGAGCGAACACAAAGAGCTTAGAAAATGGAGTCAGGATCCTCCTCTGTGGGGTACAGTCCTTTCAGATGTAACACATGCCACCTCACCTGCCCAGAGGAAGAGACTGGCCAGGGGAGAATGCTGTTACGTATCAGAGGGATGACAGTCCCGGTTACTGACTGTTATGTGGCTTTCATGGAAGATATAACTCTGCTACAATGTGTTGAAGCAGCTTAATGGCTTCAACTTGCAAAGCAGAATCTTCTGCAACTGTGTTTACCAGATCAGGAAAATAATAATTGCTTCTATGTCTACTCTAATACACAGCCATCATATATGCCCTTCACTGGGATCCACTGCGTGCTATCACAAGAACTCGCTTAAATGTTGTGCACACTTCTGTGCGCATAACTAAAATACTGAATATCCTCTTACTTTCAAAGTGAGGAGACCTTCATAGAATCGTTTGGGTTGGAAGGGACAATAAAGATCTTCTAGTTCCAACCCCCCTGCCATGGGCAGGGACACCTTTCCACTAGACCAGGTTGCTCAAAGCCCCATCCAGCATGGCCTCAAACACTGCCAGGGAGGGGGCATCCACAGCTTATCTGGGCAACCTGTTCCAGTGTCTCACCACCCTCACAGTGAAGAATTTCTTCCTAATATCTAATCTAAATCTACCCTCTTTCATTTTAAAACTGTGACCCCTTGTCATATCATTATGTGCCATTGTAAAAAGTCCCTCTCCAGCTTTCCTGTAGGCCACTTTCAGGTACTGGAAGGCTGCTAGAAGGTCTCCCCCGAGTCTTCTCTTCTCCAGACTGAACAGCCCCAACTCTCTCAGCCTGTCTTCATAGGAGAGGTGCTCCAGCCCTCTGATCATCTTCGTGGCCCTCCTCTGGACTCAACCTAACAGGTCCATGTCCTTCTTATGTTGGGGGCCTGAGAGATGGACGCAGTACTCCAGGTGGAGTCTCACAAGAGTGGAGTAGAAGGGGAGAATCACCTCCCTCGACCCGCTGGCCATACTGCTTTTGATGCAGCCCAGGATACCGTTGGCTTTCTGTGCTGCAAGCGCACATTGCCGGCTCATGTTGAGCTTCTCATCAACCATCACCCCCAAGTCCTTCTCCTCAGGGCTGCTCTCAATCTATTCTCCGCCCAGCCTGTATTTCTGCTTGGGATTGCCCCAAGTGCAGGACCTTGCACTTGGCCTTGCTGAACTTCATGCAGTTCGCACGGGCCCAGGTCTCAAGCCTGTCAAGGTCCCTCTGGATGGCATCCCTTCCCTCCTGCATGTCAACTGCACCACACAGCTTGGTGTTGTCAGCAAACTTGCTGAGGGTGCACTCAATTCCACTGTCCATGTCGCCGACAAAGATGTTAAACAGCACAGGTCCTAGTACCAACCCCTGAGGAGCGCCACTCGTCACTGGTCTCCACTTGGACATCCCTGTTGCAAGCCCCCGGTAAGCAGCACACCTCTCTAGAGAGTTCATGGGGTTGGCAAATGGGTGCTTCCATGCCTCTCAGAAGACTCACCTACTATTATCACCCTTAATAACATGTTGGTCAGAATTTTTATGCTGACAGTTCTGTACTTGGTGTGGGATTCATCCGGCTTCATTTTATCAAACTAAAAATTGGGGATATTGTCAAATCTCATCATCTACGCTCTCTGTACTCTGTAGGGAGAGATGGATCTGAAGAATTTGATTTATCCACTTAAGACTAAACAAACTGCCTTCTGCAGATGCTTTTCTCTCTCTCTGCACCGTCCTTTTAAACATCCAGAGTCAGATGAGACCAGAAACATCAGCTGTGTATGGTATGATGGCAGCTGCAACTCAGATTTGTATTGCCATTTTTATGTATGATGGCTCCTAATCTTTTTCGTCTAAATTGATGCTATAAGGTTTAAATTTTGCTTAGCTCTTCTCTTTTTCAGCAGTATAAAAGTACATGTTGGCCGTGACTGAGCAAGGCATATAACTTTAAGCATACAAAAGGTCCTACTCAGCAAAAGATGTAAGCATGTTCATAAATCCTTTGCCTACGTGACAAAGGCTGGCCCTGCATACAAAAATCAATCAGGAGATCAAGGTCTCTCTTCCTGAGTTGCCAAAAAGTAATAAAGCCCTGAAACTTCCTTTTAATCTGTTTTGTGTCTTTTATGAAGTGAGGTTGCTACAAAGTCATTCAATGGATAATAAAGGGCTTGGTTCATTAGGTGATGCTGAGAACCCTGTTCTGCAGGTTCAGTGTTCACTTCATAGAAATTATTATTCCTTGCTGCTGTCATGGTTTTCACACTCGGCAGTTATTCAGTGGCCAACTGAATAAAGGCAGACAAACCTTTATGCATACATTGATCAGCCTAGTATCTTGGGCTGAGGTAGCCCAGCAGTAATAGTATGGAGAGCATACAGATTAAATTTCTAGCTGTTTTGGCAACTACAAATCCTTTGAATGCAGAATGTACATAATTAAACTTTAGCCATTAACTTTCTTTTGTATATTTCTCTTTTAATACCTGACAGAGCTTTTCCCCAGGCATGACAATGGCTAACCAGGCAAGAAAAGGCTTAATACACTGAGAGATGAAAGTCAGCTGAGAAAAGGGTCTGTGGAAATCATCAATGGGAAGTCTGTTCCCTAAAGCAGAATTGACTGTAAAACAAAAATATGTAATTTTAGAACACTGTTTCCTCATTTTAACTCAGAATGCTAATCCTTTATTGTCTCTTCTGAAAAGGATTTTATAAACAGCATGACCTTAAATGAGTCAACATGACCTTTCCCAGACATACCACACAGTAAATATTTACTAAGCTTTATTTCATAGGCATTAACTCATTGGTAATATAAAAAGCTTTCAGGTCACTAGACAATGCAATATATAATATTATCATTGTGACATATAAAAATATGCACAGTTTAAATGTGATAATGATTTTCTTTCCTAGTTAACTTCTAGATATGAGTTCACCATGTATTGGTTTATGTCGTTGTTTTCATCTTCCATTTTATGAAGTATTTTTGTAGCCCGTGAAAGGGAAGGATGGGGATGATGAGATGGATTTTTTTGCCTTTTCTTTAGTTGACAGCAAGTGGTGCTTCCATATATAAGCGCTGGTCATTTTGCATTACACTAATCCAGGCAAAAAGACATTAGTCTAGTTGGCTGACTGCCATTTACCCGTCTCAGTGTGGTTGTTTCTCAATAACTGTAACACAAATATACAAATCTCCTATCTCATCAATTCCTGCACTCAAAATTCAAGCAATGAATATATTGCCTAAGCTCTTGCCCAACTCTTTGACTGAACCAAAACATTTTTTATGATCCTTCTGTGACCGCACCTGCCTGTACTTCAGAATACCAAAATCCAGGTTCTTCTTTTTACAGGCATGTGACCATGTAAAGTCACTAATATCGGTTTTGTAAATGTATATAGGTATCTTATAATGCAGGTAAGTATCTACAAGATCTTTAAAAAAATTGGAGCTGGGCACCAAGATTTTTTTTTTTTTAAAGTCAAGTGCGCACCCTTAAACCTCTCCACTTACAGAGCATGGTCCTTTATGTATGTGTACATACACAACCTACCCATCAGAAAGACGCAAGAACATGCACACTGGCAGCGCTGAGCCCCCATGGCAATGGGAGCTGTTTCATAACCAAGCCAAACGAGTGGTTTCTGTTTACATACTTGACTTATTTTCCACCAGGTCCTTACTGACATCATGCAATTTTTCCTCCTCTTCTACTCCAGTGTGCCCACACAGCAATGAAACCCCTTTACTATCAACATCAAACTACAATGCTGTTTCTCAGCTCAGGTTCAGTTGTCTCTCAGCTCAGGTTTATTCCTGATATAATTTTTCGCCATCTAACTCAGGTGCCAGGAGAGTAAATGGTCAGAAGTATGCTCCTGAAAAAGCTGTTTCCTATCAGCCTTTAGAAATTTAAAGCAGCAGAGAAGGGAAAAGGTTTGGTGTTGTTTCGCTGGTTTTTTTTTGTGGCTGAAAATAGGTTGTATTAAGTATTGGAACTCCAGGCATATTCTTGTGGTGTTTTCTCAAGTGATACCAAGAGCACTGAGAGCACACAGAAGAAAGTTATGGCTCAGTGTTGTCATTGTGTTTTCTGTCTGCCCCCCAGACTTCAGAGGAGAAACTCCTCACCCAACAGCACTGTGAGCTCCCTACATCTCATGGCACCAAAAGTCATTCGCAAGCGACAGCTTCTCCACAGCTTAATGAAACACCAGCAGTAACAGACTGGGTGCATACTCTGAGTTTGCTTCATGCACCAGGTAAAAATGATTGGCTGAAATTACCCCAAAGATTTGGATCATAAACATAATCAGTTACCACAGCTCAGCCTATAAGCAAAAATGTATTTATCTATGGTAACAAAATTAGCCATGCTCTGCTTCTCTGCTGTTGCAAATACATCTCCCAGTATGTGTGTGAAAGTGAACATTCATAATTGCATTAAGTATTTGCATGTTTATGAATAAACTATAATTCATTTGACAGTATTCTTCTTTCTTGTCTTATTAGCCCTGTAAGCTCTTCATTCAGTTCTCACACTTTGCATACCAAAAAGACAGAAAAAGAAAAACATCAATGTCCTTATTGAGTTGCACCCAAGTGCAGAAAGGCTGCATAAATAAGAAAGACTAGACTCAAACACTAGGGATTATGCTCCAAAGAGCAGGAATGTCTTAGTATTGGCCATAGTAAAAACCGAAGCTGGAGAAATCTTGGATTCTTTTCCCCTGTTTGTCTCTACTTGAAAGGGAAAAAAAAAAGACATGCATGAGTGATGGTAATGGAAGACCTATTTGTGTCCAATTCACTGGAGAAACAGTTCAAGGACATATCATCCTTGTGAAATAATTTGTCCTGTATTCCTTGAGCCAGATGAAAGTCCCATTATGTACAAAGTAACACGTGCAGATGAATATAGATTTGGGAGATCTATTATTCTCTCAATACACTGCCTCGGTGTAACTCGTCTTCACCTCTGTCATAAAAACAGGCTTCTTTCCGAGTCCTTCATACTGTCATAATGTGTGACTTTTTCAACTAAACTAGAAGAGATTTGAAAGTGCATAGCAGCGACGAGAAGTCATTCACGATTAGGGCTCTTGCTGTGAAACAAAACTGACACGTGCTCCCAAAACATACAGCAATTAGCAAGTATGAAATCAAAAAATCACACCACACCAATTGTTAGCAAGGCACGCAGAAGCAAAAATAAAATGAAAGAGCTATGTCTTTATAGTCCTGGACAGCTTTGCAATTCAGACAGATCTTTATGAGACAACAACAATTTCATTCCCTAAGATGAGGCTCTGTGCCTCATACTGACACATCTGAGCTCCTCAAAATTTTCTTCTTCACACCGCTACAAGATACAAGGTGCTACTATCCCAGACTCTCCCCATTGTTAGCTCCCTAACCTGACAAGAATTTTGTAGAGGAATAGAAGAGTTTGAGATCTAAAGAAAGATTCAAGATCATACCTGTTTCACTTAAAAATCAAAGTTTTCTCTTTTTGCAGTTCTAAGAAAAGAAAACAAACCAACCTAGGTCCAGTATTGCACCTGGTGCAGCGCAGCATAGTGGAGCCTGCTCAGCCTATGAGCCGTTGTGTTACGTGTAAGTTTTAAGGACTAACACAGCAACTCCTTCTTCCATATCAAAGTAAATAATAACAAAAGAAAAAAAAATGTACTTCCTACAACGAGGCCCCATTCTTGGTTGAAATCTCCTGCTACAATTACGTTACAAATAATTGCAAACAACACAAAAGCATGTCTCTGCCACCAAAAATCAGTCTGCATCTACATATGGTAAGACAGAAGTTGGAAAGTAAAGACCATGCTGTTTTATTAAGCTGTCCTAGAAAAGAGAGCAGCTGTCGTTCAGATGCAGGTCAGAAAAAAACAGTTGTCCAATGTGGCATGAATGTAGCTTGAAACCAAATACCTACAATTCTCATCATTACCTGCTATAGCACAGTTTGATAACTGTAGATGTGAGGATGGAAACAAAGCCACCTTTTCCATTCAAATGTGAATCCAGTCTGTTCCCCTTGGGTCCCAGTCTGCCAGGTTAATGGCAAGACCATCCTTGCCCTATTTCACCCCAAGGAAGCTGTGATCTCAACACATGGTCTCAGAAGTGTGCCATTCCTCGCTATGGCCAACCCCAACATTACTCTGACTCAGCCTCACAGCTAGGCAAGGTGCTGGCAGAGGTTTTTGCAGTAGGTGAAAAGCACTCTGAGATTTTCAAAGGTATTTATAGATCCAGTATATAAATTTTGCTTTTGGAAATCCCACTAGCACCAATTTGTACTTTCAGAGGCTTAAAAATCTGGCCTTCATGACTTCCATACCATGGGCCAAAGCATGATTCCTGCAGTACTAGGCTAACTCACTGACATTAGCGTTGATTTATATTCATTAAGAGAACTCAAGGATTTTACCTGAAGCTGAAAAACTTGCATGTTGCTTTATTCAAACTTAAGTTTTGAAAAAATTATTAAGAACATATTTGATATCCATATTTACGTGGTGGGTTTTGTTGATTTCATGTTAGATATTCCAAGAAATTCCAGCATGCTGTTGCAAAAGCAGCTCAGAATGAAGATCTAGGGAGAAGACCTAGAGCACAGATAGAATGATTGTAATTCAAACAAAAATCCTCAAAGGGCAGACGAAGTTACAACTGTGATAACTAATTGATTCTACATACACAAAAAATGACAAGAAGGATTTTGCCCTGGCAAGACAGATATTTTTTTAAGACGAATTTAATTAAATACCTCCCACATCTTTTCTTTTTCTTTTTTTTTTTTTCTTTGAGATTTTAACTGTCAAGCAGCATATCCAAAAGTAAAACAATACCATCCAGGAAGTAATTATCTGCTTTAAGTGTGCTGTTTGACTTCTTTCCTGCTACGGTGATCTCTGGCAGAAGGAGGAAGCAAGGAAGTTGAAGGAGGAGGAAAAAAATCTGATTCAGTAATTTGAGAAGTTAAAGACATTTCTCTGTGTCTCAGCAGAAGAGAAGGAGGGCTTGTTCTGCTGTGGGAGCAGCACAATGTTCATAAAAGCAAGGCCTATTTTAGTGACTGTGTGTCATGTTAGAAACTGGAAAAACATAAGGGGCTTGACACAGCATTATCTGTTGTGAATAATAACCCCCTAGAACCACTGCTAGTCAGAACTGCTATCACACATTGGGTGATCAAATTCGGGGGCTCCATCCACACAGTGCAGTCAGCTCTGGGTATGGGCAGATGTTGAAGCTCTCCTTATCTCGGCTTTTCTTTTCCCCGGTTCAGCTGGCTGCCCTGGGCTGCCACACAAGGAGAGATGCACAGCCCGAGTCATTCAGGGTCTTCCTTTCTCTGCTGGCTCCAGTTCAAGACTACACCTATTCACTACAGAAATTTGTTTATAAGTTTTCAAGGTGGATGTGTTGCTCATTCTTATAGCCCTGTTTATAAATGTTTTATAACCCCTGACTTTGGTTTATCCTAGCTCCTGTTAACCTAGATAACTGAGAGCTGAATTGAACACTTACTATTTAAAATAAGTTTCCTCTGTGTTTTGATGGTGTCAGCGTACTTGTTGAATCCCTTCACTGGCTATCCTGCACAGACTAACCTTTGTGCTTTTCCCCAAATACTTTTGCAACCATTATTTCATGCTAGTCTTTCCATACTGCTACCTGCCTTCTGCTCTGCCAGTAACAGGAGACACAAGTACCTGTTTCTGCTTCTTTCCTCACTGCTCCCTGTACATGACACGGTCTTGCCATAAATAAGCAAGAATGCCTCCTTTTTATAGAGGTTTGTAATAAATCTCAACAGCTTCTGTCAATTTGCTTCGTGTCTATATACAGAAAATACATAAATAGGAAACAAATTTCCTATAAAACTTGGATGTGGTTTGCTCCCATGTTCCTCACCTTTAAAATGAATTTTAAAAACCGGTAGATTAGAAACATAAGTATTTTGTATCTCTGACTGTTTTATCTGTGTGTTGCATTCTGCAGTCTCTCTTTCTTCTGTATCCTTTTTTTTTCTTGCTCCTCACTGATGTGGATTGATGCTGCTCCTTTGGAGACCAAACTGGTTACCTCATCCAGTAGTGACAGCAACGAGCCCAATAGGTTTCCAGTGCTACCAGAAGCTCTCACTGCTCCTTCAGTCTGCATTGCAGCCATTGAGCGCACAGCTATGGGATAATGAATCTATGTTAATTTTCATTTCTTGCTCCCCAAGAGGATAAAGGTTTTTCATCTCCTCTGGTCTGTGAAGAAGGACGTCATCCTTAACACACAAGCCCCTGACCTGAAGTAACACGACAGCCCCACAAATAATTTTGTTTGAAAAGCTCCCAGTTGTGAACTGATTTCTAATGTCAGCCATGGAGGCCTAGAAAATCCTTCTGCTAAGTCTCCACTTTGTGTACAGAAACTGTGCTTTTTGACAAAAGACCAAGAAAAGTCAGCCTGAAATAATCATATATTCCTCTGTGCATGATCACTGCAGTGACTAATTCCAATTTGCTCCCTTAACTCCCTGCTTCTGTCTCCCTCCCTTTCAGAAGGCAGCAGCCCGCCCAGTGCTGAAAACAAATGAGTGGAGGAGAAAATGCAATTTGTACTCATGTTCTCTCCCCCACCACGCTTCCTCCCACTCCAAATTCAGTAGCAAAGGAGTATGTTTTGGTTGACTGTCTAAGCCTAAATTCCCAGCTACTATGTTAATGAATAGTAATGAAAGAATATTTTTGGTTAATTATGTGGCTCTACTGTTGATATTGCAGCTGAGCGGGGAAGATTAGAGAAAATCTGCATGGTTTATGGTACAAATGTAACATGAGAAGTCCCCAAGCCACAGACTTCTTGGATCGTCACTCCCGTTTCCCAAGAAGTTTGGGAGCACTTCAGTCTTGTAACCTTCTTGCCACCCTGACGGAGAGGATCCCTAACCGAAGTTCAGATCCAGACAATTTAAAATGAAGAGCTGATTAAAGCTGATGTCAAGATTGGAAAATGCTCTGTATTTCTGTGATATGATATCTTTCACTGCAGAATTTCAAAGCACTTTTCTAATACATGTTAATAAGACCTCACAAGAATAAATACAATACCATGTGTATATGACTCATGCGGCTTATTGATTTTACATCACCTACGCCGCTGTTTGAACAAGAGTGACAGAGCAGCATTCACGCAAATTCCTCTGTGAGAACTTAGCCAAAATAGCAATACCTGCGTCTTCAGGGGTCAATCTGCCTCAAGGCTGACTCTAGTTAAAGAGATTCAGGCTGAGAGATATGTTCCCTGCTTAGCACAACCCTCCCATCCCATGATTGCCTTGCAAAGCAAAAAAAGCACAGTTCTCTTGCCAAAAATGTAGAGCATTCTTCTAACATGAAAACAAACTCTAAAGCAATGTATAGCAGCTCCTATGCCAAACATACCATACTATGCCAATGGTCTATAGCAGGGTGTAAGGAAGAGAAGGAACTTTGCTGGGGAATGGATATGGATCCAAAAGGTATAGATCCTCCAAGGGACTTGATTTTAATTATAAAGCAGAAGAAAAAGCCATATATAATCTCTTAACCTTACCTATGCCCCTAGCTAAAAGACATTTTTACTTATCTTAATTAATTATTAATACTGAGTTCCTGAAAAGCCCTTAGTAATTTCAAAGTGTTCACTCTACTCCTGTTACCCATTTAAGAGGTTCTACACACAGAGTAATGACGAAGACACGTGAAGGATTCGTTTGCATGGTACTTTACAGGAACTGTGAGCCAGACAGGCACTATTTAACTGAGACAAATAAGATGCTATGGCCATATACGTTGATGAGAGGTCAAGTATATTAGCATGGGGTTAGCACTGGCTAGTATAGCTTCCTGCTAGCTTAGGGGATGGGTAGGTGAGCTAATGCCCGTCTGTAAACTATTATATAAGCTAAATGAATGGTTAAAGGCCCCACAGAGTATAAATAATAGAGCTGAAACCACAGTAACCAGATTTCTTTAGCCCAGTCTCAGTGGAATCAAAAAAGTTGGATCAAGCCACCCATTTCATAGAGATTTCTTTCTTTCCTGCATGCAGAATGATTGATGTGGTGGAATTCAGCCAAAATAAGGCAGGCAAATTTTGCTGCAACATTCACAGAAGTGAGAGCACTGAGACAGGGCGGAAGGAAAGGAGAAATTTGTGGTAACTGTACTGCTCTCGCGAAGCAAAGAAAGGAGGAGGAGGGGAAGATGCTTCCTGTTCTCCAAATGGAAGGAAGGACAGAGAGAGCAGCTTTCTAGGCTTCAGTTGAACACCAGGATTCTCCTAACTGGATATCAGTAACATAAGAATATAAAATTGTAAATAAATTGTTCCCCTTTTAAGTTTTGGTGGCTCAATGTTGTTAATACTAATTAAAGCTTTCTATTCTATGAAATTAGTGGATAATAAAGATCACTGAGAATGCCACTCTTCCTACACTGAAACCCATACTTGTCTCTTGTCTTTGTGAATGGCTTCTCTCTAAACCTGAATCTAAACAACTCCAGACTTCTCAATATTCAATCCAAGAGCAGATTCTGTAGCTAGAATCTACCTCTGTAATCTAAGCCATCCATAATCACTACAAGTTTCATCCTATAAGTTGCTATGATTGCTAAGAATTCAAGTCTGCAAATTTTTATTTAAATGGAAAAATGTCTATTCTCTGCCTTTGACAATTCAAAATCCACACTTAAGTTGAGTGATGCATTTAACCCTTTCCTGTGGTAATTAAAGACTGAATTAAGAACTTTGCCATTTAAGATGTTTCCATCTTAGCCTGGTCTGCTGTACCATTAAGTGCTCTGCATGGATGTGTTTTGCTTCTTTGTCAGTACAAAAAAGTTCTGACATCCCCAAAAATTTCAGCTGAAACAGTGGTGAAAACATCAGAAAATTCAAGTGCATCTGCCTGCATGTTGCAGCAACACAGCACAGCCTTCGCCCTATTAGCCATTGACTTGCTAAGGACGATTAATCCATAAAAAGCTAAGAAAAAATTGATGACAAAGCATGTGCAGTCACCAAGAGACAACCTGAGAGTAACCACTGTGCACTGGGATCAGTCAATCATGGACTGTCTGGGAGACAGCCGCTCCTACAGGCTGAAAGCGTTCCTGAAAGGGTTCATCTCAATTTGTAGTAGTGTATACTTTGGGAAAAGCAGTGTTCTTGTGAAACACCTGGTGGAGTTAAAATTGAAAAGGCCCGTATTCTCAAGAGTTAATAATTTTCCGGGGGAAAGAAATTACCTTAGGACCGTACTGTATTTCAAAGGAGGAAAGAAAAATAGAGTTTTTGGTTAAGGAGATGGGGGAAAGAAGGAGGACAGTCTCACGTGGTGGGAACAGTAACTTACTCCTTTGACCTGCAGAAGGTTGGGTGAAGATGTGCAGTGGTTTGCCAAATGAGTCTAACAGTTTCTGAACTTAAGTCTCCCATTTTCAAGACCAGAAGCTTCAAATTTGGTACTTTCTACTAATGATATCTGCAAGGGAGTTGTATTATTTATACGTCTTTTAAATTAGCTGGTGACCTGAGCTATTTCTATTACAGTCCAAATGCAGTTTGCATATCATTTGTTATATGAATAAGGTTTGAAATGAGCATAACTGTTTACTCAGAAGACATTCATTTAGTGAGTTGGCATTTCTTAATTTTCCAAAATATATGATAATTGCCCATGTAATTCCTTCAGCAAGTTAACTGCACACAGTCCTGCTCCTTGATGGAAATTATTTGTCAACCTCACATAATTATTATGCATTAGTCTCAGTTAATATTCATTCATTCATGCTATTGCGTACATAAGACTATATTGAAACTGGGCTCAATTCATAGTAAGGTGAGCACCTTTTTAAAAAAATACAACAATGAGGTTTTTACAACAAAACTAAAAACATGACTTCTGATTCAATGAATGAAGTGCTATCATGGCACTTGATGGGGTGCTCGGTACACAACAGGGAGGAAAACCCTTGGAGCGGGGAGCCCTGAGACCGCAGCTCCCTACAAAGAGGGGCACACACCTTTCCCCCGGTGCTAGGCACCACCAAGCCTTGTCTCCCACCTCTGGACCACTCAAAGTTGAAACAGTCCCTTTCTGTCATGGAAGGGAGGGTTGCTGCAGGATATGGTGCCAGCCACAGGCAAGCTGGGAGCAGATGGCAGCCTGGGGAGCCCCGTGGTGCTTGGGCAATGCCTGCTGCAATGCCGTCCACCTTGGTCTGCTCCCCTCTCTCTGTGTGGGCAGGCTCACCCCAGCCAACTTTCAAGTGCCTGTCTTAGGACAGCACTAACTCCCACGGTGTCTCCACAGCTTCACAGAGGGTTTTAGCATGCCCGAGGCTGCTAGCAGCACCTGGGCCACTTGCTTATAGGTGACTGAAGCGTAGAGTAGTCTAATATTTCAAAAAGACTGAGAATCTTACCTGCCTGTAGGTGAATTCACAGCGATGTGTTTCACCTATATTCATTTCACCGTGAATGGTGCTCTGAGACATCATGGTAATAAAAATAAGATATTTGAGCCCTGTGGTTCCCTAATGTCTTGCGCGTTAAAGATGCAATGGTCTCCCTACAGTTCTGCAATGACCCACAGCCCATCAGTAATTATTAAGACATATCGCGAGGTCTCATAAGATCACAAAAAGTCTGAGTCTTTTGCTGTTCCTTGTACCTATTTCTTCATTTTCCATTTCATTCAGGCATTTGTACCACCCAAAAAGAGTGAGAAAAAAGTGTATGCTGATACATCAGAATGAATACAGCTACGTCCCTTTTGCACACACGTGATAATCACAGGGTGAAAGGTAATGGTAAACCAGAGAGATTCCCTTTGCAGGAGGAATGGGAAGATGCATTTCTGCAACTGGAAGTGTATTTTGCATTTTGCACCAAACTGATCAAATTTATTCTACTTTCCCTGGAAACAGAGTTTCATTTCTAATGGAGTTTCCTGCAATTGTATCCGTAGAATTTTATTGTGCAAAGGGATTCAGTTCTGACAGGAAGTATTTTCTACCCCTGCCACATCTGAGGCTGAGGTACAGATCTTGAGGGAAATCCTTGAAAGGTGGAATCAACATTGCCTTCAGATCATGTATAAGATATTACGTCAGGCACGTTGTTTACTGTCATGTCCAATTTATCCTATGTGACACAGCGCAAAACAACACGTACCACAAAAGAAAAAGCATGAAACAGAGTACGTGATATAACCTAGCAAATCTGTCAAGAACATCATTATATATGTATGTGCGTGTGCACATCCCAAAAAAACCCACAAAGACCATACAGATGACTAGTTCAAAATAAATGCAAATCCCCAAGCCCCCAAAAATCTGACAGAACAAGGTCTTACCACCTAAAAATGTAAGTTCTGTGACTAAAAAGGGTAAACTGACAATCTAGGTCAGGTTTTGCCACCCCTTGGTGACCCCTCTCAGCCTTTTTGAACCTTTTTGTTCCTGATCCTTACACATCCTCATGTTACAACTTCAAAAAAAATGCAGTGTGACTCTAGATCCCACACCTTTTGGTTAACTAAATAAAGGGCTTTGCCAGCCAAGGCTTTATAATACTATATTTTTTATTAGACATTTATAGAGGAAAATACTCTGCAGTGGAGTCTGTATTCAGAAGGGAACATAAATCCCCAGAATACAGACCAAACCCAGTCAAACCCCTTATGACCATGAGGGCATCCAAAAAAGATACAGAATATGAAGTAACTTGAACGAAAGTATATTATACAGATTAAAGGCACTAACTGCAATGCACCTGATTGCAGAGCCTAGAGCATTTTATACTCTGTGCAGGGAGTAAATAGGAAGATTTAAATGAAGTGACTGTATTGAGGCTAGCATAAATCACTGCTTCTAGGGACTGCTGCATTCTTGTTGTGCTCCTCAGATGATTAAAAGGAGCACCTCCCTACCAATTTCACCTCTTCTTGTAGACATCATATTTCTGTAACCGTCATGGAGAGCAGATACAAGTCCAGTATTTCTCTTTTTACTGGATAAGAAAAGCATTTCAATTAAATGTGTTTGATAAGAAAGCTCAGCACTTAGCACCAAAGTGAATCAGTCAAAGGTCAGCAGTGCCCCCATGGGTCAGTTAGAGACCAGCATCAACTGAGACCTCAAAACCCAGCTCCTTTCTCACAGGAAGTCAGTAAGTTACAAAAGAAGTTTTCAAAGATGAAAAGTTAATACAGAGAAACTGTTACATCCTCAAAAACCGAACAACAGCCTGCCTGTCCCCTCAGTATTTTACCAGCCCTCCAGCAGGAGGAAGGAGGAATGTGGGTTTCCATTTTATATGCTTTACATTTCATATAGGTGGGAAACATCTCATCCATTCCACCTCCCTATCAAGATGCTGAGTCAGTCAACAGACAGCAAAAAGAAGTTGGCAGCATCAGTACAGTATTAAAGTGTTTTGTGCTCCAAAAGTAGGAAACTTTAGAATAAACTTTCTCTAGATGATCATAGAACTCCCTACTTCAAACCCAGGTCCCTGTGGCAGCATTTTGGTGGGCATGTCTGACCACATACAAAAATCAGACAGAATTTTCTATTGAGTTTTGGTACATGCAGCTCTGTGTGTCTCAGAGTGGACCTCAATGCACCTGTAAGGGTCAAGGGTGATACTTAAAGTTGTCAGAGATATGCTAGTAGCTCTCCTGCTGTTTTCCTACTACACATACTAAAGGCAGGACTTCAGTGTTTGAGCTGACTTCAGAAGGGCTTATGTTCCTTAGACTCTGGTGAGGGGAAAACTACGTGAATCTTAACATTTTTAATCTTCTTAGATGCACAGCTCAAGATGATTCAGGAATGCAAATTTTAATATTAAAAAAAAAACAACTATTTTTTTATGTCAAGATCACAAAAAAAAAGCCTAGATCCAATCTCACTCCTAGTTCAGGAAAGGAAATGCATCAGTCTTATTTAAATGTGCCATATATATGTATGACAATCACTTAAAGATTCTGTCTATTCAAACACATTTCTGCACATCTAAGTAGGCTGAGGATCAAATGCCAGGTTCAAATATATGCCATTTTGAACATAAAGTAGTGAATAATGAATCTGAGATACTTTTTCTGCTATTATAGGTCTTCATCCAAATTTCCTGTTGCATTTCTGGTACTTCCCCTTCCTGTCCTGGATGGATATCAGGCATGGAAAACATCTCCAAAAAATTCAGTGGCTGGAAAAAGTTCAGGTTTAATACTCACCCAAATTTTATTTGCAGCATTAAAGAGGAAATTTCTTATTTTTTTGAAACTGCTTAGCTCAGCCCCAGTTGTGACTGGGACTTTGGACAGGAGATAATGACAAGACAGCACTATAATATCAGCTGTCACATAATAATAATTCTCTATGCTCTCTAAGCAAGTTCAAGAAAACACCTACTGTGGTTCTGTACACTAATTCAACATCCTTTTTCATTATGGAATTTCTTTAAAGTGGTCTAATTATCCTTTACAGGAAATACATTACTTTCAATTTTTTTCTTCATGGCCCAGGAGATGGTTCCCTGAAGAGAAAGATCTGAAATCTGCAGCCTTTTGTATCATCTCTAATTATATGAAATAGAGATCTGTCACCTGAGTAGGAGATATCTGAAAGAACAAGCATATGGAAAAATTGTGGTATTTTTGCAGTTTGAATTAAAGAAATAAAATATCTGGAAGGAAATTTACTAGGTGAGGTGTTAGATTAGACTCATGAAGTGTCTGTTTGATGCCTACTGAAAAGGAAACACCACTTTCTTGTCAGCAACATCTTACACATTTCAGCCAGTACAACCAAAAAATAATTAGCTTTCCATGGTCACTCAACAAGAACAGAAAACAAAGAAATACAGCTTCAGAAGATAGTTGCTGAATACTGTCATTCAACATTTTCTGTCTTTTAACACAAATGAAAACCAGTTTTTCACACCCTGGGGGAAAAATTTTTGCTTTTGAAGGTAAAACAAGTAATTTATTATTTAAAAAAAAACTTTAAAAATACAGAAGTTGTAGGCTTCTAAGGCTTTTTAACTAAAGGTGGTTGACAAAAACTGAAAAGCTATTGATTGTTGAACTTACTTTCTGTTTAAAAAATTCATAGTAAATTTAAAAATAAACACAAAAATAGGTTGAGAATTCCAGTGAAAAGTAGGTGGTACATCTCAACTCCAGGAGACACCAAGAATACAAAAAATTGTTTCTTCAATATTTTGTTTTTGCAGCCATGTGCATATTATTCCTTTGAAAAGCTATAGCAAGTGCCAAACCACAGATTTTATGCAAAAGCTCTACAGCAGAATGAATAATTGCATTGTCCGAATTATTTAATGCCATCTGCTCTTTTTGCATCACTCCAACTGGGCAAAGAGCAAGGAAAGTTGCAGAATTTTCCTAGCTAGTGCAGAGCCAACACGGGCAGCTTCCTCTGCCCTTCCTACAGCTGCCAGCATGCCCTGGTGGAGCCAGGGCAAGGGGCATGGCAACGCTGTGCCCCGGGCTGTTGTCTTTGAATGCTATGGGTGGAAAACATAGGTTGGGGCTATCCTAACCCCCCCAGTTAAGGACAGCTGTGCTGCACAGACTCAGGGAACTCGTTGTAGCGCACTTTGTCACACACTGTCTTCCCATTAACCAGTATCTGAAATGCTTGCTTGAAAATTTGGCCCTGTAGTTTTGGCAAACCCTGAGGCCCAAGACAATGGGTATTGGACAGGGTCTGGAGTGAATGCTCCTTGGAGAACAGACAGACTAACTCATACCTTGCTTTTCTGATCAAGTTCTTTTTCCTGTGCTAGAAGAAAATGAGCCTTTCCATAATTCCTTATCTTTCCTATTATCTCATCCTGCTGCTGAGCCCACAATAGCAGGTGACAGATTGTAGAGGGCTTTTAGAGATATTGTAGATGCTTATCTGCTGTAAATCACAGCTTCATTACCTCCAGCGGAATATGCTGAGCTATATCAGCTGAGGGTCTGACTCTGCGTGCTACACTTTAGAGCTGCAGTGTTGTCACCGTCTTCTGCAGAGAAGCTACAGATTTTCGATTTGTAATTTAAATTAATGAAGAATGAATGTTATTATTTCTGCCACAGAAATGGAGCTCCCCACACAGCAAGAAAAGATAATGATACCAAGCTTTCTTTTCAGCTGTGACTCTTCAAAGGTTTTACAAAGGAAGAAAGTAGCATTATCCTGTTCCACAAATTAATGCACAAAAAGGTACATGTAACCAGCAGAGCCACTGGCAGATCCAGGGACAGGCTCTCATAAAAGGGAAAGAAAAAAAAAAATATATCCACCAGGATTTAGCACAGATTAGAAACCTACACAAAAACAATTCAGAAAACTCAAGAACTGTAGGCTTTATATCCAAATAAAGCAAAGTGATTGGAATTATCTGATGGCAAAAAGAGGGAAGAGTTTACACGTTTCTAAACATTTTCCAGTGGAGCAGGGGTGCTTTTACTGTGAGCTAATATCTTCCCTGCATTTGTCAATCTGAATTCAACTGAAACTGAATAAACTAACCTTGCTTTTGACAAGGCAGCCCAGGACAAAAAAAAAATACATATGAAATTAGTTCTATTACCGTATTTCAGAAAATGAGTAAAGTGTAGCAGTCAAGGGCCAGCAGCACAGTGCCAGCATGCACATTTTTTCCAAGGCTGGATAAAGACCCATAAAAAGGCCCCTAATGTAATTGCTGCAAAGAGTTACAACAGCCAGGGACACTTCCAGCTTGGCCTAACTTCAGGGGAGACTCATCTCAGCTCTGAGCTTGACCCACCATTTCAAACCCAACGTGCATTGCCAGCTCCTCACTCCGGTCCATGGGGAGAGATGCAGAACACCAGCAAGGCCCTGGGCTGCAGAGGTCCCATGTGGCTGCACCTCCCCTGAGTCTGCTGTGCTCAGGGCCCTTAGCTCCTCTGAACATCCCATCCCGAGACAAGCCACAGACCATTCAGAATTTCCCAGATGTCTCCAAAAAAAGCCCTCAAGTAATCTTTTCTTTAATGGTCACATGAGGTCTCGGTGTACTATGTATAGATAAAAGTTAGGTTTTTGAATTTTAGGACTATGTATACCTTTTTCTAACCTGAAAGGAAGTAATTTGTATTAAAATCTTCTGGCTGTAGCTGTCAATGAAATGTAATTAGCATTATTAAAGTGTGACAGGTAGTCCCTGCAGATTTAGCCCTTTCCAGTGATGAATAACAACATCTATATTTATGGCCGCAAAAGAATTCTAGATAAAACTTTCACCACTTAACTGTCCAGTTATTAAGACAATCTATATGACCAAGATGAGAAAGTTTATCATACTTAAAAAAAACAAACCAAAACCAAACCCAACCAAAAACCAAAAGGTATGTTGGTATAATGCTTGAAATGGCAATATGAAAGTCTATATTTGGTTTGTTAATAAAGATTTTTGTGACACTGCTTATCAGTTTCTCTCATAATCACTAGAGTGCAATGATTTACTAAAGCCTTTAAAATAATACCATAACCCTTATTTTGTGGGCTACATTACTGCACAAGTTCATAGAGGGAGATCATTTAGGAAATTCCTAGCAGAGTCAGGAAGAGACTCTAGATGTGCTAATTTCTTATCCTATGCTTAAACTTAGCAGCTTGTCTAAACTTTTATAAACAAATCCTAGTTCAATCAATTCTCCAGCTCAATCTTCTAAAAGCTGCAATAGTCTTTAAATTAAATGCATCCAGAAATAAGGTGTTTTCAAATAGTTGTCCTCATATATTCACAGCAATGAGGCTGGTGCTAAAACACCTAAAAGCAAACCAACCAACACTGGCTGAATTACAGCTTCACCCCATGTCTCCTGGGCCTTTGCACCTCACCTGACACAGTTTTGAGTAAAACCTCATTTCTCTCCTCCTCAATTTCAGTTTTTTACTTCTGTTTTATGCTTTAGCCAAGCCTCCAAAATACAGCATTGAAGCCATCCACATCCCCGTTACCTGACTATATATACCCGTCAGTTCATGGGCTTGGAATCTGAGCATTGCTTTGGCCGGATAAAATACACATCTATTGAAGCCTCAAACAGAAATTGTTTTTAAAAACGTGAGGACTCCAAATGTCAGTGTATTTAGCCATCTCTAATTGTAGCTCACCCTCCAGCGCACTGCACAAAAATTTGCTAATTATCTTTCAGAGGTGAGCTTGGCTACTCCAGCTTTGATGCCCTGCTTTGCAATTAAATGTATTCCAGCAGCCACATGGGGAAGAAGGAAAAAATATGGCTTCCAGTTCTGCAATGACCTACTTATGGCATTAAAGCACTGAGCGGGAAGGGGAGGGCTGGGGAGGAGAGGAGAGGTCTAACTACAGCTTAATGCAAACTGACGCTTATCTGTGCTTCAGACTACACAGAATCAATATCAGATATGACTTCACATCCGACAGAAAATATTGGTAAGACAAGGAAAGTTAATGACGGGAAGAAATTAATACAAGACCTTGGTCCTCAAAACCTGCAGTAGTTTTAATATCCCAATCCTTTCCTGCCTACTTTGCCATGCCCCATACCACAGTAGTCCTAAAGTTTGTGTTAAATTCACGATATTATTCAAGCTACAGGAACCACTGTATTGAGCACTGTATAATCACAGGCTCCCTGTCCCAGACACATACCATTTAACTAGACAAGTACAGAGATGCTCGTTCCTCCCTCTCAATGAATAAAGCAAGGCAAAGGAAGAGAATCTGATTTATTTAGCATCACTAAGCTAACTCAATGCCTGAGCCACAGATTGACTCTAGATCTTCACGTCCATTTTTTAAGTCCCCCAGACAACTTTTTTTTCCCCCTCTCAGAATGTCTTTAAGCTTTAAGACAATTAACCAGAATTGTTAGAGAAAGGTGTTAATCATGGGAAGATTTTTTGCATTCTGTCAGGATCCCAGAAGACACTGGATTTTTAAGCACAGGATGTATTTTGGGGGTATGGATCTGTTTTCAATATTCCAATATCCTGGTTTATGGCACAGACAATCTAATTCCTGGACTTCACACTAACCACAGTGCTTATTGGTGATATAGTCAAATAGAAGCCATGTTTAACAGTGCTAGAGCTGGACTCTTCCAAAATGCCATATACTTGCAGCATGTGAAATGCCTATCATTTAAATATCACAGCAAATGTTTTGAAAGCTTAATTGCAAGAGTTGAGCCAAACACATCAAAGCACTTAAAAATCTGTTCATTCATTTGTAGCTTTTTTGTATAACAGAATACAAAGAGAAGGAAACCCCTTTAACTTATGCTGGAGTAAATTCAGAGTAACAGTTTGAGGACAAACGTCCACAATTTTTAATTTTTTTTTTTACTAGTATCAGATGAAATATTAACATTCAGTCTTACATTACAAATATATGGGAAATATCATGAAATATAAATGTACAATGGCTACCTTGAAATACACCAGCTAGGAAAGCAAGAAAAGTGAAGGAAATATGGGTTTTCATCCTTTCAGCCCTCACTCAGATGAGGAGCAGCATCCAGCAGCACCATTTGCCCCAGCCAGCGAAGTTTCAGCCTGAATTGTTAGTTTCCTTCAGTATTCTCTAGGTCATTAGCCGCGTTGCTTGAAGGAGTCATTCACATCTGTGGCATTTACTAATCCCCTTCTATAGCCATCACAGAAATTGGCTGTTCTCCCTTTCTGCAACTATTTCTGAGTCACACCACCTAAGGCTGTGAGCTTGTCATATCTGATAACTGAGGCAGGGTCAGACACGGTCAGTACTTTAACAAGAGACAGCCAGAAAGAGATGAGATGCTATGGAGACGATGTCAGTTAATCAATGGACAGCAAATTACACTTTGCATGATTCTACATGGAGCATCATTCCTTCAGTACAGTCAGCTGTGATATAATTGCCATGGAGCTGGAAATGAAGAGAAATACTGTTCCTACTTGAAATGACAGACAGAATATAATAATTTAATGAACAGCTCTAAGTTAGTCAAAATTGCTATGATCTATTGCAACGGATAAATTCCTGAATTAATATCTTGCAAGAGAGTCGGCAAAAAAAAAAAAATCTCCATTCAAATCACTGCTAAAGTCCCATTGCTCAGTCAGAGGTTTCGTTCAGCATCATATCCACTAAGGTTTCAACTTAGCATCGTGTCCACGCATCACTGCATTGTCACAGAGATGGAAGAGTTCTAATCTCAAATTTACTCAGCCTGCAGCATGGCATCAGATAAACAGGGACTTGCTACAGACGGCCAATTGCACCTATTTATCAATCTTTGTGCCACCAAAATCCAGGCGTTAAAATGAGCAAGCAATTGAGAACATGAGGCAAAAGGTGTTGTATTTGCTGGTTTCCTGAAGCATGTCTCCCTTCTAGTAGCCCTCTGTAAATGTTAATACCACTGCTTTTCTATAGTTAGAGTTTGGAGAGGAGGAAGTATGCCCTGCAGACGAGGAATAGAATTTCCTTGTTGTTTCCTCGCTGTGCGCCCAAGATCCTGTCACAGACTGTCTTCAAACACATTGGTGTCTCAGTCTATCCATCAGTACTGTAAATTATGTACTTTGCCTTGCAGTGACATTAAGCCTCAACAGTTGTAAAAACTTTGCAATGCTTGGATGAAAAACATCATCTAAAGTACACTGTATAATTAATGTGACTGCACAGGCTTTTCCTTCTTTTTAAGCAGCTTCTTCAAAAGCTTTCTGAGCATCCTTTTTTCTTTTCATATCAAGATGACTGATTGCATATTTAAAAGTATTAATTGGTTCTATGATAAGGTTTTTTAAAAACCCTTAAAGCTTCAAGGTATCAGGAAGAAACACTGTAATTGCTCAAATAACTTAAAATGCTCATACATTTTCACCAATCCTTAGTAGATTCACACAATAAAGACACCATTATAGGTGAGCTGTATGGTATTTATTTAGAAAAGGCTGCTTGTAAGTAATGGACTAATAATAAATAACTTGTAGAACATTGTGCACGAGAACTATAAAGAGCATTCAGAACAACTGATCTCATTCCTTGGTTTAATTATTCAGTTCTTTATAGGCTTGAGCTACATGTCTCGTATATTTGCTTCAGATCTCAAGAGGGTATTGACCAGGTTTTCTGAAGTCTTCTGCATTATTTATCTCTTCCTACCAAAAGGGGTCTGATAGGCATACTGTTTCAATAATTAAATGTCAACAATTCATGCTGTTGGCCAAAACCCAGAGGACCTTAATAAATAAGTAATAACATCTTGCATTTTTATAGCTTCTTTCATTCAAGGGTCTCAAAGTGCTCTGCGAATATTCATTAAGACCCCTCCAATAGCCTTGTAAGGTAATTCAGAATTATTCTGCTCTCATTTTTTTTTTCACAGCCAGGAAAACCAGCACAGGGAGACGGATCAGCTAGTCCAAGGTCATGGCTGAAGCCAGCAGCCAAGGCGGGGGTAAGGCCCATAATGACAGCCCCTTCTGCCAGCTCCCCTCACCAGGCTCTGCACTGATGGCAGCAGCAACCAAATGTGACTCCGGGAACCTCACTGAAGTCATAGCCATATAAAAGTAATGAAAATGGAGCAGGGTGAGGGGAAATCAGCATCTACCCTAGTCTTGATTTTTGTTTTAAACATGTTTTATTACCCCATTGCCAAACAAGATGAGGGAAAACAATGCTGCATCGTCCACCCATCTGACCAAGCTCTGCCATTTCTCTGTTACTAATTGTGGTGCTGCAGTCAGCAGGGATTTCAGTCAGAGTAAGGAAATATTTGATACCTTGTTTCCAATCTAATCCATCAACATGTTCATTAGAAGTTATATATCTGTGTTTTAATCATCTCTCTCCAGTCATTTTTGTTAGCATCGTTCTCCATGACCCCTTTTTCACTCCATGCTGAGGAAAACAAGAATGATAATGATGTTACACTTCTGTAGAGGCTTTCATCCCCCTGACATGTTGAGAGCAATGATGAGCACAGAAATAACGTAAGAAGCTTTTCAGGCATCCTTTTCTGGAATTAGAACAGAGTTTCTGAGGAGAGAAAGGCTGAGTCTGAAAGCTGAATGCACACCACTCTGCTCGCTCAGGTAGTTTTCAGCCATTAATTCTACACACAGTCCTCCAAAGAGATCAGAAAATCCACACAGAGATGATCCCAACAAGCAAAACAAACCTCCCATTAAGATTCTCGCAATAAATACCAAGTTCAAAAAAGCTCCGGTACTGTGCTCCATTGCAGTTCATCTCTGGTTTGAATGCAGTGCCTAGATAAATGCAATGCCAGAACACTGTATTAATTTTTAGAGAAAGAAAGCAACATCCAAAAGTGCTTTCACTCAGAAATAGCACTTTAGGATCCCCAAATCTACATTGATTTCAGAGGAATGTCCATTTTTTCCAGCACTTACCCAAACTGTCACTGTATACATATATACACACATACCTGTATATAGTAATGTACATACTGTGTATACACACACACACACACAAAGTACAGCCTCAGACTGGCAAGGTGGTTTAGACTGACTAAAGTTGAGCACAAATTATGCCTTAACTTTTCACTAATTAGTACCATTTATCAGACGCTTGAATGTATGTACCTGATCCTGATGTGCCTTCCTGAAATTCTGCACCTGAACTTATGGCTGATATTACAGCCAGGAATATTTGCTAATTTTCAAGAACTAATACAGAATAGTTACCATCACTGTAGATTTCACATCCATTTATCAAGATACAAACCATCAATGCCTTGTTTTTTTTTGTGATTTTCAAATAAATGGACCAATTTGCTCTGTTGATGATGAAGGTTAGGGGCTCTGATGACAAAGAGATGACATGAAGCAGCATTCTCAGATATTATCATGGGTCAAAATACACACACCGTCCTATCTGAACTTGAGCAACGTTCATTGCCAGTAAGAAAAAGATAAAAGATAAGGATATACTTAAGACTATAAGTATTTAAGGTTATATCATCAGATCAATAAAAATAAAACCCATCTTAGACATTGTGAGAATCAGTAAAAAATTAATGAAAAATAGTACGTATGATGCTTTAATAATAGTAATTGTCCCCTTTCTTCTTCAGGTTCTTTTCTCCATGCCTGTGCTATTCTTTTGCTTCTTGAATCTCCCTTTCATCAAGCTTCATATCTGCTTTCAGTTCCCTTTACCTTGCAGAGCTATAAATTTGGAGCAATTTAGGGCAAGTGTATGTTCTTTTAATTACCATATTTCTATATCGACTGCATAGTTTCCAAGTCGTCCCCACATTTTTCTCATTAAGTCATCCAACCCAGAAATTAGCCTTGGTAGTTTTGGCTTCAGCTATGTGAGATAATGGGTTGTGAAATACAATTATGAAAAGACAGGTGACTATAACAAGTCACTTGTTTGGCAGCTATGGTGGTAATGTATGGCTGTCTAAAGACCTTTTTATCATTTGTGCAACAACCGGTTGATTTATAAACTCATCAGACCTATTTCACCCAGATACATACGTATGATTTGCGAGTGCCCTCTGACTGAATTTAGATTCAGCATGTGATACCGTGCCAGAATAATGCCTGTTCCGCTAACCAACTACAATTGTTTCTGTTTTCTATATAGTTTGAATAAACGGTCCCGTCATAGCCCTTACAACTTAGTATAAGACTAGCTCAAAGTGCAAAATGTTGTTGATGTACGTTGAAGTGACCATGAAAACAAGAGGCAACATATTTTGACATTCATATCTTTATCTCAATTTGGATTCATAAAGGACTTATCCACTTATTCTCTAAAAGCCCAAGCGCATTTGGTCAAGGTCTCACATCTTACTCTTTATATAAGATACTATTTCACTGAACGTCTTCTCCTTATAACACTACTCCACAGCGTCCTTAAAAATATAGAGTACAACTGAGTTCCATCATGATCAAGGCTGATAGGTCCATGTGCTTTATTGGGCACTTACCTGAGACAGTTTCACATCACTTTATGTTTTCATGGAAACCTGTAAGTGAGAGTGTGTGCGCATGCGTATGTATGTGCTTGTGTACGTGTGTCTAACAAACATGTAAATGATTCATTTAGATAGACTTAAGTCTGTCTCAGAAGATCAGAACATTGTCTCACAACAGCAAACTCCTTAATGCTGCATGCTTCAATACTACTACTGAAACAAATTTTGATTCACTTTTTATATTCCTCTGGATAGCCTCTGCTTTCTTTGTCATCTCCTCAAGATCCAGCAAGCAGTACAAGACAAATATAGTTAATTTTCAAAGCAGGCACTATTGATCCCATATCACTGCTCTGTTAAAATGACATTTTGCACTACACAGAATGACTGATGCAGAAGTTATTTAATCTGACGGATGCTACAGTAAAAAGGGAATAGTTGCTCACTGCATCATTATTCAATAGAAAGCACTTTAGCTGGCTTTGGAAAGGCCATTCTCATATAAAGGGTACTCCTGAACTAACACTTTATTACACATTCAGAATACATCATCCATCTTTAGCATCCCCTCCCTCCCAGTAAAACTATCTTAAATCCAGTCAAAGCAATAGTGACTGAAATACTGCTAAATTCTATTCTTTGAATCAGGTTAAGCTACTAAGCTGGCTCCAATAATATCTGTATTCTACAATCTGTTTTCTCGGTTCCCCTCTCGGTTTCTTTACTATAGACCTTTAAAAAAAACCCCAAAAACGAAAAAAAAACACAAACCCTGTATATGAAGTGAGCAAGATTCTCAAATTTGACTCAAGATTTTTGCCTTTTGTGTGCAAAAACCTGTGTCTACACAAGCCAGAAGTTTGTGGTTTGAGTCTACAGGTATTGCCTGATCCACCCAGGGAGATTCCACGCAGACTGAGTATGCAAAACTGATCAGCTATTAAGCTGAGAAGACTTTTATTCCATCTTTTAGAAAATTCAGATCTCTTGTCCTGTTCATTCACCCCAATGCATAATCTGGAAACTCTCGTAGAGCAGCTAAACAAAAATCCTAAATTAGGATAAAAGACTGATCAAACTTCAAGCCGTACACCACACAAATCATTTCAGTGATGACAACCGCATTATTTGCGTGAATGAGGACTACTTACATAGGGCTTTTACTTCCTGCACGTACTCCAAGGAGCATCTACCCAAGACAGGACAAAGCAGAGCACTTGGGGAATACAGGAGTGCAGCCAGGGCAGAGCAGTGCTTTGCATAGCCTCATTAGTGCTGCTGAGAAATAGTTCATTCCTATCTATTTCAGGTATATCTCCCAGGTACTGCATACAGGCATGCCTTCAACCACAGCTAAAGCCCACTGAAATAAAGAGCTAATTGCTAATCCCAATTATTTTTTTAATTGAAAGAGTTTGAGTCACTCAGGGTATGTCCACTGAGGTTTTTTGCAGACAGATGGGAAACTGGTTTGCCCAGGCTTTGGGCTGCCTGTGTGCAGTCTAGCTTCATCCAAGAGCCACAGAGATACAATTAACATGACCCTGTGCTTAAGCTAATCAAGCTCTGCCAAGAACTTTCCTCATGCAACATGTTATCAGCCTGCATAAAGACTGATGGTTTCACTTCTGCTATTTTCTTCTGCTCTAGAAAGGTGTAAAAATGAGGAGAGAAACTGGATTCTAGCAGCACGTGAACTTTTCAGTACCTAAGTTGATCTTCATCTTCCCTCAGACAAGAGCATACGGCAGACCAGGTAAACAAGCACACGCAGAGAGCAAGGGGCAAAGAAAGCACAAGTGGCAACCACACTGCATGGATGACAGTTCTATGCACAGGGGCAAACAGGTGGTGCTTTTCATCCCACTCTGGCTAGCAGACGCTACAGCTCTGGCACGCTGCTGGAAAGCCTCTGCCTCCTGCCATTGGTAGAAAAGACACTTTCCATTTTTTCCCTGCCAGGCAAGAAATAGACTGAGTTTGTAAACAAGATTTGCACCATAAAGTCAGGGAAAACTCTCATGTCTGGCCGAGAATGGAAAACAAGCTGTCACTAACAGGATATATCCGTTTATTTAGGTCATTTATAGGAGACCTTCTCACCTGCTGACTGCTTTATAAGGAGAGATGGGTCATCAGTCCTAGGCCACCGATCCCAGACAGCCCTACTGATGGAGCCAAATTTGATGAGATAAGTAGCATGGGGAGTTCTATTTGTACCTGGGTGCAGACAAGGAGCACTATTAAGCATAAAAAGCAGAGGTTTAAAGTCAGCAGTGTGGCTTTACTGGGTTTTTTGGTAGCAAGTCAAACAGACCAGATGAAACTTCCAAGGGACCTGATCAGTAGCAGCAAAATATTTCTAATGCAAACAACTGTGTATTAATAGCCACTCTATGGTGAGGATCCCATGTGATAAATACACCCACAGGACTCCAAGGCTCGTGCTGGTAATCTTAAAAGTTCCCAGAGGTCTTATTATTTTGCAGCGATGTTGCAAGCCTTGTCAAGACTCATTGCTTAATCAATCTCTGTAGAACCATCAGGCTAACCAGCCTTTCACTGACAGGATAACCAGCACCAGCCAGTGAGCTTTACTTGTGCACTACTGTCATACGTTAACGGAGCCAATAAAGCATAACTGGCCATTATCAGTTCAACATCACCAGTCACTCAAATTGACAAGGTTTGCTAAGATGGAAGGAAACGAAACAGGGATATATCTCCTGATGTAAATCCTTGATTTAGTCATTTCTCTCCTACGGCACACGTACATTAGCTATGTATTTCTTTGCTTAGTAGCATGCCTTGATTCATAACAGCCTATTTTACTAGCTGATCACATTCTCAGATTTATTTTTGTAAGGCAAGAAGGCAGCATTCTGGTTGTCTATTCTGACTCTTCACCTAACCCAGGCTAGCGAACACCAGTTTATCTTAATTTAAGCCTAAAACATCTGCTTGAGCTATAACACACTTTCACACAGATTCCCAATCTTGGCATCACCTGTATCAATTTTAATTTGCCTTATAATATATTAAAGAAACACATGTATAAAAGAGGTAGATATTACTGAATTAAAGACTTACAACTAAGGAATAATCCACTACTTCTCAAAGTTACTACAGAGATTAATTACCCATAATGTAATTTTTTTTTTCATATTAAACTTCGCATCAAATCCTCTGATCTAACAGAATAAAAAATATGGAGATCAAAATGCTACATAGTATCAGAAGTCTCTCTCCCATGTTGGTGCTTCTAGACCATAATCAAATTGACTCCTTCCCTTCCCATGGATAAACTAACTAGACCAAGCTTCTTTAATCTCCCACTGTAAAGCACGTTCCTCAAGCCTCACATCACACTCACACCTTTTTTCTTAAGCCTTTTCCAAATCCGTGGCAGCTTTTTTGAAGAGATATAAAAAACAAAGCTTAGAAACAGCCTGCAGAGTCATAAGATCGGGTAGTCGGATGTCATTGTAGGATCCAGCAGAAGCTGGGTTTTGTTATCCCAGAGCTAAAATTATTGGTGAAATTGCATTTGTTTGTAACAAAGGAACCCTGTAACCTTTAACAGAGATGTCTGATAGAAATGAACCTAAACTACCCAGAGAAATCAGAAAGAGATCTAGGAAAGAGATCTAGGAAGAACTAGAGATGTTGAGAAACAAAAGTTTGTTTTGTGCAATAATCTCTTTTTTTGCCACATTTGCTGAAGGGTGAAAACACATCTCCAGAGGAATTCAGAATTAGCAAGGACCAGTTTGTTTAAACCACATACCAGCTCTTTGTGAGGAGTGGAAATCGCCTCTTTCTATACTGCCTTTGGTGAGGAATCCTCATTCTTTTGTACAACTCTTAAACATGTCAAACGCTTAAACATAGTTTCTTTCCTTGCTCACAGGAAAGATTCAAGGTTGCTTGGCTGGAAGTATATCTATAATAAGAACCAGGAAACCTAATTTGATCTCCTTCTGTTCTCCCCTAGACAGGCCACATAAAACAAGTCATGGGAAAGCTCCTGAAATAAACTTCATTGGGGAAATCCAGCAACAATTTAAGGGAAAGGGAAAGGAAGTTTTGCACTCAGGCGTGAGTAGCAACAGGGTCATCATAAAACACAGTGGCCAGTGTGCAACACAAGCCTGGAGCAGCCCAGGGTGTCTTGCCACCCCTTCCCAAGGTCCAGGTCTGCAAAGTTGCACCATGCACTGCTACTTCAGTGCTCTCAATGCAAGGAAGGAGCTAGCATGCTGAAACACATGCAATCAAGCAAACACCTCATTCTTAGCTTTTCCCCAGGCTCCATACATTTAATGTGACATCAGACCCTGGTGACCCTCATGTCCTGGACTTAAGATAAGATTTAAAGCATCATGGGCTCCGAGTGGTAGTAACTAAGGCTTCGGTTACATCGTGGTAGCGACAAGAAGGCAAAGGAAAAAACAAGGGAAGCTGGTAATTGTTCAATATAACAACTGTTTTAAATTCTGTGCTTTTTTTCCCCCCTTAAATCCTTTGAACTAAATCTGCTGATGGACTATAGCAAGCTGTGATGGCCCTGGGCATGTCTCAATGTTGGCGACTGTTATATAATTGTACTAAAAGTTAAGCTTTTGCTGAAAAGACAGAAAAAAAAAATTATAAATTCTCATGATCAGGAAATAGTTGAGAATGTGTCTAGAGAAAAAGATCAATGTAGTGCAAGCTACCCGAGTTTGCAGAGAACCTGAAATGACAGATCGCATGGCAATATTTATCTCAGGACCTATTAATCTGGAGGAATTTCATCAGCACCACATTGTTCCCTCCTGTCTAAGCAAAGCATTCGCTATCCCCACAACACAGCTACCCTCACTGGATGACAACAGGACTGTCAGAGTGCCACAGAAAGCACCACGTTATACTGCACTAAACATTTTGGATAGTTTTCAGATAACTATGCCAATACAGTAAACAGCATCTCCATGAGCCTTACATCACGTAATGTAGAACTGCATTCTTGTTTTATCAGCAGTGATTCCTCCATTATTAAGATGTAAAATCTACAGCGATAGCTACAGATATAATCTCAGTTATTCTGCTGCAAGCATTTTGCTCTATTAAGAATCCAGTTTCCAGTAGTCTCGCTTTTGGACAAGGTTGTATCTGAGTACCTACAAATTGGATTCAACACTAGAGACAATGCAGACTAGTATCCAAAGGACTTCCTATGTCAAAAGAGCCAAGGAATTATTATGTAACTACTTTGTAACCAAGAAAATATAACTGAGTAGCCTATTAATGTTGGTTATAAAAGTCTGCAGGGTTTTGAGTTTTTTGGAAGGGAGTATTGAAGGGAAGAACGTGAAAGAAACTGAGGTTTTTTTAAGCGGAAGAGCAAACCTGCCTGCCATAATACCTCAGAAATAATTTTACAAATTATTTTAAAATGGCAGGAGGAGCTAGATTAATAATTTAGGAGATGAAGCACAAGCAGACTTCCCTTATTCCTGGTGCCACCTTCTCAGAATGCAGTTCAGGGCTTCTCACTCAGGCAGGATGCTCACTGACACAACTGCAGCAGCAGACTCACAATTTGGACCATCAGTAAAAAGATGACCTCATTTGCATTCACTATTACCCTTGTTTTGCAAATGATAGAGCAGCTCTTTTCCTTAGGTGGAAATTACTCTCCCTGAGAGAGGCTCGTGTATCAACAACTAATTATTATATTTACTTCTTTGTGATGTATTTGGCTACACAGAAAAGAATTTTATTTTACACTTGTGTCTATATCATGAAAACATTTTGCATATTTTTATGTTGCAGCATGCCACTCAGCATGATTTGCTTTGAGGCTATAAAATTTCAGTGTCGGCTTTCAGGTTTTTTGGGAAGTTTGATGGTTACCACCAAGTAAGCATTTCACTAGTCCATTATTTTCTCTACACTTAAGTGTGTACTGTATATGAAAAGAAATTCCCTTCTAAGGCATCACACTAGTATTTGCTGTACATGGTGGAAAAAAAATCTTTAGCAGCTTTTCACATACAGAAGTAAAATGTTGACATCTCAATTCTTTGTTCATATTTGAAGTGATAACTTCAACCTACACACATGCTTGAGAAGTATAATTTCTCTAGGAATTTCTCCCCAGTCAGGTGTGGTGTCTTTGAAGACTAACCCTCTCTTTCACCTTTACACACCTGTATGATAAAAGAGGATGAATAATACAAATTGTGATTTCCAAGGTCTAGTGCCCCCAACTTATCTACGGAAGGCAACTACAAATTCATTTTCTATGTATTGAACCTAGAAGTGTTTTGCTGTGTGGTGTCTTGCAAGGCTAATTTGATCCATTCAGGTATGCGTGAAGCACCTGTCATGATACCAGAGCATTATCATCACTTTCCCTTTTAATTTAGATGTAGTCACTCCTGTTCATCTCTGTATGCACACTGAAAGCCTGGTGAACTGAAGGGGACATTTCTCCATCCTCCCTTCCTGCTCAGAGATGCATCACATGGTCTCTAGGGTAGGGAGACAGAGCAGTGCCTGATGTCCTGCTGATCACCCCTTCATCAGCAGTCAGGCTCCTTTAACAGTGTTCAACTTGCTGAATTTATACATTTCTAATGCAAAACATCAAGGAGGTAGCTTCAGGCCAGTGATCACAGTTGGTGAGGAAACCCAGCCCAGAGCTCCTCACCTTTCCACATGGTCTGGGAGGCTACCCCACCCTGCTCTGCAAGAAAATGAATATACATTGAATATGCTCACAAATGCCATGAATTTCTCCATCAAGCCAATCTCTGGTTTGATTGTCCCAGCAATTTAAACACCAGAGGGACAGGTTATGCACAAGCTGCCAAGCTGGAGGGAAGCGGGTGACAGCATGGCATGGCAGGCCAGTGCCTTGGCCCAGGACTCACTGCACCAGGAGGTGAGCTGTCAGACTGCCGCCGAACTGCCTCACTGCCAGCGGCCACACAGGACCGCAGCAAACGGGTCCTGTCAATGGGAACTTCTAAATTAATCTTCACAGAAAATAAGTGTCACTGCTGACACAGATGGTGTTTCCTCTGGGCCGTGCCAGCAGCTCCACGGGGGCAAGGACACCCTATGTATAACTGATCTTGGAGCTGAAAAGAGCTGCTGTCACGTTTCTGACCCTTTCAAAGATGGGGATGGAAGAGAGGAGAAAAATAGAATTTCCCGTCCTGGCAGTGGGAGTAGGGCTGTCCACGTAAAGGCAAAGGGAGAAGGGCTGGGGCTGCTGTCACGCAGAAGCTGGGCATATGACAGAGATGAAGACATCAGATAGCATATACCAAATGATAAAGGAAGATCCAGTGCAAACTTAAACAGATTAAATGCCAAAACCAAAAGGCCACAAGAGAGACAAGAGCGCTTCTGGTAACTAAAAACATCCATCACTGAAATGACGGTGTTTCCCAGTCTCCCCTGCGGGATGAGGCCTGCAGCAGAGGGGCAGCACGAAGAGGCGGCACAGCCGCCGGGCAGAGGACACCTGCCTCTGCTCTGCTCTGCTGTGGCAGTTCAAAGCACTAACACAGTGGCCACCGGCGCTCCGGCCCAGCTCCATAGAGGTGGCCATTGCACGGCAGAAAACCTCACATGGAAATAAATACCGAAGGCCTTCTGAGACTCCTCCATATGCTGCCATTTTGCTGCATTATTAGTAGTGGTAAAGCAGGGGCAGAACATAACTGCGCAGACATAAACAAACTACTTTAATTTCTTTCAGAAATTCAACTCTCTGGTTCTCTTTCCATTCCTTACTCCCCCTCTCAGGAGTGAATGAGTATTTGTTAAGTTTGGCTTTGAACACAGGAAAACATTAGTTTGTAATAACCCTCTTAAATTGCTTTTCTTGGCAAGCACCCTGCGCCAGCCGTCCCGGATTCTGTTGTAAGGGGATGACTATGAAGTTAAGAAAACACACACAAAGTCTCCATTAATTATACATGCAGTACCTGCTTTTTAACGCACTGCAGTGTAATTACCTTTTTGTCAGCTCAACTTCTTTCCACGCAGAACAGCTGAAATCCCTAATTACCAGCTGCAGTAGTGAAAGTCTCCAATTTGCTCCAGAGGAAGCAGCATCATTAACCCAACTCATTATGTGCTGCTTGTCAGGTAAGGGCTATGGAAATTTCACCTGCATTTATACTTTTGCTTCTATGGAAGAGTAAACACCACAGACTGGATAAAATACTGAAAAAAAAAAAACAAACACTCCCCAAGAGAAAAATCCAACAAGTTGACCCAGGCAAGAATCTCACCAAAGCCAAACTAGGCATGCAAGACCTGCTGATGGATTTCAGGGTTTAGCCCTAAATAATGAGAAGTGCCATTTTCTTTATCAGCAAGGGTCAGAGTTCACAATATTGCACATATCAGATGGGGCACCCAAAGGGCCAGGCCCATCTGGGGCATAATTTGGGCTTTGACCCAAATTGTAGCATAGCGCTGTGCAGTTAAAGAGCAGCTCTCACGAGTTGCTGGAGTGCCCTGAGCAGAGAACACGCTGGTGGTCAAAAAAGCATGCAACTTTCCATAGCCAGATGGGTGCCCGGAGCAAAATCTCAGCCAGATTTTGATTTATATATTTATATTCTGTCCAATGAACATCCTCTGCAAGAAGCTGAGAAAAGAAAATACATGCAATATAAACTAAGTGCTATAATAAATCAACTGAAAGATAAGGTTTAAAACTAGCTCATCACTATCCGCTCAGAGCTGCTATTCTTTGTGTTTCTCTGTGCTTACCTTCTTTATTTATCTTCCTAAGAAAAGGACAGTTTTCAGTGCACAGGGTGTTGTGCATTGGATACTTCCACAAAACAAATAATGTGTCATTAACAATTGCTTTGCTGTAGCTAATGTCAAACTTTTAACAGAAAGAAATTGAGATGATAACTCACCAAAGTAATGGGTGAATTTCAGAGGGACAAATATCTTACAATTTTTGCCAGGGTTTATTTAGTTTGCGGGGGGGATGGAAGTGCTTTAAATGTCACTGTAGCTGTTTTGTATTTCAGCAAATATCTAAAATTTCTGAGAAAGTGGCTTGCAGAATAATGATTTTTAGTCAATGCAAGAAAATATTTTGCAGAAAGCAAATTTTGAATGAATTTATCTGAACCATAAAATTGATTGAAAGATGTGTAGAGCTTTTCAGATGAAACATGGGCAGGAACTCATAATAGAGATAATAGGACTTCACTGATTAAAAATTAGGCATTAAGACACACACGGACTATAGGCATTAACCCTAAAGTGCAGCTGGCTATATTTATCTGGGTACCATCACAAATTTGTCTCTCTAGAAGTCCATGTGTACTTTCTGAACTGGTGAGTCACAGATCTATGGACTTCCCTTGCAAACAGTAGGGAATAAATCACTATAATATCCAGGGATTAGGTTCATGTTCTTTAGTTTTTACAGTCTTGCTTCGTGCTGTTGAATAGCAAGAGCATTTCAGAAGTCAGCACATGGATTCGGATATGGCACATGCAGATGCTAGGCATTCACAGAATTCCTGCAGTTACTGTGCAGAAGTTCTAAGCAAACTTAAATCCTTTGTGAGTCAATCATTTCTCTGCCAGGAACTCTATTGTAACATCAGCCTGTTAGACATCTACAGAAGCTGATGCTAATAAATTATTTTTTACGTGAACATACCCACTTTCTCCCCTCTTTCCAGAAACTAAATGGTAAGATAAAGCAAATGACAAAATTTTAGCAGCTTCAGAGCAGACTTAATTAAGGAAACTCCATTTTATTGCAGACAGACTGTCCTATTTAATCTCCCACTCATAGTTTTCCTTCCCACTGCATTTTTGTGCAATTAAAAAAAGACAAACTGGAATGCCAATTAAATGCCTTTTGAAACGACAGCCACCCTTTCTGACACTTGTTAAAAATGCATGAACTGACACATTTGAAAACTAATTTCAGTGTTTCTGCAGTGGCCCCAATTGCCTTGCGTTCTAGGCTGCCGCATTTTGTGCCTCAGGAAAATAGAGAACATCGGCTGCTCTCACAACCTCTACATCGCAGTACTGCGAGGCAGGAGAAAGGAGAGGGTTTCCTAAAGCAGGTGCTGAGGCAAGAAGGAGCTGTGGACTTTTGGTTTGCAGTGGCTTGGAAAGAGAGAAGAGACAGTCTCTTTGTCTCCTGATGTTTCAGGGGCCCTATTTGTTATTCATTTGCATTGATCTACACCAGATGGAAACTCCTCAGGAACCATGATCCAGATGCCCTCTGCCAACCCTCTCATTGCTCTTGCCATTCTCAGACTCGAAGAAGCCCTCTTAGTCATCTTCCTCCCCATGTGGCATCCCTTCTGCACTGAGCTGTCTCCTTGGAGAGGAGAAACTTTAAGCTCCATGGTAGTGGGAAAGATTATGAGTTTCCTCCTCTGAAGAGACAGTTACTGGATGTATCTGAGGTTTCAGGGTATGACAAACCCAAGATAAAGCCAGACACTCCTGGAAACAATCCTAATATTCTTCTCTGAGGAAATGTTCAGTTAATGGGCTCCACAAGCTTATAACAAGACTTCTGAAGTCTGAGCCGAGTGGTAGCTCTAGCAATGTATTATTCAGCCATTTGGAGAAGGGCAGAGGCTGGATATAAGGAGGCCCTTTCTCTTGTGGCGCAAATTACAATTATACCAGTAATGATGATACACAAGGACACACCATGCCACGGCCTGGAGGCACAGTACTCACACATCACATTGCATCACTCACAGTGGTTATTTCCAACTTGAAACTCTCCCTCAGTCTCTCTCTCTGTGCAGCCACACAAATGAAGGCACGGGAACAGGATAGCCTGAGGAAGCAGGCAGGAACAAGTAGTGGGGGGGGCAAAAAGGGGCTGCTTTCCTGGCACAGGTCTAGCCAGTACCAAAGGAAAAGCTGTGAAACTGCTACCTTATACAAAGCAGCCAGTGGAGAAGCTCCGAGGCCATGGTGCCACGATTGGGGTGCTCCTGCGGCACCGCTGTTCCTTGCTACCCTCCTCCCAGCATCACCCACCCTCTCCACCCCACAGTTCTGCCAAGGCAGACCGCTCTGTGGCTCTGCTCTGAACCCAACCATTAAACTGATCTGGGGTAAAGGACAAACACACAGGGAAGGAGAAGGAAAAGCCTTGGGAGGGAAGGGAAGGGTAACCAGCATCATGATGTTGTTCGAAGTGAAGGCTGGCAAGCAGCAGGGTCAGGTCTCGCCGTGGCACCAGAGTAGGAACGAAAGGGAAGCGAGGGAAACAAAGCCTGCGTGGCTGCCAAAGCCCCTGCTTTGAAGACAGTCTGCTAGATTAATCATCCCCTGAACTATCCAAATCTTGCGAGCCAATATAAAATAAGGTGTTAAAAGTTTGCTGACTTAGTAATTCACTCTTTCTGCAATTCTGTTCACTGTTCCCCAGCACCCATTTCATGCTTTTCACCCACCTCTGCCAGTGGAGGCTTTGTGCAGCCACTTCCACCTCTGCAAAGCAAGTGGAAGCATTAATAAGTGATCAGTAAGGAATCAGACTTGTTACAAAGAAAACACTGCTTCTTCTGTAGTAACCGCAGAAGTAACCGCCCCACACCAGCTTAATTATGCCAGCACTGACACTGCTAAAAGGCGTAATCACATCTTTCTTTCTAACAGGCCATTTTTCTTCTGTGCTTTTTTTCTTCCCTTATGCTCTGTTTTCACTCCACTCTTACTAAAATTGCTGGATATTTTCATAAGAATCACATGAAGAATTATTTTATTTCCTTGCATTTTTCATCCAGAATTTGTTAGGAAAGAATTTCTCACCTTTCTAAGCACTGCTTGGCAGCATTCAAAGATTATTGCATCTAGTGGGAGCACCAATTACAATCTAGTTCTAAATATGCAGGTTCCTCAGTTTTTGCCTGACTTGAACATCAGTAAAAGTGATGGGACATTGTTCTTTCTTCTTGCAGAAAGGAACTGAGACTATTTTTTTTTCCCTGTTCTTCACCAAGATGAAACAGAGCTTGCAACATTTTCCATGGAATATGAGAAACAAGGTGGGAGGAAGGGAAGAGGGCAGCAGGGAAAGGAGGAAAAGCCAGATTAAAAGAAAGGGAAGGAGTTGGGGAGGTAAGACATTCCCATTCGACAGTTCTTGTTGACTTTAACTGCAATAGAACTTGTTATTTTGGTGTGGGTTTCACGTTTCATCTGCTGGAGTCATCTCTTTCTGTGTATATACATGCTAACAGGGCCAAAATGAAATAGAGCTTATAGCCAAAAGAATAGGGATAAGTGGTGGAAAATTAGAGTTCAGGTCCCTCTGCTCACAGCATCCCACACAAGGGACTTGATTCCCAGGCTACAGATTCAGTCACTCTTATGTTGGAGCAATGCATATTATAAACACAGATTGTGGCAGCTCCAACCTGTAAGGCTGAGAGCACCATCATGAAACCATCAATAATTTAGGGAATTTGCTTGTAAAGTGGCAGCCTGCTGAAACAGGTGTAGGACCTGAGGGTTGCACATCTCAAAAGAACGCTCAAGTCCTTAAAATACTACGTCTTCCAGAATCAGTTCCTCTTTAAAACTAGGGATTTAATTTTGTGCCCAGTAAATGCTTTCAGTGAAAGTCTCCTTGAAGTTGACACATGCCTAAGTAGAGTTCTGATAAAGGAGAAAAAAAAAAAACAACAGCTCAAGAAATTATTCTTAAAATAAAGCTAACTTTGAGGCACATGTACACACAGCTGTTTGCGTAGGAAGATGAAGCATTGTGCCATGTCTTTGAATCTGAACAAAAAAAAAAAAAAAACACCAAACCCCAATCCCAACAAAACCCACACTCACATAGTGGTTCTCTGTATCCCTTGCTTTTGTATTTTTTATTTTTTGCTAGCCTTTCTTGCTGACAATTAGATTTTCTGAAAATAGATGTTTCTGTTGGTGGCATATACTGTTCTCCCCCTGCATCCAATAGTTAAGCTACAGGGCACATCTGCTTAGTCCTGTCAGCTCATATCACGGCATCGCTCTATCTTCAACCACGTGCAGCTGCAATACTCCTGATCGAGCAGCCTGGCTTTGTCTTTCCTAGGTAGATCACTGAGGCAGAACTTGCCTCTCTGTATGTGCTTGAACAGCCAGCACTCAGCACAAGTTCACCCATTTAAGTCCTCAAACTGTATGCATGTAAAAATCTCCCAAAATCTGAGAATATGAAACACAAAAAGAGTGTTATTCACTTCTTATTTAAGAAGTGAAAACCTATTTTTCCTTCTGTAAGCAGAGCCTTAAAAGATCTAACCCTAGCTAGTTCAGATACTGATCTGTCTGCTACACAGTAGTCCAAAGCAGAAGTAATCTCTGAGAACAGAAGTAAAACTATACCAAAACTAAAGCTCACATACAGTTCTTGACATACTACATTAATGATCCGTGCTAGTCAAAACCAACCAAAATAGTTCATAGTCCTTGACTGTAAGCCTTCAGCCTGCACTGATGATTAGGATTGCTTAAAAAGGTCATTTGCAAACCCTTTGGCATTGTCAATTGACTCTGTAAACCTTTGATGTATAGGACATACCAACCCAGTAAGCAGGCCAGATGAACTTCAGGATATGAGGGTGACCCCACAGGTCCCTGATATCTCAATTTCTGCCAAGTTTGGAACGTACTTGTTGAAGCACAGGCAGACCTGCAGCATCAACGCTATGACTCCTTCTTGTGTTTAGGCACCTTGACATGCCTTTCCCTCTCCAGGAGGGAAGACAAGCCTAGAACAAGAGACCTGTGATCCACAGAGTGATTTGCAGAGAAGCCTCTGCTTTGCAAAGGAACGAGATCAGTAGATGACAAAAATTGCAATCACAAGAGCTTGCTTATTAAAAAAAACTTGTTTGAACCTGTGTGTGTTTAAAGGGGGCTTTACCTCAGCCTGACAAGCTGCCTGTAGTTGCCTTGGTGCACATTTTTCATTTAAGTGTTCAACATAGATAGGGATTCAATATGCTGTATACATGCTTTTGTACATAACATGACCACAACACAGTAATGAGCACTGATGGGTAGCAGACAAGCAGCTAAGAGCAGACTTATTTTGTAGCATTTTGTATTTTGTTTTTGAGGCAAATATGACCATTATTGAAGCAAACAAAATAACATACATTTGTTTCCATAAGATGCATTCACTACCACCATTAACATTCATTTTCCTTCATGTACAAGAGACAGTGGTGACTAATTTACTACCAAAGTTCATTACTTCAAGAAAGAACATCTCATGATTGATGCTGGACATCCTGTACTACAGTCCTATCATAGAAAATTAGTATCTAGCATTCTTACAAAAGACCTGTCTGCAGGTGGTGGTGTCATCTTTTTTGACGAGTATTGTTACTATAATACAACCACAATCAAGATTTGAATGAATTAGGTGTTGTTTAGAGTAACAACTAATCCTTTCCCTAAAGGAGTTTGATTATTACAAAAAAATAAACAGACAAAGTGTGGGAAAAGGAAGTGCTAGCTGAACAAACACTGTATAAAAGAACCTAGACAATAAAATATCTTTAGGTCTTTTACTATAAACAAAATTACTGAGATTATTGAAAGTAACCTAAGGGATAAAAGAAAAGTTAATGCACATCTTCAATGTTCAATTTCTGTTTTTTAAAGAGAAGTTCATTATTTCTACAAAATTTCTACAAAATTCCCAGCTTTAACTGGAGGGTTGGACCTGACGACTGCCAGAGATCCCTTCCTGTTTAAATTATTCTATGGTGCCGTAACTTCATTGATGGCTAATGAGGGATCTCCCCATCAATCAAGAATAAAAGTAATGGTATAGAGCAAAATAGAAAAGAAAATTATTTCACACCATCTCTGGTCTCAAGAATTGTTTCTGAACAGCATGCCTAACCATAACAAAAGGATATGGCCATATATGCATCTTTCCTACAGCACTCAGTATATAAAGCAAGCATGACAAAGAACAGAAAAGCAGCACTTAACAAATCTCCATCAAAATCATGTAGACAGATTTACAACAGAGAGTTAGCAAAATAAACATGTCCAATAACAGTCTGCAAATTTACAATGCTCTCCACTCTTAAGGTACCATTTTGCAGGAACAACCTTTGCTAAAAGGGACTCCAGTTTCTGTTTTCACTAGCGCTGCGCAGATTGATCATCCTAGAGGCACTCTGACCTCCTCAGCCGACCTTCTGCACCACACAAGCCCCAGGTTTCAACCAACCAGTTTTTGGACCTGACCCCACAACTCCCAGTTGAGCTGGGAGGTGTCACCCAGAGCGCCAGCCAGCACTTCTCAGTGGGGAGGGCAGGCTACGCCTTGCAGGATCAGCCCTTTTTGAGGTGAAAGCCATAAGGCGCATTTAATTCCAGCAGCAGGAAGTGCAACACAGTTGTGCCATGTAAAATACCAGCATGATTAAACGATGTGGAGGAGAGGTAATTACTCATTGCTGGGTCACTGGAGGAGGATGGCTTATATACTCATGAGGAACGCAGGGAGAGAGGGATGAATACGTAAGCAGCCTGACAAAAATGTACTGACATTTTATAGACACAAACCTGGATCCATTTGGATTTCCACTTTCCCTCCACCAACAAAACGCAATCTAGATGCAGAGGAAAAATTACTCTCCCTCCCACCCTGCCGGTAGCTTTATTATAGCTACAGCAACACTTATCCTGCATGTTCAGTCTCATTAGCTTCAGTAGGGCTCTTCTTACTGCAAGATCAAAGCAGTCTTTTCCTGGAGGGTTTGTGCCATTGATAATTTGGATATCTGCAGTAAACTTAATCTATCTGTGCTACACCATAGAGATTTGAGGCAGGGGAAGATTAAAGTGATTTGCCTAAGACAACAGACACAGTTTGAAGAAATTGAACACAGGTTTCCACAAAGCCCAGGCTTAAAAAGAAGCAGCCTCTTCACACATTAAAAGCCCCCAAATACACATTTGGAGAATTAGGATTTTGCTATCACTATATTGGATATCTAAAGGCGAAGGATTCGGAAATAGGCTTACGTTTGTCTTTTTGCTGCTTTTTTCCCCTTTCTTCTTCCCTAGCATATCTTAATTTTTACTATGAAAGGCCCAATCAAATAGGTCACGCAAGTCTTTTGCATACGTATCTTATCAGCAGACAACAGCTCTGGGAGAACGCTTTTCTGACACACTCGGCCATGCTAAAAATACCGAATAAACACTTGCCCCTTTTTACTGTTATTTCAGAATACGCCACCCTGAGAGGAGGTTTAGATGGCCATCGCCTTCCATTGCTGTCCAGCTCTGGCTGTGACCATCGTGCACCAGCTCCTCTGCAAAATACGAGGGGGGACTGAGCAGGCAGACGTGGCTGTGAAGGGTGGCACTGGGAAAGGCACACAGCACGCACCTTGGGCACAGGGATAAATAGTGGGGTCCCTCTGGAAAGCACTTGTAGGTGTTCCATTTCTTCAAAAGGTTTAAGAAAGAGATATAGGTGTGACAGCGAATATCACTTTGGCTTTGATAATGACATTATGCACAGCTAGCCTGTTCTTTGGCTTGTTAAATTCAAAGTTTCCTGTGGGTAAGAAATGAACATTACTTTGTCACTGTTTCCAGGGCTTTCTGCCATGTTAATCTGATTATCTATGACAGTTTCTGTCAGTTTGTTAGCAAAGATCCAATTATTCTGCTTGGCTTTTAAGTTCTCACATACTTCTGGCTATAGGCCTGATTCTGAGTTCTTTGTCCTCATGTCTTCAGTGAAATTTTAATGTAAAAAAAAAAAACCAAACCAACCTACAGGATCAGAACTGATACACTGGTGGTTTATACAGCATTCTTAAAAAAATGGATGCGTTCTTCATCCCTAGTAAGCATAAACAAAAAAACTGCAAAACTGACAGCTGAAGGAAATAAATGGCCCTGTACTTGATCTGACTACACTTCTGTAATCGAAATTTACAGTGTTAGTAAAGAAGGGAGGGTTTTTTCCCTCTTCCTTAAGCTCTTGTTTAGATCTTGGCTTTTCTTCTGTGTCAAAAAAGAAGGGAAATACAGTATAGTTCTGTAAGTAAATATGACACATTTTAAACACAGAAATAAAAACAGAATCAGGTGGATCCATTTCCAAGGCATTTGACATTGGAGACAGCATATTCAGTCTGTTGTTTTCTGTCTTGCACAAAGCTTTTCTCAGATATAGGTTTGCATGGGAGAGACCAATATGACTGGAAAGTGGCAAGCGTGTAGTAAGCTACAGACAGAAAAATAGATGTCCACACCACGATAAGGTGTTCAGTGCCTAATCCTTGCATGTCAATAGCTTTTAACTCATCTCTGGGGATCCAAAATTAATTTGACCAAAGTCAGCTGTCACTTCTTAATGTCTTTGTCAATAAAACCAGTAATACACAGGCTTCATGAATTCCTGCTGGCAAACTCTACCTTTTTCATTCTAGTCTGTTCTAAATGTAAATTTTTTTCGATGATGTCTGTAAATAGTGTATGTCTACACAAGAGCTTTTTGCTGAAAAGGACTGCTCACCATTTCCTACAATGCTACAGCTCCACTGACAAGAGCATCAGCAGGAGCTTGGCATGACAGTCTCCTGCAGGTACTTAGTATAATTATTTAAAGCTTTAGAAAGCAACTATAAAGGCAAAGGTGCTGGAAGATGATGGTCTCTTTTGCTTGCACTCCATGTCTCTATTGCTGCTACTAATCAGCATTAGTGATACCTGCAGTAGTCAGCATTTCCCCCCAAAAATCCTCACTAAAAAAAGAAGAAAAATTTTACATTTGGCAGAGTTGCATGTTTGCACATCAACACAAAAGTTAGTGGAAGAAGTCACGACACCCTGGCACCCACAAACTTTAGTGCCAAACTCCTGAGGATTTCCTCACAAGCAGCATTTCATCAACAAACAAAATCTCTGGTTCAATCCTGGCAATTCTCTCCTCCATCACCGCCTGTCATTTTTACTCTCTGCAAGATAGAATCATAGAACCATTTTGTTTGGAAAGGACCTTTAAGATCATCAAGTCCAACCATTAAACTAACACTGCCAAGTCCACCACTAAACCATGTCCCTAAGCACCACATTTACTTGTCTTTTAAATACCTCCAGGGATGGTGACTCCACCACTTCCCTGGGCAGCCTCTTCCACTGCTTGATAACCCTTTCTGTGAAGAAATTTTTCCTGATATCCAATCTAAACCTCCCCAACACAACTTGAGGCCATTCCCTCTCATCCTATTGCTTGTTACTTGGGAGAAGAGACTGACACCTGCCTTGCTACACCCTCCTTTCAGGTACTTATAGAGAGCGATAAGGTCTCCCCTGAGTCTCCTTTCCTCCAGACTAAACAACCCCAGTTCCCCCAGCCGCTCCTCATAAGACTTGTGCTCTAGACCCTTCACCAGCTTCGTTGCTCTTCTTTGGATTCTCTCCAGCACCTCAGTGTCTTCCTTGTAGTGAGGGGCCCAAAACTGAACACAGTATTCAAGATGTGGCCTCTCCAGTGCCAAGTACAGGGGGACAATTACCTCCCTCGTCCTGCTGGCCACACTATTCCTGATACAAGCCAGGATGCTGTTGGCCTTCTTGGCCACCTGGGCACACTGCTGGCTCATATTCAGCCACCTATTGAACAACACCCCCAGGTCCTTTTCCACCAGGCAGCTTTCCAGCCACTCTTCCCCAAGCCTGTAGCGGTGCATGGGGTTGTTGTGCCCCAAGTGCAGGACCCGACACTTGGCCTTGTTGAACCTCATACAGTTGGCCTTGGCCCATTGATCCAGCCTGTCCAGATCCCTCTGCAGAGCCTTCATACCCTCAAGCAGATCAACACTCCCGCCCAACTTGGTGTCATCTGCGAACCTACTGAGGGTGCACTCAATCCCCTCATCCAGATCACTGATGAAGATATTGAACAGAACTGGCCCCAACACTGAGCCCTGGCGAACACCACTTGTCACCAGCCGCCAACTGGATTTAACTCCATTCACCACAACTCTTTGGGCCCGGCCATCCAGCCGGATTTTCACGCAGTGAAGCGTACACCCATCTAAGCCATGAGCAGCCAGTTTCTCCAGGAAAATGCTGTGGGAGACTTTCCACAGCACATCCACAGCCTTTCCCTCATCCAGTAAGCAGGTCACCTTGTCATAGAAGGAGATCAGGTTAGTCAAGCAGGACCTGCCTTTCATAGACCCATGCTGACTGGGCCTGATCACCTGGGATACTGGCAGTGAAAGACATGCCCCAGGAAGGGTATGTTCTTCATAGAATGAGTTCCTATTAATGCATAGTTCTGGTCTATAACAAATGCTTGCAGATAAGGGCTTTACAGTCAGCACTTTTGGAGTAGATATGGCTTTTCGCCCCCCGCCCCTTTTTTGGAAGGTGATGGGTTAACTGTCCCCTGGGGCCATGTATAGCTTGATCAGCTGCAATAAGCATGATACCAAGGCCTTCTATTTACAATCCCAGTAGGAACTCTGCATCCCACCAACCAAATCAGGAACTTAAGTTAGCAGCCACCAGAATTAATTTGATAATATTTTTCTTAAACTTTATAAAGTGGGTATAAGTTTCCATCATACCAGATGTCATACCCAGCAAGAACACCGAAAACCAAGCCAAACTCCATTGCTAAATATTAGGTGCAACATTATGTATCATCACAAACTCCACCATCTCACTCCATGATAATTTGTTTGCACGGTTCCTTCCAAAATGAGCCTGAACATATTGGGTATAACTTGGCAGAGACTCTTCAAAGTCAGCGAAGTACTGCCAGATGCTATCAGGCGAGGATCTCATCAAGAGTTTCATTTCTGCACATCCTAAAAATGATAAATGAAAAGAGAAGGCAATAAAAAAAACCCCAGTATTTTCTTCTCTAGGTAATTTTAAAGCTTGAAAAAGTCTTCTCTTTCAAGTGCAAGCATAAAATACATACTTGGATAACAGCAAGATTGGGATTTGGATGTTAAGAAGGAAAGATGTTTTGTGCTACTGCGGCCCCTTCATCCTTACCGCCTCTCTCCGAGCCAATTATGCCTAAGAGAATCAGGGGGAAAGCGTGTGTGTGTTAGGTGCATGAAGAGGCGGAGGAAAAACCCGAGGTAATCAAATCTCACAGCTTCAAAGCCTAAACCTATCACTAGCAAGGGTTAGAAAGAAATCCTATGAACTCTCCCAGTCTGCCTGCTATGCTATCAAAAAATCCTGTGCTCTCAGGGGTTTTCTGGGGTTTTATACCATCTCAGGCTCCATGTCTGCTGCTTCAGCTAGCCTGCTGATTTAGGTGAGACAATTACCTACACCAACAGCCAGGCAGGTGTACTAGGAAGCTGTTTGTTGTACTAATTCAACCTGCTGATTATCAGCTATACACAGGTTTCATAACAGAAGAACCTTGCAAGGTCCGCCGGGCTGCATAGACGAAGTTTGTCTATTACATCTGTCCAACCGCACTGGAAGTCATTATGTTCTGAGGAAAGAGTGGAAACAGAATATAGTCCACGCTCCTGAGTCTGGGAGATAGGATTATAGAAATTATTAGCTGGCTGCTAGCAAGTCTCCAGAGCACTGTACCAAACAGAAGTTTACAAGCTTACAGCACAATCAAATGAAAAGGGAATGACAGTGGGACTGCTCACTGTGCATCCCAAACCAGGTAGATTAAACCATATTCTATGATTCTATAAGTCTCGCTCACTGCATTGTCCAGGGTTTTCTAAAAGGCATTCGGGGCGGGGGGGGGGGGGGGGGGGGGGGGGGGGGGGGGGGCGGGAGGGAGGAATAAAGCATGGGAGGAGAAAGGCAAAGGCAGTACACATCTTACCGCACATCTCCCACAGAAGAGGTGCTTCTGCTAATGCCCTAGCTTCCTTCCTGCGTGCAAGAGTTGCCTGATTTTCTCCAGTAAAAATATCTAAAACTTTCACCACTGGGTTAATTGAAAGAATGCTGTCTCATAGTTAAAGAATGGGAGAATAAAAAACAACCCTTTCTGTTTTATTTCACCTTTAGGCTTTCCCATCCCTGAAGCTTGTGAAGGAAAGGATAGCACTTCAGTCTTCAAGAAATTTAAGATCAGCCCTCACAGCTGCCTTTAATTTGAATGCAGCAGCAAATATAGCTCTCCAGGGGACACTTGGCAGCCTGAGATCATCAGCCACCCTGATCTGTCACCTTTCCTGGCTGTCACAGGGGCACAGCATGTGCTCAGGTAGTCCACGCACATAAAATGCTCCACTCTCCTTTAAGCCAAGGGTTATTGCTGTAAGCCACAGAGTCAGCAGCTACAGCCTGCAGCTGGAACAAAGAGAATATTGTGATAATTCTTCTATATCCCCTCAGAGAGGTAAGAGCAGCTTAATTCAGTCTTAACTTGTATAAAGCTCTTGAAGATCCTTAAATGAAAGGTGCAAAACAGCCTGGAAGAGTAACTATGTTTAAGCCATTCAGTTAAGCCATTCAGCCAATAATTACCAGTGCAGTATGAAGAGAGTAAGTCAAAACAGTAAATTCAGGAAGAACATGACACTATCTGCAGCTTGATCTATTATTAAATACAGTAGTATATCAGATGCAGTGCTTGTATAGCTATATCGCTGGGAGCCATGCACAGGAATACCTAGAAATCTGAACTACAAACAGGAAGAAAAACTTTTTCTTTATATGATTGCTATTTTCTGTATAGGCCTTTTCTTTTCTTCAGAAATCACTTTCACACAAATGGAAGGGACAAAATCCGGCAGGAAGGAAATATGTCTGCATAAAATCACCACCAAGTATGAGTGGATTTACAGGCAGGTAAAGAATTTGAAATACCTGTAAATATTTAAATTTGTATCAGTATGTTTTAAAAGTGATGTTTGCTCCCTTGTACGCAGCCTTTCTTGACAAGATGCATGGGCAGTATACAGCCAAGGCACTGAAGATGCTTGGAGCTATTTCCATAGCAACAGACAGCGGTGAGGTAATACACCTGAGGTACTAATGACCTCAGCATGGAGTCTGGATGCTCACAGACAAATGAAATGAGATGGCTGAAAATTTTCACATTTCAGTGGGTTTTTTAATGAGCAGGAGAATGAACCCATAACAAAAAAAATCCAGATGAAATACTTTTTTCTTTGTATCACCCCTAGGGCATATATTCTTGTTAAAGCGAAAAGAAAAAAAAAAAAAAAAACAAACAAGCAAAAGCCATGCATATATCTTCAGGAAGAGCAAAACTGACACAAACAGATTGTTCGCCTCTTTTTGTGCTTCTGTGTGTACAAATGCACTTACACTTCCTGACTGAACACATTTAAGTCCATAAAGAGCTCTTATTTACTTCAGCAGGTTTTAGCTTAGGACTAGCATGAAGATCCAGTTTCCCTCCTGGCCCACCTTCCCTGTGTCATTCCCCCTAAGAAATTCCCCAGTTAGTTTTTGCCAGTGGGGATAAGAACTATAGGAGTATCTTTAAATTTGTAACACTGAGGGCATGGAAGACAGCAGGCAACATTTAAATTTAACATATTAAAAATCCTACTGTTTGAAACTGGAGAACTGTCTGCCAGATATTGCCGTGGCTTGAAGACAGTCTCCCAGCTCGCTGCAGTGCTGTCTGACTTCCCCCTGGCAGAGGGGGAAGATAAGGATCGACTGAGGAGAAGAAAGGGAAAAGCAAGGTCCCCTTTCACATAGACTGGGGTATGGGAACCTGGCATTCAGAAATGCCTCCTTCGCAAGGCAGTGCTGGTCCTCGCTTACACCTTTATTCATGGGCTAGTTTGCGCACACTGCGTAGGAGGCAGCTGTTGCTTAAGCCGTAGCACAGGATGTCTTCGGGTCTCCGCTTTCAGCAAGCACAGGAGCTCAGCCCAGGCCCCTCCTGACCTTCTGCTTCTGCATAAGCAAATAAACAGGGTGAATGAAGTCGGACTTTAAAACAGACTTGGACCTGCACCTGACAAGTAAGGCAGATATGGCCAGCCCCATAAAAATGTAAAAAAGGAATGAAACCAACAGATAATGCCAAAGTTGGCCTATTTTCTGATTTATCCGAGAATAATTTTCTCTCAGCCATTCCCTCTTGTCAGTCAAAGCTCTTGCTGATTACACTGAGATGTAATGATTGCCAATAAATAAAAAGTGTTTCTCGCTTGTAGATCATCTTGTTATGATTGTCAGCTGCATTACCAGTTCCTAAAACTGCCCCTGCCCCCAGGGCTCTATACAAGTTACTGCTGAAAGCCAGGATCTAATAAAGAGCAACTCATTTTAATGAACCACCATACAAACACTGAGAATATGAATTTATATCCAGACTGCACCGAGCCAGTGGTTGCATTACTGATGATTTAATAGGAGAGAAGTTCACTATGGGTTCCCACTGAACTATATTTCTATAATGAAATTTTAAAGCTACAGTGTTCCTCCCTCACCAATTCAGCACTAGTGCCAGGGCAGCGGGGATGTAGACTGGCTCACAGGATTTGCAGGGCTGCAGAATAACTGGGCAGCTGGGAAATGGGTTGAGGACACCTGAGGAGATCCAACACTTGGGAAAAAAGATCCAAAAGCTTGCAGATAGGTTTGGCAGCTGAGGATCACTTGTAAGCAGCAGTGCCTACATTTTGCAGAGATGGCCACGATTAGATAAGAGCTTCTCTTCCTAATCACTTGGTTTTTCCTTTTTTTCTTATAAATTAAAATTAGTACCAGGCAACCCTTCCTTCCTCCATAGCTGCCCTTGAAAATAGTTTTTATCAAGATATAGAAAAAGCTCTGATAAGTTGCAAGCAGATCTTTTCTAAAATACTCTTTAAAGAGACGAATTTACAAGTTACTAAACATTGTCAAGCCCCTTTTCATTACCTCTTTGAAAGGGGAAAGGTACCATCTCACTACAAGGAAACAGAATTATATTCAACATGGTCAAAATCACCAAGACAGCTTCAATTTCTCAATGAGTATCCTTCCATAAAACTATCACACTTAGCATTTTTGAAAAGGTCATTAACATGTAATATAGTTTTGATCACAGGAAGCCAAGGTGGGGACCAGGATTTGCACTTTGGTACTTCTGACAGTGCAGCTGCAATGGGATCACACTCCACATGTGGCATGGAAGTAGGTGACCCAGTTATTTGTGTCCAGGTTTTTATATCTGCATCTGAGGTTGTCTACCTTCAAGAGAAAATAAACCATGTAGCAAAATCCCTGTAGTGGAGTGCAAGTGCCCCATACAGACATACAGCTGCTGCTGCATAGTAAGGGGCATTGGTTGTTGGCTGTTGCTCTGTTAAGTGAGTGCTGACCCTCTGTGCAGAGATTAAGTGAACTGGGATGAAGGGAGCGAAGGAACCAACAGACTTTTGGATCAGTCCTCCGTAGCAATGACTTAGCAGTCAACTCTATTTGCCTATCTCTTAACCCGGGGTTGGCATATAGATGCTAATATTCAGCTGCCTGCTTACACTTCATTTGAAATTCCACCAAGCTTGGTCTTGGCTTTATGCATGAGAAATCAGTCTGTGAAGCAGCAGATAAGTACTGGTGATGCTGAGAAATAAGTCAGTCTAGAGACAAATGCACATGGCAGAGAAGCAGGAAAAAAAAATCATTTTGTAAGTAGCTTGAAAAATCAAAGTATACAAAAAATACTAGCTAATTCTGATCACCAACGGAGCACAGGCTTGCCCTGTCTCAGACATATCACTCGCTCTGCAGGGGAAGGAGATTTTCTGATGAGAGAACTGGGTCAGTAAAACTGGAGTCCAGGCTTGTCACTCCAGCAGTTTAAACACAAGTCAAGTTAGTGTTTAAACCCCAAGCTCTGACCCAAGGAATGTGAACAGATACCATACTGAGACAAATCACAGCTAAAACTATTTTTGCTGGTTTGTTTTTTTTTTTAATCCTACTTTACCTGAATTTCCCCAGAGTTTGGTGTGAAAATTCAACAAAACGACCCAGTTTTAGTATGTGTCACTAAATCTAAGCTTTTCCCCATGAATATTTATAAACTGTAAATTATAGTCATTTGCATTGTTCACTTCATGCCAAAAAAATAGCAAATGTCACATTCCTTTCACTTAACTTACTTGATATTTCCATTGATGTTGATGGGTCTACCTGGGTTTGAAAGCAAACAGGATTTGGCTTCCATAGGTATATGGTTTCAAGTAAGACTACACTGATAGGGATCAATATTATAGTTTTACTCTAGAAAGACTTGTGCTGAATACAGAGGACCGGATAATATAACCTGGAACTGTCCTTTACTGTAATTAAAAGTGCCCAATAATGTTTATGATCCCTTCTTCTTAGCAGCTGCTCCAAGATTTAATGCTAATAAAAAAGCATATCTTGGAACAATGCTATTTTATTGCAATCCTCTTCATATTCCTGACCTTCACAAGCAGCTGAAGGCCTTTTAGTAGACTGAAAAAGGACAAATTTGTGTAACTCAACAGAAGAGCCAACTGCAACACAAAGAGAATGGGAGTACTCAGTCCCTGAAGTATGAGTGTGAAGGTCAAAGAGTCCATGAGCTAATCCACAGAAAAATGCAAGTCATAAAATTTGCTTCTGAATTTGGTGAAATTCTCATCTACATCATAGGACTATGGTTTGAAGATATCTCATTCACCAGGTGGTTTGGGTTTTTTTTTAATTAGTTCATGAATCATTTCATCTGAAGCCATTTTACACCAATGCTGTGCCAGCTTCTAAGGGAAATCAGAGACCCCAGATACCACTCTCATCTCCTTGAGATTTCCAACGCTTCTTTGTCACAGTGAAATCAGAAATACACTGAGAGTATTTTGTGACTTGAGGCATTTGGTATTTTCATTTCTGGGATGAGAGATTTATGCAAATTTGTATACAATAACAGAAAACTTTGAAGCTTCTAAGATGTCCTTTCAGCGCCAAAGGATTGATGGGAATTTAGCATTTTCATTCAGTGGCTTTCCTTTTCCTGTGTAAAACATTATTTTCTCTCTCACAAAATTTTGTTTTGTGGAAATTACTATTAAAATCACAGCCTTAAATAAAGCCTGTTGTCACACCCCTGTTGGTACTGTCAGTTTAAACCACAATTGCTCTTAAGGCAAACTTCTGAGCACAGAGCGCAGCATGCTGAACACAGTGCTGTTCCCTGAGGGATGTTTGCTTTTGGCCCTCTGTGGCTGTGTGCTTCATGAAAAAATGAGATTTGCAGAGGAGGAAATTAGATAGCCAGGCTCCAATTGAATTGCAATGAGATCTGAGGACCTATTTCCCATAAACCTTGAAAGTCAGGATCATGCCCTGGCATGCAGGTAGATGAGAAATGCTATTCTGGCTCCTTCCTGCTACCCAGTGGTGTGCAAATGTGCTGATTTGCTGCAGTCTCACAGCTCTCTCCTCACCCTGGAAGGCTAAACCATTTCACTACTGGGTTTTTTTTTTCACCCAATTTTATTCTAAGCTGAACTGACAAACCTTTTCACGGTTAAAATTGGCTTTGGGCAATTGGTTACTGAATTAAGCTGCTTTTCTTTAGCCTATTTCTATTCTGTAAAGCATTTCTTCTACTTCATTTACCTCTTCCCTTTCAAGAAGCATTCAGATTTGTAGATTTGTCTTTTTTTGCTCTTT